>NW_022436943.1:1005205-1079947 GCF_009761245.1 Sapajus apella | reverse complement strand
CATGTTACCCGGGCTGGAGTGCAATGGCGCGATCTCGGCTCACCGCACCCTTTGCCTCCTGGGTTCAGGCAATTCTCCTGCCTCAGCCTCCTGAGTAGCTGGGATTACAGGCATTCGCCACCATGCCCAGCTAATTTTTTGTATTTTTAGTAGAGACGGGGTTTCACCATGTTGACCAGGATGGTCTCGATCTCTTGACCTCGTGATCCACCCGCCTCGGCCTCCCAAAGTGCTGGGATTACAGACTTGAGCCACCGCACCCGGCCTGTTTCCTGACTTTTTAATGATCACCATTCTAACTGCCATGAGATAGTATCTCATTGTGTTTTGATTTGCATTTCTCTAATGACAAGTGATGATAAGCTTCTTTTCATATGATTGTTGGCCACATAAATGTCTTCTTTTGAAAAGTGTCTGTTCATATCCTTCACCCACTTGCTGATGGGGTTGTTTTTTTCTTGCAAATTTGTTGAACTTCATTGTGGATTCTGGATATTAGCCCTTTGTCAGATGGATAAATAACTCTTCTTGTTACATTGATCACTTTATGTAATCTCCTTCTTTGTCTTTTTTGATCTTTATTGGTTTAAAGTTTGTTTTATCAGAGAGTAGGATTGCAACCACTGCTTTTTTTTGCTTTCCGTTTGCTTAATAAATATTCTTCCATCCCTTTATTTTGAGCCTATGTGTGTCTTTGCACATGAGATGGGTCTCCTGAATACAGCACACTGATGGGTCTTGACTGTTTATCCAATTTGCCAGTCTGTGCCTTTTAACTGGAGCATTTAGCCCATTTACATTTAAGGTTAATAGTATTATGTTTGAATTTGATCCTGTCATTATGATCCTATCTGGCTATTTTGCCCATTAGTTGGTACACTTTCTTCATAGTGTCTATGGTCTTTACATTTTGGTATGTTTTGCAGTGACTGATACCGGTTTTCCCTTTCCATGTTTAGTGCTTGCTTCAGGAGCTCTTGTAAAGCAAGCCTGATGGTGACAAAATTCCTCAGCATTTGCTTGTTTGTAAAGGATTTTATTTTTCCTTCACTTAGGAAGCTTAGTTTAGCTGGATATGAAATTCTGGGTTGAAAATTCTTTAAGAATGTCGAATATTGGCCCCCAGTCTCTTCTGACATGTAGGGTTTATGCAGAGAGATCTGCTGTTAGTCTGATGGGCTTCCCTTTGGGGGTAACCTGACCTTTCTCTCTGAGTGCCCTTAACATTTTTTCCCTCATTTCAACCCTGGTGAATCTGATAGTTATGTGTCTTGGGGTTGCACTTCTCAAGGAGTATCTTTGTGGTGGTCTCTGTATTTTCTGAATTTGAATGTTGGCCTGTCTTGCTAGGTTGGAGACGGTCTCCTGGATAATATCCTGAAGTGTGTTTTCTAGCTTGGTGCCATTCTTCCTGTCACTTTCAGGTGCACCAATCAAATGTAGTTTTATCTTTTCACATGGTGCCATATTTCTTGGAAGCTTTGTTTGTTCCTTTTCATTCTTTTTTCTCTAATCTGCTCTTCCTGCTTTATTTCATTAAGTTGATCTTCAGTCTCTGATATCCTTTCTTCTGCTTGATCGATTTGGCTATTGATACTGTGTAAACTTCACAAAGTTCTCATGCTGTGTTTTTCAGCTTCATCAGGTCATGTATATTCTTCCCTAAAATGGTTATTCTAGTTAGCAATTTGTGTAACCTTTTTTCAAGGTTCTTAGCTTCCTTACATTGGGTTAGAACATGCTCCTTTAGCTTGGTGGAATTTGTTATCACCCACCTTCTGAACCCTACATCTGTCAATTCATCAAACTCATTCTTCATCCAGTTTTGTTCCCTTGCTTGCAAGGAGTTGTGACACTTTGGCGAAGAAGGGGAATTCTGGTTTTTGGAATTTTCAGCCTTTTTGCTCTGGTTTCCCTCATCTTTGGTCTTTGCTGTTGGTGATGTTTGGATGAAATTTTTGCATGGTCATCCTTTTTGTTGATGTTGATGCTGTTGCTTTGTGTTTGTTAGTTTTCATTCTAACGGGCCCCTCTTCTGCAGGTCTGCTGGAGTTTTCTGGGGATCCACCCCAGACCCTGTTTGCCTGGGTATCACCAGCAGAGGCTGCAGAACAGCAAAGATTGCTGCCTGCTCCTTCCTTTGGAATCATTGTCTCAGAGGGGTACCTACCAGATTCCAGCTGGAGCTCTCCTGTATGAGCTGTCTGTCCACCCCTGCTGGAAGGTGCCTCCCCATCAGGAGGCACAGAGGTCAAGGATCCACTTGAGGAGGCAGTTTGTCCCTTAGCAGAGCTTGTGTGCTGTGGTGGGAGAGCTGCTGCTGTCTTCACAGCTGGCAAGCAGGAACATTTAAGTCTGCTGAAGCTATGCCCAATGCCACCCCTTCCCCCAGGTGCTCTGTCCCAGAGAGGTGGGAGTTTTATCTATAAGCCCTTGACTGGGCTGCTGCCTTTCTTTCAGAGATGCCCTGCTGAGAGAGGAGGAATCTAGAGAGGCAGTCTGGCTACAGCACCTTTGTGGTGCTGCAGTGGGCTCTGCCCAGTTTGAACTTCCTGGTGGCTTTGTTTACACTGTGAGAGGAAAACCGCCTACTCAAGCCTCAGTAATGGTGGATGCCCCTCCCACCACTAAGCTCCAGAGTCCCAGCTCCACTTCAGACTGCTTCTGCTGACAGCAAGGATTTCAAGCCAGTGGATCTTAGCTCACTGGGCTCTGTAGGAATTGGGGATCACTGAGCAAGACCACTTGACTCGCTGGCTTCAGCCCCCTTTCCAGGGGAGTAAATGGTTCTGTCTTGCTGGCATTCCAGGCACTGATGGGGTACAGAAATAAACTCCTGCAGCTAGCTCGGTCTCTGCCCAAATGGCTACCCAGTTTTGTGCTTGAAACCCAGAGCCCTGGTGGTGTAGGCGCCCAAGAGAATCTCCTGGTTTATGGGTTGTGAAGACAATGGAAAAACCATAGTATTCGGGGCTGGACAGCACCATCCCTCATGGCACAGTCCCTCATGGCTTCCCTTGGCTAGGGGAGGGAGTTCCCCAACCCCTTGTGCTTCCCAGGTGAGGTGACCCCCACCTTGCTTCTGCTTACCCTCTGTGAGCTGCACCCACTGTCTAACCAGTCCCAGTGAGATGAAGCAGGTACCTGAGTTGGAAATGCAGAGACTATCTACCTTCTGTGTTGGTCTCACTGGGAGCTGCACACAAGAGCTGTTCCTATTCGACCATCTTGCCCAGGAATTCTTTTTTTTTTTTTTTTTTTGAGATGGGTTCTAGCCCTGTCACCCAGGCTAGAGTGCAATGGTGCAATCTCCGCTCACTGCAGCCTCTGCCTTCTAGGCTCAAGCTATTCTCCTGCCTCAGCCTCCCAAGTAGCAGGGGCTACAGGCACGCACCACAACGCCCAGCTAATTTTTATATTTTTAATAGATACAGGGTTTCACCATGTTGGCCAGGCTGGTCTCAAACTCCTGACCTCGTGATCACTTGAGGTCAGGAGTTTGAGATCAGCCGGGCGTTGTGGTGTGTGCCTGTAGTCCCTGCTACTCGGGAGACTGAGGCATGAAAATTGCTTCAACCTGGAAGGCAGAGGTTGCAGTGAGCTGAGATCGTGCCATTGCACTCCAGCCTGGGCAATGGAGTGAGACTCCATCTCAAAAAAAAAAAAAAAAAAAACAAAACAAAAAAAAAAAAAAAAAAAAAAAGATTTGCTATAAAACGTTTAACTTTGCTGTATCACTGTAGTTAATGTACTCTCTGCATTGTGTTTTCTTCTTTTAGCATTTTCACGTTCCAGACAGTGCTACTTTTAGCGTTTGCCCAGGTGGAGAGCAGCCTGCTATGAAATCCAGCTCCCTTCCTTGCTGGGACTTGATGCCTGACATCAGTCAATCAGTGCTGGATGCATCCCTGCTTGAGAAACAAATCCTGCTGGGCTTTTCTCCTGCCCCAGGTGCTGACAGCTCACAGTGCTGGAGCCTGCCAGCTATAGTTAGACCAGAGTTTCCCAGACAGAGTGTGGCAGTACCCTTTGGGAATTGCAGGGAAAATGGATTCTGTACCAGGTATTTTATGTTTATATAAATGTCTTTCTTATTTGCCCGTCAGTCTCTCTGTTCATCTAGATGCCAAGAGAGATAAAATGGTCGCAGTGCTTCCCATATGTAATACTAGGCTTTACTTTATTTTTAATTACTTCTAGACATTGTGTACACTGGCTCAAGTGGTATGATCACATATGGCTTATCCCAGTATCCTGCTTAAGAGATTTTTCTCTTATGGAGCTTATGCTGGGGGGAAATGATGGTACTTGTACCACAGAATGGCAGTGTATAAAAAGATTCTATGTATGATCATATAAATAGCATCGTATGAAAATAGATCATATCGTAATGAAAAAATTACCAGGGTTAAGATATGAACAAGTCAAGTTGGAAAACCTTTTCTTTTCCCATGTTTTACTTTTACTCCAAAATGCTATTTTTCTCAAAAAGTCGTTAAGAGAGATAACTGAGATAAACACAAGTCACAGAAGACTCTGTTCTGTGGTGGTTCCTGCACGCAAGTTGCTCCAATTACCGATTACCAATTATGCAAATGATAACCACAGAATCAAGCCAGAGACATAGAATGGTTTGTTCATACTGGACTTCTATCATGTGGTTGTTTTGCATGTAATGTGTCCCTTCTGCAGCTGTCAAGAATAACTTACTTATAGTATATATAACAGCTACAAAAGAAACATATTGTGACCTTATGAGAGGTACCTTATTTTCATGATTATGAATTTATAGACTTTATTTCAGGTTTTAGCCATGTTCTTTTGATGAAACATTTTAAAAGACAACAGATATTTTTAATAGTAATATTTTAAGAGACAAGCCTAACTTACGTTATTCATAATGGTAAGGCTCCGTTCTCTACACACATCCCTCCGTCTTTCACAGTATTCACAAAATCCTTGAATTTACAAATATTTCTCATCCCTAACACTGTAGAGGAGTGGTTATCCTTATATTCTGTTTGGAGATGTTAAGTATAGTGAGTTTAAGGAGGTGTTTTTGAAAGTTACATGAACTCATGTCTATAAATAAAACATTTTTAAAACTGAAAGAAAATTTCAAACAAAGCTTAATTTGGAAATAAAGTTTAAAATGCTGAGAATTACAGTATAATTTAATCTTATCTAAAATACTAAGCTAGATATTGGACAAAAAGTACCATACTTGAGTCCTGGCCCCAGCTTTCTTGGCTATCAAAAAGAAATTATCTGAGGTTGGCTTGCCTTGCTCTTTTAAAATTAGGCTGGGAAAGGAACTTCGCTGTTTATCCAAGAGCTGTACTCTGAAAATGAATTTATTTCATGCTGTCCCATCTCCTCATCTATTTCCTTCCATCAGTCCAACCAACAGCACACGTTAGATGGTGTTATTACTGTGCTTTTACCAAATGCTAATGGACCATTCACTCTGACATTTCACACAAATACAATCTTTGGGAAGTACTCACACTGGCAAATAGGATGGATGGCACATGGAAGATTTTTAGAGCAGTATTGACCCCTTTTAGTCAGCAAAGGGCCACATTTGGCAAATTATCTGATTTCTTTGATTAATTTTGACAATCTGTCCATGTAATTTAGGCTTCAAAGTAATTTTTTTTTCCTGCTTTAATGTGAAATACTCTTTCTGGTAGTCTGTAATCTAAATAGGAAAATTTCTCTTCATCACAGAAGGCAACCTATACTCACACAGCTGGTTTTCTAACTCCAAATAATGCAGCTTTACTCCTAGTTATCAAAATGAACATTTTTTAAGTGTGATGGGCTTGTAGAAATTGACAGCAAACATTATCAGCCTGCCTACCTTTCGAATTAAAAAAAGAACAAGCACCCAAATTCTCTAGTAGTCCTTTTTTTAAAAGCAGGTCAGCTCTTTTTTTTTTTTTTTTTTTTTTTGAGACAGAGTCTTGCTCTGTCACCCAGGCTCGAGTGCAATGGCACAATCATGGCTCACCTCCCAGGCTCCAGCCCGTCATCCTCCCACCTCAGCCTCCCAAGTAGCTGGGACCACAGGTGTGTGCCACCACACCTGGCTAGTTTTTGTATTTTGCTGTAGAGATGGGGTTTTTGCCCTGTTGCTGAGGCTGGTCTTGAGCTCCTGGGCCTAAGCAGTCCTCCTGCCTTGCCTCCCAAAGTGGTGGACTTACAGAGTGCTGGATTACAGGTGTGAGCCAGCATGCCCAGCCTACCAAGCACTTTTAAGGAAGAGAAAGTATCCTGCCAGGCTGAAGAGTTTAAGACACATGTGCATGGGGAAAAAAGAACAGCAGGAAATATTAGCACAGGGTTAGCTATAGTTCTCTCTGAGTGATAGAGTTATTTTGTTTTCCTTTATTTTTTCACATTTTATGAATGTTACAAATATATATAACTATTAGAAAAAAATTAGTAGACTTGTAATATAATTAGTGTATGGCAATTAATGAGAAGACAGCCTCCTTTTTGTGGAAAATATCTCCCCTGAGTTATAAAGAAGATGTTTTAGAGTTCTGAATGATGCTAATCTAAACAAATATGTTCCAAGAGAGAAAGCATTCATTTTTTTCCTAAACCATTTCCATCATTTGACTTGATTCTGCTGTAGGGCTATAGTGCTGACATACCAAGAACACCTTGGAGTGACTTATTTAACCCTCTCAAAAGACCCTAGTCCTCGAGTCATTATCCACAACAGATGTCCAGTAACGATGCTTATAAAGGAAAATATTAAAGGTATGTTTTATACTATTGAATTGAGATAATACAAAATGTGTATTTTTTTCTGGGGTTTTTTGATTTAGTTGTTTGTGATCCTGTGAAACAAATGTTTAAATATAATTATTAATTATCTCTTTTTGAGAAGTTTCTTTTTTTTTCTAATCTCAATTAATTTTAATTTAAATAGCTGCCTGTGGCCAGCGGCTACTCTACTGCACAGCGTAGATTTAAACTAACACTTCTTCCGTCTGCTCTTTTTCTTTTTTTTAATACTTTAAGTTCTGGGGTACATGTGCAGAACGTGCAGTTTGTTACATAGGTATACACATGGTGGTTTGCTGCATCCATCACCCGTCCTCTACATTAGGTATTTCTCCTAATGCTATCCCTCCCCTAGCCCCCCACCCCACTGCTGTCCCTCCCTAGCATCCCCACCTCCCTTTTCTCCCTCTCCTACCCCCCCCACTCCCCAACAGGCCCTGGTGTGTGATGTTCCCCTCCCTGTGCCCATGTGTTTTCATTGTTCAACACCCACTTATGGGTGAGACCATGCAGTGTTTGGTTTTCTGTTCTTGTGTTAGTTTGCTGAGAATGATGGTTTCCAGCTCCATCCATGTCCCTGCAAAGGACATGAGCTCATCCTTTTTTATGGCTATGTAGTATTCCATGGTGTATATGTGCCACATCTTCTTTATCCAGTCTATCATTGATGGGCATTTGGGTTGTTTCCAAGTCTGTGCTATTGTGAACAGTGCTGCAATAAACATACGCGTGCAAGTGTCTTTATAATAGAATGATTTGTAATCCTTTGGGTATATACCCAGTAATGGGATTGTTGGGTCAAATGGTATTTCTAGTTCTAGATCCTTGAAGAATGCCACATTATGTTTACTGTACCTAAGTCTCTGTCTTTAAGGGATAATTCTGTATATGCCTTTTTTTTTGAATTTCAGATATTCCAAAGTTTGAGGTTTATTGCAAAAAAATTCCCTCTGAATGCTCCATTCATCATGAGCTATATCATCAGATTTCCAGTTATCCAGACTGTAAGACCAAAGACTTACTTCCAAGCCTCCTTTTGAGAGTTGAACTGCTAGATGAAGTAACAACTGAGTGGAGTGATGCCGTTGACATCAACAGTCAGGGAACACAGGTCAGTGAGCATGAAAAGTGACTCAAAGAAAAATGCCATTTTCTGAGGTTTTGTTCGTTGCCTATTTTTAAACATAATTTTCTAAATGTCGAACATCTTTTCTCTTTGTGAGGGAGCTTGTGTATTCATTTTTATATCCTCATTAAGTTATAAATTCTCAAACTCAAGTGTGTATCTGCAAAGTAGACTATACAGCCATTGACTTGAGAGGAGCACTTAGTAAAAGCAGGCCCATCCTGGAGCTCATCCAAGGTCAAATGGAAATCACATTGTCAGGCTTGTTTAGTTAGAACATAGTTCAGCTGTCCAGATGTTAGTACGATCGTAATACCAATTCTCTTTTGTGTATTATTTGAATAATTATATATATTTTAAAATTAGTAATGTATTTTAAAATTATGCATTTTATGTGTTATGTATTTATATATAAATTATATATTTATATTATGTATTTTATAATTAGTAATTTTAAAATACATATATTTATCCTAATAATACATAAAACTCCACAAATATAACTACCGTTTTAAAAACCTGAACAGATAAAATGTCCTGATTTGTTTCTGTCTTACTCTGGGTGTTGATGGTACTAATTTTGTTGAAAATGGCGTAAGAACTTAGCATTTCCTTTCTTCTGAACTTAAAATGTACCATGTTAGTATATAATTTAGTGGCATTAAATATACTTACAGTGTTGTATAGCCATCACTACTATTTCTGAAACTTCTTTATCATTTCAAACAGAAACTCTGTACCCACTAAGCAGTAATTCCTCATTCTCCCCTCCCTCAACCCCTGGTATCCTCTCTTCTTTGTCTCTGTCTCTATGAATTTGCCTGCTCTAAGTATCTCAGATAAGTAGAATCATAAAATATTCATCCTTTTGTGTCTGGCTTATTTCACCTAGCATAATGTCCTCAAGGTTCATTCATGTTTTAGCATGGATCAGAACTCCATTCGTTTTATGAGTGAATAATATTATGTCATACTTTTTAAAAAAGTTGTTTCACATTTATTAGTTCATTTGGTCTTTACAAGCTTGTGAAGTAGGCTATTGTAATGGTTACAAGCCACATATTAAAGTTATAAATGCATTTACAGTAATAATAATGGTTATCATTGAATAATCACTCCATGCAAAGCATTGTGCTAAGCACTTTACATTCATTCTCATGTAACCTTGACAACAGCCATACAAGTTAGGGACCATCATCTCCACAGAGGAAGAAGTAGAAACTAAGACCTCCAGAAGTACCTTGGTCTAATTCGCATGTAGTTGAAGCAAAAGGCCTGGAATGTCATCCAGACTTGCAGAACTGCAAAACTGGTGCTCTGAGCACAATGCATGCTGTTTCCTTACCTGGAACTCCTTGCTGCCTGTTTTTCCCAGTCCTCCTGGCACATGCTTTCTCATCTCTCAAGATTTCATTAAAGCCCCTTTAATGTGGAGTATACTTGTGAAGTGTAGAATGAATGATCTGCTAAGGGGGAGAAGGAAAAAGGGAGGGGCCTGGGATGAGCAGTAGCTGTGGAAACTGGTGAAGGATCTGCCTGGAGACTGGGGAAGGGATGGCTGAGCAACCTGGAGGGCCACACTCACCCTGGAGACCTGCATTTGTAGTGGCCACAAACTACCCAGGAGTGTGCTTTCTATCAGCTGTGCTCAGGGGCTGAACAGTGAAAACCCCTGGGATCTGTGCAGCCTCAGGAGATTTTCCCAGCCTCATTAATTTACACAATAAATATTGCAAGCTTCTCAAGGGTCCCTGAACTCCCCTGCATGGGTTTGAAGATTTTTGAAATCTTTCTTATATTTGACTAGGGAATTCTTTACAATATGCATTCTTCCTGTCAAACCTTATTTTGGGGATTCCCATTCACTCTGAATTTCCTCAAAACTTTGTAGTCAGGGATACTTCAAAGCTAAGAGGAGGTGCTCTTTCCAACACCCTTATCATCCGTGGTCTGAGGACCCAGCAGTCTCATGTTCCCATTAATCTTTTAGGAGCTGTGTGCCATATGTCCTGCAGACCATGGTTTACTTCCTACTCTGGAGGAAGATTTGTTTCAGACCCTCACCAATATCTCCTCAGTAATATCCCAGGGCATATAAATCACTGGGGAGCAGAGAGCTGTGTCCTCTGATGAAAGGAAGGAGCAGTCCTTCTGGAGGAGGGAGTTTGTCTTCCAGGAACTTCTTCAGCCCTTGGTCCGTGAATTTCAAAGCTGACCTAAGCAAGCAAAATCGAAACACCATAAAATGCCCATTATGCTGCAAGGAAGAAAGCTCCTTTAACTTTTTTTCATTCAGGCCCTCTGCTTCTGTTGTGTAGATAAGATAGTCTCATGTTGTAGAATTTTGAAATGTATTGCATGAGGAAGTATTCTGAGTTGTATAATCTCAGAATATTCTTTGGACCAACAGTTATCAAGAAGACCTACTAACACATAGACTGCAGAATACTGATTGCCAAGTTACTGTGGGTTTTCTGGAGTTGGATCCCTGGCTCACACCGGGTCAGAAGACACCTCATGGTTATTCAGCCAGCGACCTAAAGGTGGCACCCGGTGCTCATACCCATGATTTGATAGTGGGTGTTAGTCTGACTTTAGGGCAAAAACAGTCTTTAGATGCTCAGTAAATAAAGGCATGAAAGTAAGTTTACACCGATAATTTCAAGTCATAATTTTGATCCTACAGGAAAATCGTTCAGTCTCCTGTCATAGTGTATAGGATTTTAATTTATCATACTCAGAAACTATTTTTGTCAGAATTAGACAACATCATTTTGAAAAATTCAAAACAAGGAACAAAGAAAACCTAGTAGTTACCACCTAACCACCAGCAACATTGAGACGCCTGCTTCATTCATTCAGTCAACAAACATTGAGTTTCTAATATGTGCCAGACATTATAACTTAGTACTGGGACTATGTAAAATACACTGGACAAAAATGGATCAGAGCCCTTGCCCTCAAGTATACATGTGGAAGAGGTAGATAACAAGCATGTGATCCCATGGGTAGTTGTATTATAAGCACTGAGAAGAGCTATGCAGGAAAGGTACAGTTGTGCTATGTGGGTATATAGCAGACTAGTTTGAGAGGCCAAGGAGGCTGTCTCTGAGTGAGACACCTTGCCTCTGTGTCTTCAAGGTGAACAGGCACTCCCTAGACAAGAGAGTGGGGAATCTTCTAGGTAGAGCAGTGTGTCTGGAGCTTCAGTGTTCAGAGGGAACGTGGTCCTTTCAGGGAACTAAACGCCAGTGTGGCTGGCTACAGTGCCAGATGACAGAGGGTAAGAGAGGGGGCTAGTGAGGCAATGAGAGACCAAACCTGCCAAGGCTCTGTAGGTCCTACCAAGGATTTTGGTTTTTATCTTAAGAGTCACAGGAAGTCATTGAATTTTTTGTGAAAAGTACTCACTGAGCCATTGAACTGCAAAGAATGAGTAGTTTGAACCCAAGAAAGTGAATTAAAATGATTCTTTGGCAGGTAAATTCCCTTCTAAAAAGATCCAGTAAATTCTCATGATCTTGACTCTTAGCAGACCTTGGTAGTTGGGTTAGTGTCACTGCTGATTCTTTCCAAATTGATTGTTTTGTGGGGAGGACAGAATGAAAGTCCTTCATGTTTCTACAGCGCTGTGCCATTTACCCAGCATTTTCACAGGGACAGTCTCCATTCTTCCATTCATTTGTTCAAACTTTTACTGAGGCCCTATCAGGTGCCAAACCCTTTGCCCTAAGTAAGGCATAATTCCTGCCGTCAAGGACTTGAGTAACCAATGAATGCAGTAAAGGTAAGATAAAGCCTTTGATCATACAAAAATTCTAAGATAGGGCAATAGTTTTTATGTTTATTTACTGATGAAAGATTTGAGGCTTAAAGAGTAATCAGCTAGGTGACTTACAACTAAGCAGGAGCAAGCCGGAGCCTGGATCTGTGCCCATGTGGTCCAGTCCAGTTTTTCCTACACCAGGCCCAGGCCACTGCCTGTCCTCTGAAGTCTCGACCTGGCTGCAAATACTGCTACCTGAAAGTTCATCAAAGCACAGGTTAGAAGAGATCTTCTACTGTCCTTGTTTACCTAATACAAGAATCCCTTCTGTGACGCCTTACCC
Organism: Sapajus apella; assembly: GCF_009761245.1. Lineage (NCBI taxonomy): Eukaryota > Metazoa > Chordata > Mammalia > Primates > Cebidae > Sapajus > Sapajus apella. The sequence goes on along the minus strand of NW_022436943.1, from coordinate 1,067,914 downwards.
CAGAAGGCTCCCAGTGTAATAGTCATTACTTATGTAGTGGTGGCTATGAGAAATTTTCTTCTTGTATCAATCTGAAAGTGATTACTGTGTAGCATCCGTTCATTCATCTTTGTTTTGCCCTCTGGGACATCACCGATTGTTTATTTCCCCTCAAATACAGCAATGCTACAATTATTTGAAGGCAGCTCCAACATCTTTGCTAAGTGTTCCCTTATCCAGGCCAAACATTTCTGGTTCCTTGAATCATTCCGTCAGAAAATGCGATTTCCAGACCCATCACCACAGTTACCCTTGTCTGAACACTCTAGCGTGTTATGTTCCCTTTTAAAAATCTGGCAGCCGGAATTACACACAGTATTCCAAATGTAGTCTAACCAGCTATTACCTCCCTATGCTTCCATTAATAAAGTAGAAGATCAAGTTGGCTTTTTATTAATCAGTTCAGACTGTTTGTTATTATTGAACTTGTGGTCAACCACATTCCCCAGGTCTTTATCATATGACTTGCTATACAGCTGACTTTTTGAACCCGAAGACAGGACTTTACATTTATCCCAAGTAAATTAAGTCTTGTTGATATTGGCCTAGTCCAGCTCGTTGAAATCACTTTTTAAAAAATTGTGATGCTGTCATCTAACATATTAAGTATCCCTGGTAGCTTTATATCATCCATAGATGTGGTGAGCATGCATTCTACATGTTCATCCAAGTCATTAATATATTTAAGAGGACAAGTTCATGGTCTACATACTGCAGTGAATCACGAGACACTTCCCTAATGCATGGGGTCAGTCAGCCAGAATCTACTGTCATCTAGCCCATGTTTCCTACATAAGAAAATGCATCTCCAATCACTTGTAAACTACATTGTATAAGATAGTATCTACAAGATAAGTGCCGTTAAGTGCCTTGATGAACCAGGACTAATATGTGTAATCATTCCATTTGGTGCAGATCACACAGAGGTAACCTTGAACACTAAAGCTTAAAGCAGCAGGTAGTAATTTGCAGAGTTATCTCTACCCTCCATTCAGGAATTTTTATAAAGAAAAGAAAAGTTGTCAATCCAAGTGAATGTCTGATTTATAAAATGTGAGGTATTTTGACTTCCTGCTCACTTCACTCACCTTCCCAGTACTCCAGGGCACAGCTGAACAGATACCAGCAAGTTGGCGCTGACTTCTGAATGTCTGCCAGGTGCCCTGGTCTAGAGTCTCCTATGTGGTTACAGTTTGTTCTGGCTGAGTCACAACTCTTTCCAGAGATACTCAGGAGTTTCAAAAGTATACAGTAGGAAAAAATTACATCCGGAATATCCAGTTTTCTTTTCATCTCTGTCCAATCCTTTCTACCTTGATCAACTTAGAAATGCCTCTTCCTTTCTTCTCTCAAATATCTAATTCATCTCATAGCTTTAGCTACTGCCTGTCACCAAGTCACTCCCAGACATTGATCTCTGGCCCCGACATTACTCCCAGTGTACAAATCTGTGTTTCTGCGTACCCACTAGACATCTCAGCCTGAAAATCCTACAAGCACCTCAAATTCAACACATCTGAAACCAAGATGATCATTTTTCTTACTGCAAGCCAGCTTCTTCTAGAGTCTCTGTATCAGTTAATGTCATCACTGTTTTTCCCAGTACAAAAACTGTAAATAATAAGGATTTAAATAATACTGAATGCCTGTTTTATCTCAAGCTCTCTAAAGATACAGTCATTAGTTCCTGTCACATCCTTTAAAAGTAGATGCTACCCAAAGCTCAGAGATGTGAGCTTGCTCAGGATAAATGATCCTGGGATTCAAACCTGGGACTGTCTGGTTTCCCAGCCTGCCTTCTGCCTACTGCATCCCATTGTCTTCCTTTCTTTCTGTTCCTCTACACATCCAGTAGGTCACCAGCTTCCATCAGAAACGCCTCAGAAACGTCTCTGGAATCTGCCCCCTACCTCTGTGACGGGGGTCATCTCACAAATCCCGCTTCCCACTATAACCAGGGTTGTCTCACGAATCTGCCCCTTCCCTCTGTGACCAGGATCTGCTTCAGGCCTTTGGTTTATCATCTCTCTCCCAGATTTTAGCAATAGCCCCTTAATAGGTCTTGCCATTGTCAGCCTCTCCACTATCAAGTCTCTCTCCATAAATACCCCCAAATGGTTCTTAAAATACAGACTCCAGTGGATAGAAGGGTACCTAGTCCACCGAGTCGCTTAAAACAGACCGCTACCTGAGACCAAGCAGGCCTGGTCTCACTCCTGATCCCCCTCTGCAGGCCAGGCCTCAATCTCCTCTTCCTGCCTTTCAAAGTCTAAGTCTATAATTCTTCCATAGCATGGCTTCCTACTTAAGATACTCTTTTACAAACTGCTTATATAGAGAGATCAGTAGTACATTTTAAATTTATTTCTTCCCAAAATGAGGGATGAAATTTTTTGTGGAAAATGACTTTTAGCCTAAAGTCAGCTGCACAAACAAAATGCCTAAGTAGCATATTTTCAGATCAGTTTAGACATATCAACTTGCAGTAGAAGATGAGGGTGATACTCTCTTCACCTTAAATGTTCAAAAGCAGGGAGGCCAGGTGCGGTGGCTCATGCCTATAATCCCAGCACTTTGGGATGCCAAGGCAAGAGGATTGTTTGAGGCCAGGAGTCTGAGACCAGCCTAGGCAACATAGCAAGAACCCCTATTTCTACAGAAATTTTTTTTTTTTAATCACCAAGCATGGTGGTGCACACCTGTAGTCCCAACTACTCGGGATGCTAAGGTGGGAGGATCACTTGAGCCCAGGAGCTGGAGGCTGCAGTGAGCTACGATCACACCATAATATTCCAGCCTGGTTGACAGAGCAAAACCTGTCTCCATTTTTAAAAAAACACCAAAAAAAAACTTCCCATTATTTTCTATGTCATCTTGTAATTAATTTACTTAGTAAAATTGTTATAATTTTTAAAAGTATTTTTTACATATAATTATTCAATTAAATCTAACAGTACATAAAAAAGTATAAGTTATATTAAAATGCTTCTTGTTGTAATTGTGGTAGAAGATATTGTACTAAGTGGAAAGCAGTATCCAGGCCTCAAATAGTTTTCTTAGACCTAGTATATACAGTGGGCTGAGCATAGAGGCTCATGCCTACAATCCCAGCACTTTGGGAGACCAAGACAAACTGCTTGAGCCCATGAGTTTGAGACCAGCATGGACAACATAGCAAAATTCTGTCTCTACGAAAAATACAAAAATCAGCCGGGCATGGTGGCAAACGCTTGTAATCCCAACTACTCGGGAGGCTGAGGTGGGAGGATCAGCTGAGCCCAGGGAGGCGGAGGTTGCAGTGAGCCATGATGGTGCCACTGCTCTCCCCTGTCTCAAAAAATAAATATTATAATGTCTTATTGACGTGCTCTAACACAGATTCAAGTGGCAAAACAATGAGTCTCTTAGTATATGTCACCAAGCGCCTTCCACGCCACCCCACCTCACCCTACTAGTGAAATGAAGGAAGTAAAAAGAACCAAAGGGTGGCATTGATCAGGACTGGCCAAGTTATGCTGTGAAGACAAACTGCTCAAAAAAAAAAAAAAATCCCCCTGGCAATCAATCATTTATCATTCTTCCCCCATACACAAAACAAGTTTTCCCCCAAGGTTGGAAGCAGTCACTCCATCACACTTGAAGTCCAGCACTTCTGAGCAATGTTCAGTCTGGATGTGATGCCATTTGATCTGGAGACCTATGGACTTACCTGCTCCCCCTTTCCCTGCCATTTTATAGGACTGGATAGCAGTAATAACCCTTCCACTGTGGAAGGGGGAAGAATGAGAGACATACAGCAGTCTCTTGCCTATGGCAATTCACAGTGTTTTCTGGGCACATATTGTGGGGTCTGTACCCTGGAAGCAAGAAATCAGCTTTCACTGAGCTCTGTTTCTGCTCTTACCATTGTCCTTCAGGTTCCTGGCTCCACCCTCTGGGAGACCTTCCCTGGCCACTTGAAGCTTGTATTGCATCTCAAATAATCACAGTCTCTTTTAGTCCAGTTTCACAAGTGTATAGGGCAGTGGTAATTTCTCTACTCTTACCTATTCAATTCCAGAAAATTCCCTGTGCCAAAAACCACATCCATAGACCTTAAGACACATTTCTTTGCTAACGTGCTTCCTTCCTCTCTGGATTTAAGAGAGCTTCTATAGGAAAGTTATACCCTTGATCTACATTTTTTTCCAAGTCAACATAACAGTTAAGAAGTTTTTAATGCAACAGTCTTGCATGTTCTTCACATGTACCCCAAAACCTAAAATGAAATAAAAAATAAAACACACACACACACACACACACACACAACTGAAAAAAATTTTGATTCAATTAAAATTTTCTACAGGAGGAAAAAAAAAAAGAAAGAAGTTTTAATAGTGAGTATGTTGCCTATAGTCAGTCCTAAGGCTGAGTGTTAATCTGCCTTTGTGTTTAGAGGTTTTCTAATTTTAGACCTTGCTGTTTCAGGTTTTATCTTAGTCTGTTCATGCTGCCGTAACAAAATACCTCAAACTGGTAGTTTATAAATAACAGAAACTTACTGTCACAGTTCTGCAGTCTACGAATTCCAACATCAAGGAACTGTCAGATTCGGTATCTGGTGAGGACTTACTTCCTAGTTCGTGGATGACGGTCTTTTCACTGTAACCTTACAAGATGAAAGGAATGAGGGGCTTCCTCGGGTTTCTTTTAGAATACTAATTACATCCCAAAGGCCCTGCCTTCTAATAACATCACCTTTGGGTACTAGAATTTCAGCATATGAATTTTGGGGGAACACAAACATTCAGACCATAGCAGGTTTAAAAATATTTCTAACTTTGGGCTGGGCTTGGTGGCTCACGCCTGTAGTCTCAGGACTTTGGGAGGCTGAGGCAAGTGGATCAGGAGGTCAGGAGTTCAAGACCAGCCTGGCCAAGATGGTGAAACCCTATCTCTACTAAAAATACAAAAAATTAGCCAGGTGTGGTGGCGTGCACCTGTAATCCCAGCTACTCGGGAGGCTGAGGCAGAGAATTGCTTAAACCTGGGAGGCAGAGTGCAGTGAGCCGAGACTGTGCCACTGCACCCAGCCTGCGCAACAGAGTGAGACTGCGTCTAAAGGAAAAAAAATTCTAACTTTCAAGGTTCTGAATTTCCGGAATCTGTTATCTTTGATTTTTATTTGCAACCTGGCCAATTCTTTCCTGAGCTCATCTCTTCATAAAACAAAACATAGTAGTGTTCCAGACACAGGCGACAGCAGCTGATGCAACATTACTGATGTTTGGTTTTCAGACTTCATCTTCTAGAGCTACAGATTTATCGTTTTATGATATACCTCCCAGTCATCTCAAGCAACAGTTTTACTAAATGTCTTACCACTTCAAAACATATATGCCCATTTTTATAGCTTTAAATATCAATTACTACTGTCTGACCATTAAGCCAGGGTCTCATACATCAGTATTTTGTTAGAACACTACTTCTGTCACCAATATCTATATTAATAGTATAAACTCAGTTATGCTGCCTGTCATACATAAGCCTAGAACTTACTTCTTGTTCATGCTACATGCCTAGTGTGTATCCTCAAATGTTCTGTGCCACATGGTCACTCAGGGACCCAGGTTGATGGAAAGTCCATTATCTCATATCTTCCCCCTTGTAACTAACCACCCCAAAACCTACTGGCTTAAAAGAAGAATGATTAACAACTTCTCATGATTCTGAGGAATTGTCCAGGTGACTTTTCTGAATGATAAGTCTGAGATCACTCATGCATCTGCATTCAGCTGGAGAGCTGGCTGAGGGATGGGTTCAGCTGGGAAGTCTGGGCATCTCCCTCACCATGTTGTCTGTCCTCCTTACGGAGGCTAGTGCAGGCTTCCTCACAGGGTGGCAAGTGGGAAAGCCCCAATGAGCAAGCTGTAGCAAGCTGCTTTTTTGCTAATGTCATGTTAGCTGAAGAAAGTCACACAGCCAAGCCCAACGTCAGTATGGGAAGGTACTACACAAGGACATGGATACTGGGATGTACAATTCATTGATAATGCAACAGTCTTCTACAGCTATCTAGAGCAGGAGTCAACAAATATTTTTTTAAGATCTGAATTGTAAATATTTTAGGCTTTGCAGTCCATACATTTTCCCAACTTCTCATTAGACAGAGATATATGTAAGTAAATGAGCCATGTTCCAGTAAAGCCTTATTCACAGTAGCAGGCAGTGGACCAGATTTGCCCCACCACTGAGCTGTGGAACATAAAACCTTTATTTATTCTCTAGAAATAATACATGTCAATTCTGCCTTTAGCCCATTGGCCAAAACTAGTCATAAGACCATATCTAACTGCAGGGTTACAGAAAGTATAATCCTCCTCTGTTCCCAGAAGGAGAGAAGAGCTAGACATGGGTGGACATTAGAAGTCAGTACAGCAGAAGCCACATTGAGAAGATGTCTGTTCAGATCATCTGCCTTGTCTTTTTTGAGTACCCGGCATTGGTTGTAAGTAATAAAGAAAACAGACACAAAACCAGTGCCCTCATGGAGCTTATGCAGAGTCCATGATGGTGAATACACTGAGAGGGAAAAGCATTTTATACACTTCTGCTCTGGAAATGTTAGTTATCGCCTCATTGTTTGTGTACTTGTCTTTTTCACCAACTGGGCAGTGAGCAATGCAAGGGTAGGATTGTATCTTCTCTGTGCCTGATTCAGTGACTAATTATTTGTAGACACTCTTTAAGTGTTTGTCAGGTAATTGATTATTCAAACTATTAGACCAAGATAAGGATTTACTTTGGGCTTGTGGGGAACCTGGATATAGATGCCTAATTCCTCTATCAGGTACCTAACGTGAACCCGTAGACTCAACTAACAGCTCAGGTGTGAGTTGTTTCTCTAAAAGTGAGAAGGACTAAAGGCTCCAAGAACTAAAGTCTGTGTTTCTTTCACTCTTAGCAGTGAGTGAAAGAGATACCAAGCAAAAATTTTCCTCCAGAGTCTAGACTTTTGGCCAGAAGATGTACAGCAAGAGTTCACAGGTTAATTTGCCTTCAGAAGGCCCTTGGATCATTTAACAGAAACCATCAGCTTACCTTAGGTTTATTATCTTAGAAAGTATAAGTATCCTCATTTCATAAGGCCTGAAGATCACTTGGAGAATGAGCAGAGCAGTAAATATTTCTCAATTCACACCCCCACCCTCTCTCCTCTAAGGGGCCCTGAAGTTATGGAAGGTGGCTTAGAAAGAGGAATGTGAGACGGGAGCATGGGCCTTAAAAAGGTTTCTACTGAATGGATAATTTTGTATCAACCTAATAAAAGCAATTGATTTACCTTATATATCATTCAAAGGGATGGCATTTATAAATGGGAATATTTCTTAAAGAGTATGTCTTTTGTTGTAGATTCATGAGCTGAGCCATTTTTAAGCCATTAATTAGGTTTTATTTTCAAATTTTATTGTAAGTTTTAATTTTTACCATGGAATAAATAGGGCAAATTCAGAATACAGAGACTTTTGAAACATATTTTTGCAAAACAATCCATTTGGAAAACATGTTCATAGAGAAAACAGATACAACAAATGGACTCCATTTCTGCTGTCAAGAAGTTTACAATCTAGTAATTAGGTCAGGCACATAAACAAGTAACTAGTACAGACAATAAAATTTGTGGTCAAATAGAAATATGGTTAAAGTGTTTTTTAGAATGTGGAAGTAGGTGTCAATCCCGAAGGGAATGGAAAAATTAAAGAATAGCTTTATGGAGTAAGCTATCCTGTAAGCTGTATGCACAAGGACATATAGGCTTTTGAAAGGACTTGTATGGGGAAAAGTACATTCTAGACTTGTGAGCGTTGAGTCGCAGACAAGGGCATTGGCTAAAGCAGAGGCTGTAGAAAGAAAAAGAAGACAGCAGTGGAGGAACCAGGCAGAGCTGGAGGGGCTGGGCTGCAGAAAGGAGAAGAGGGAGGAGGCAGAGATGACATCCAGGTAACCTAGATGCCGAAGATGGTCAGAAATTCTGAATTTCTGAAGTGCATGAGAAAGAAGCCCCATGACCTTGAAGTTGCTTCCAAATGTGAGTCTGTGACTTTCTCCTGTGGTTCTATGTATACTCTGTCTGGTGCTTCTTCGTGTGATCAAAATTAGAACACATTCATTATTGGTCAAACAAGAGCCTACCTTTGTTTCTTCATCCAGGAATTTTCAGTCTGTCTGCTTTTATTTGCTGTCCTAACAATAACAAAGGGCCCAGACTTGGACTGAATTGATACTGCAAATTGTTAGAAGCAACCTTCCCAAAGCATAAGGAGTTTTTGCCCCTACCCTCAGATAATCCTGGCTGTGAACATGGTGTTCTTGGAGTTTTTTTTTAAATAGCCCTGTGCTGTTTTCAAATATTTGCCCATTTAAGCAGCTCGCTGTTTAATGCTGAAAGCGTATTTGTTCTGCTGCCTGGCACCTGGATCCTGAGGTAGAACATTTTTTAGGTCTTAGTCTACCTTCCCATGGTAGAAAAATTAATTTTTTACCCCGAGCAAAATAACTTATCTAACTTTCTTGTTACAAGTTATGTGAAAGACATTGGAGGGATTGTGGTATGTTTTTAGGTGGGTTTTGAGGTATGTTTTGTGTCCCCAGCCCAGAAGGACACACACCCATCATAGTAAGTCAGCACCCAAGAGCCTGAAAGTTGTTTGCACATTGCACTTCAAGTCCCGAGTTTTAGGTTTTTTTCCACAACGATTCATATGTACACATAAGGCGGGCCCCATGTCTGGACTCCAGCCCACACAGAGTTACTTGCCAATTCCAAAGAAGCAGAGAATGAAGACACTCATGCCCCATCATCCATCATTTTTTTCTATGAACCTTACAGCTGAATATTGAAAAATCTGGATTTGATTTTTTGTTTCTTTTTTTTTTTCAAGTCAACTAAATAGCCTGTCCACATGGATATAAAGAAATATAACCAGGAATTGTTTGTGGTATTGTATCAGACCTGAAGACATTTGAAGTCAAGCCACTTAGTAGTGTTTCTTATTTCTTTTTAATTAGATTTTGAATACTCTTTCTGCAGGTTGTGTTCCTGACTGGCTTTGGCTATGTGTATGTGGACATTGTATATCAGTGTGGCACAGTCTTCATCACTGTGGCCCCAGAAGGAAAAGCAGGACCTATTGTAACTAATACCAACAGGTAGGTTTAGTTATTTTCCCTGTAAAAACATAGTAAGCTTTCCTGTTACAAAGTTGTAAACTTCCTATTTACCATTCTTTGTCATCTCTACATGTGTATTAAAGCTTTTGGTTAACCATCGTGTAATCCATAAAAATACGGTTATTAGCATTAAATCATACCTTCAGTGGGCAGCAATATACCGTCTTTCATGGATACCATTTCTACTCTGTGGTAAGTTTAACAAACTGATTTACACACTATACATCTTGGAATTATACCACTATTATTAGCATGAAATGCACATTAATACTGCTGCACCTGCATGACAATTTAGTAATTAATAATAAAGCTTAGCAATTAGAGCTACATCAAATATAAATATGCCTTCTAGGGCCATATTTGCCCCCACTTTGACCTGAATATTGCCATCAGGTTTTAAAGACATGAAACAGAGAAAGAATTAATATCCCTAATTTAAAAGAATTCACATAATTCAATAGGAATAATATAAAGATGGCCTTACAGAAACAAAAATAGGGGCAATAGGCATGAACAGAAAATTCTAAGAAGAAGAAATATAAATAAAGAAATGCTAATTTATAAAATTAACAATGCTGTTTTATATGGAGTCCTGGTGAAAGTACATATTGGTACTATTTTCTGGAAAGCACTTTGGTAATATGTGTTAGGAACTTTAATTAAAATCCCTTTGGCTTAGAAATTCCACATTTAAGTGTGTTAAGCATTTAAGAGTTAAGGAAATAATTAAAGAAGTGGGCAAAGATATACACAGAGAGGTGTACACAGTGAGAGATGGCACACAGTTACAATGGCAAAATATTCAAAGTAAAAATGCCCATCCATAAGGAAATAGATGATATGTTATTGTACTATAAATGTCACAACCACAAAAAGTAGACCTCAAAGATTTTAATGGACTAGAAAATGCATATTATATAATGTAAAATAAAGCAAGCCGAATATAATATTGAATATATAAATATGATCCTAGTTATGTGCTGTCTATACATACATACACACATAAGTACATATGTATGCATACACACACAGAAAACATTCCTATAAATAAGACTGAAAAGAAGCAATCAAAATTGGTAATGGATGTGGGGTTAATGAGTTATTTAATATATAATTATAATTTATTTTGATTTTTTATAATAGCATTTATTATATAATCAGAAAAAATACCTTAATATTAAAATATAAATACCACCAACTTTCATACATTTGTTTAAATCTTTCTTCTAAAAAGTTCATTGTGGCCAGGTATGGTGGCTCATGCCTGTATTTCCAGCACTTTGGGAGGCCGAGATGGGCAGACCACCTCAGGTCAGCAGTTTGAGATCAGCCTAGCCAACATGGCGAAACCCTGTCTCTACTAAAAGTATTAAAATTAGCCAGGCGTGGTGGTGGGCACCTGTAATTCCAGCTATTCAAGAGGCTGAGGCAGGAGAATCGCTTGAACCTGGGAGGCAGAGGTTGCAGTGAGCCGAGATCGTGCCACGGCACTCCAGCCTGGGTGGCAGAGCAAGACTCCGTCTCAAAAAAAAAAAAAAAAAAAAAGTTCATTGCTTCTCATATATGGTTAAGAATTCATTAATTTGGACTCTGCTAATTTGGATTTATAATATTTCAAACAATGTTGGATAGAATGTTTTATTTGCCCAAAAATGTTCATAAAAATTAATAGCATAACAAAATTGGAGACTAACTTTTAACTAGTATAGCACAAAATTTCAGTTTATTCAACAATTTTAGAAACATTTTATCTAGGGCATAAATGTTAATGACAATAGAAGCAACCTATCATGAGAAAGGTACAAGTATTTCTTGGAACTTCCTTCATTCATTCAACAAATGTTTTTCAATGGCTTACTGGATGCCTAGCACCGGACAGGGATACACCCATTAATAAAACAGCCCACTCCTGCCCTGGGGAAGATGACTTTCTCCTGCTAGGCATGGAATTGGGTGGGGTGTTGAGGGGTGCAGAAAGTAAACATTATAAGAAAGGAAATGTTATGGTGCAATAGAAGGCTAGCATTCTACAGGGATGAAAACAGAGCTCAGTAAGAGGGACTGGGACTGCAGGGCGGAAGGACCAGGAGAGTGTAGTTTTAAACAAATTGGTGTAGGTAAGCCACACTGCGAAGTTGATATTTGGGCAGAGACTGGAAGGCAGTAGGGGTTTGGTAATGTGACTGTCTGAGAGGAGCTTCCCAGGCAGAGGGCACAGCCATTTCAAAGTCCACAGCAACGTGCCTGGCATTGTGGAGGAGCAGGGAAGAGGCTGTTGTGGGCCTGGCGGAGCGGGTGGAAGTGGAAGCAGCAGTGCATGAGGTCCAGGGGGTAAAAGCTAGAAGGAGAGAGACCTCATGGGCCACTGAAGGGCTAAGCTTTAATTCTAAGGAAAATGAGGAAGTCATTGGAGCATTTTGAACATAGAAATGACACCCTGTGACTTAAATTTCTAGAAGATCATTGACTGCTTGTTAAAGTAGACTATAGAGAAGCAAGGGCACAAGCAAGCAGGGAGACTAGTTAGGACATGATTATTACAGTTGCCCACATTAGAGATATGAGGGCTGAGACTACAGTGGCGTCAGTGGAAGTGTCAGAAACGGTCAGATTCTGGATATACTTCTAAGGAAAAGTCAGTGGGATTTTCCTAATACATTGGATAATGCTAAAAATACAGGTATCAGGGATGACACCCACATTTTTAGTCTGAGCAACTGGTAGGATACAGTTGCCAGTAACTAAGATGAGAGAGACTATCTGCAGGCTCAGTAGGTAAGATCAAGAGATTGGTTATAGACATCTAAGTGACTGTGTAGCTAGGCAGTTAGATACACAAGATTTGAGTTCAGGGGAGGTCCAGGCCAAGTATATGCTTTGAAAGTCATCAACAAATAGATGGTATTTCAGTTCGTGAGACTGAATGAGATCCCCAAGGAAGTCAGTGAAGATGGGGATGAGAAGAGGACCAAGGACTGAGCCTTAGGCGCTCTAAGAGGTCAGGGGAGGAGGAGGGATCTGCATAGGTAAATGAAGATGAGTGTTCAGAGAGGCAGAAGAGCTGAGAGAAGACAGGAAAGAAAGAATTTCCAGGAGGAGGGAGTTGTCAGCAATATCACATGCTGTTAGTAGGTCGAATAAGCAAAAACCTAAAAGTCCATCATTTGATGTAACCAAATGGAAGTCACTGGTGACCTTGACAAGAGTTGTTTTGTTAGGCTGGGGGTAGGAGCACAAAAGGCTGCTTGGAGCAAGCCTTAGACAGCAGGGAAGGAGAGGAGCTGGAGACAATGTGTATAGAACACACTGTAGAGCGTCCATGTAGAAAGGATCGGAAAAATGAGTGGTAGCTAAAGGAGAGTAGAGTCAGAAGAGGGACTTTTTGAGCTGAGAAATGACAGCATGTTTACAATCTGCTAGTAATGAAGAAAAGGATGATGGAAGACAGGGGTGAGTTGCTGGAGGGATGTCCTTGAGTAGGTGACAGCAGAGTGATTTGGTGCACTTTGGAGGGGTTCACCTAAGACAGAAGCATGGGTGGTTTTCCCCCAGAACTGGAGATGGGGAAGAGCTGAACATGGACTCAGGAGTGGTTGGTGGACAGTTGTGGCCGGAGTTTCTGCTGAGTTTTCTTCTGCCCGCATCACTTTCTCAATCTAGGGAGTCTTGGTTATTTTATTATCTCTGTCTTGTGATCATCATGATAGAGAATCAGTACACAAAGACCAGAGTGATTTTGTAGTAAAAATCTGGTGTTGATAAGGGAAACATACAGAAATATGACAAGAAGCTGTGATCGTCCCATTGGGAACACTTCCCAATACTGTTGGAGTGTGACTGGCTCTGTCCAGACACAATGTACTGAAAATTAAGTTCTTGTTTCTTATGAGAATCTGATGTCCCATCAGGAGGTATTTAATAGGGAGCTGTCATTTAAAAAGAAAGAAAAAAGAAAAGGCAGTGGGGGAGACTAATGTTCTTTTCCCTTTCTCCTCTAGAGCCCTGGAGAAGATCGTTACATTCAAAATGTTCATCACTCAGTTGAGCCTGGCAGTGTTTGATGACCTCACCCACCACAAAGCATCAGCTGAGCTTCTGAGACTCACACTGGACAATGTTTTTCTTCGCATGGCCCCGGAGGCTGGTCCCCTCCCTAGGGAAGAGCCTGTGGCCGCATTGTTTGAATTTTACTGTGTAGAGATCTACTGTGGGGACCTGCAGCTAGACAACCAGCTTTATAACAAGTCCAATTTCCACTTTGCTGTCTTAGTCTGCCAGGGAGAAAAAGCAGAACCCATTCAGTGTTCTAAAATGCAGAGTCTCTTCATATCCAACAAAGATTTGGAAGAATACAAGGAAAAATGTTTTATCAAACTTTGCATCACCTTAAGTGAAGGCAGGAGCATCCTCTGTGATATTAACGAGTTCAGCTTTGAATTAAAACCTGCTCGGTTATATGTGGAAGACACATTTGTATATTACATCAAGACTTTGTTTGACACTTACCTTCCTAACAGCGGGTTGGCTGGTCACTCCACGCACCTCTCCAGGGATAAACAGATGTTGCCCGTGCAGGTCACACAGCACGCCAGGGCCTTGGTGAATCCTGTGAAGTTACGGAAACTGGTGATCCAGCCGGTGAATTTGCTTGTCAGTATCCACGCTTCCCTTAAGCTGTACATAGCCTCGGACCACACTCCTCTCTCCTTCTCGGTGTTTGAAAGAGGACCCATCTTCACCACTGCAAGGCAGCTTGTGCACGCACTGGCAATGCACTATGCTGCTGGGGCCCTTTTTAGAGCAGGTAAGGACACAAGCTGAGGGTCTGTGATGAGCTAGAGCCTGGGTAGAAATGACACGCTTTGGGGTAGCACCTCATTTCAAGACCTAAGGAAGCCATTGGCTAGAGGTGATATACGTGAGCTTTACAGCTACACAGAACTGGATCTAAATCTAGAGCCTGCCGCTGTTAAGTGTAAGACTTCGGGCAAGTTATTGAACCTTCCTGAGTCTCCATTTTGTCATCGATAAAATGGCTTTGAAGATTTCTGAGCGGACAGATGAAAATATGTGAGGTACCCAGCATTTTGCTTGGCACTTAATAAACATTCAGCAGTAGTAGCTGTTTTATAACTTAGAATTTTAGTTCAGTTTAGCAAACACTTTTTTAGCGCCTTGCAAGCACAGAGCCCTTTCTTAGCACACTAGAGCAACCAAGAGAACTAGCCCAGGTCTTCAGTCCCTGGGCCTACAAAGGAGTCCAGTTCTCGTTTTATTAGTTTTCTTCATTGCTGTTCATGAATAGCAGTAGGTGAGAAATTGAGAGGATTTGTGTGCTCGTAAGACACACATTGAGCCCTCTATCTATCCAGTGCTGCATTGCCTGTCTAAACAGCTGGTAAAGGGAAAGCTGTGGGTGTCTCGGCCTCTCCATAGACCTGAGCTCAAAGAGAAGGAATGGCCCTTGATCTGGCCTTACCACTCTCTGGGGCCAGGCAAGTGGCCTCTTGCAGGCTGAGGACTGCTGTTTCTCAGGGACTCAGTGAGAAAGGTAAGGATTCCCTTTTCAGTCTGGCTGGAAACGTCTGTAGGGGGTGGCTTGAACATACATACAAAATTTCATAGAGGTACTACTGTAGACTAGAGACTGACTGGTGGGTAGCGGGTGCAGTGGCTCTCACCTGTAATCCCAGCACTTTGGGAGGCTGAGGTGGATCACTTGAGCACAGGAGTTCAAGACCAGCCTGGCCAACACTGTGAAACCTCATCTCTACAAAAACTTAAGGTTAAAAAAACTACCCAGATGTGGTGTCATGCACCTGTAGTCCCAGCTATTAGGAAGGCAGAGATGGGAGGATTCCTCAAGCCCAGGACTTCGAGGCTGCAGTGCGCTATGCTCACACCACTGCACTCCAGCAGAGGTGACAGAGCAAGACCTTGTCCCAAAAACTAAATAAGAATTGAGCGGTGGGAACCATGTGATCTCAGGATATGTTACAGTAATTGGCATCACACTGTGTGCTCCGGAGCCAAGTTCACTCTAAAGCAGATTTAGTTTGATAATTGGGATCCCAGGAATTCAAGCAAAGAACAGCATCCAGAGTTAGTCTTGTCAGCCCTTTCCAATAAAGAACATGGAAATCTTACTTTCTGAAAGTAGCAGAGGAGAGAACCTTTGTTCTATCCTCTTTGTAATGTTGTACTTGGTGAATGCATTCCCATATAAGATTAAGATTGTAGCAGTAAATGGACCTGTGTTGTTGCCATATTGGTAAGATTACATTTTTTTCCATAATGAAATTTATAGACTTACTAGGGTTATCTAGACTCTTTTATAAAAGATAATGACAAGATCAGGGAAAGGGTCCTGCGGGACCTGCTGTCTTGATACCTTGCACAACAACGAAGAAAGCGTTTCCCTCATGCTAAAAACTCATTTAAAATAAGCAGTTCACATTTCAAATTTAATAGATAGGTATATTTATATACAATTCCAGAAACTTTCCCTTCAGGGAGCCTTTGCTTTTCACGTGAGAAGAAGGCACGTGGGTTTCTGAGCTCCAGTCTGAGGCCTGGCAAGGACGGTGGCTCCCATTCAGTCTCTGCACAACGCTGCAGTGCGGTGAGCTGCAGGGAAGCTTGACCTGTGGCACCAAGTAACTGTCCCTGCAGCCATGTGCTAAAAACGAGCTCTCTTTGTTTTGGTTTATATTTTTAATGAGCTTTCACAAGAACATTCTATTTGAATTTTATACAATTCACCTAAAAATCCCCTTAAGCTGACATTCTAATCTCACTGTATACCAAGATTAGGGATTCTAATGCAGTGGGCCAAGTTTTCAGAGCCTGTTGGAAACACAGTCATTAAAAATCTATGGGCGATCTGAAGACCATCTGAAAGAAAGCAGTGATGGAAGGAGTAGGAAATGGGAAGCTCCTGAGGCTCCAGACTCCCAGGTTAGCATCCTTCTAAGGGGAGGGGGAGGGCTGGCTGCAGGGGGGGCAAGCTGCCCACGTACATCTCACCTGGGTCAGAGGGCCCCTGCCTGTAGTGGAAAACACCCTGACCTCATTTCTAGGTTAAGGAAAGTTGTGTTATCAACTGGAAGAGGTTTTAAAAATAAAGAAACAACTAAAAAGAAAAAAAATTATGGGTGAAAGAGGCAGAATAAAAACAAAAATACAAATAAACAGTAGTTGGAAATTAGTAACTGACCCTATCTGAAGGAAAGCATGTGGCCTTTATCATTTCCCCAGGCCCCTCTCCAACCCCAAGTCTCAGTGTGATGGGAGCTAGGCAGACTCTCTTCCCCAACACAATTTCCAAACGGATGAGCAAAAGATAGATTCGCTTTTGGAGGACAATAAAGGAGGACTTCTGGATACTGTCTGCCCTTTTCTGGCCAGCTCAGATGCTACTGAGGTGTAGCTCTGGCCTACACATAGCCCTTCCATCAGGCAGTGGCTTCAGGCTTCCAGGGCTCCAACCCCACCCTTCATGTGGCCCACAGGACGGGGGAGGGCCTGCCGCTGGCGGGAGCGAGAGGCTGGATTCCCACTCCCCCTGTGCCCGCGGCACCCACCCGAACAGGCCTGTCTTGGGGGACTCTGCTTGGCCATGGCTACTCTCATTTCTATTATACATAGACTCATTGGTGAGAAGGGGAATTAATATGTTTCTAGACCAACTTTCTGCCTTTAGGTTTGCCCTTATAGCCATTCCATGCTAAAGGGAATCTGCTGTTTCTTAACCTCTAGAGAAGTCCTTCCACGGAGGAATATTCCACAGCCTCTCCAGCTCCCTTGCTGACTCTTTGCAGCATGAGCTTACAGAAGGAAGAGGTGGGTGGGCTTCAGAATCAGGAAAACTGGGTTAGAAACCCAGCCCACAGGCTGATCATCCAGGAGACGGTGAGCAGGTGGCTTAGTCTCCACGCCTCAGCCTCCCTTTTCCTGCCTGTGAGGCCATGGTAGCAGCACCACCATGTCGCATTCCCCTCTGCCTCCTGTGCCTCGCCCATTCCCGGACCCAGGCAGCAGCTCAGTCACCAGCTAACCTGCATTGATTTGAAGGGAGCGAATACTTTTCTTGCAGTTACTGTGAGAATTAAATGTGTGGAATGCCTGGCATCCATAGAGCCTCTAATTTGTAGTCTTTATCTTCCAGAAATTATTCCCTGCTTTGCCCTAAACCCTAGTGTTACCATCCTAACATTCCAGAGAAGGGAGGAGGGCTCCAAATGTAAGAATGTCCCTCTCTACATGGGCTGGGCATGGAATTCTTCAGGACCTCGGCTTGGCTCTTGTACCTTCATCTTCCCGATCCCCGCAGATCCCTGAGCTGAGGGTCTCTGTCACAGGATTGTCCTCCACTTCAGAGCCCGCTGGTGAGGGAGGGATGGCTCCCACCCAGTCCTGTCCCCATGCCCTTCCCATTACAGGGCTCCGAGCACCAGGCTGGGGAGATTAGTGGCTTCCTGGAGAAAGCTATCTTTCTGGACTCCTCCTCTCCTGTGTCCTCACTTGCCTCTCCAGTCCTTGGGGTCTACAGCCCCAAATCCCCACCCCGGGGAAGCAAGTAAGGGTATTGCCCACTGGACTCCACACACAGCCACGTTCCCATGGGGCGCAGCTGCAGAGCAGCAGCCACCTCCTCGCCAGCCCGAGCTTCAGGAGGAACCAGATCCAGGCTGCTCTCCTGGGACATGCACAGGGAACACTCCCCTCTCACTAACCTCATCAGAATGTTCCTGTCTCGGAGTTCAAGGCCAGTTTGGCCAACATGGTGAATCCCCATCTCTAATACACACACACACACACACACACACAACAGCTGGGCATGGTGGCTTGTGCCTGTAATCCCAGCTACTTGGGAGGCTGAGGCAGGAGAATTGCTTGAACCTGGGATTCAGAGGTTGCAGTGAGCTGAGCTTGAACCTGGGATTCAGAGGTTGCAGTGAGCTGAGATTGCGCCACTGCACTCCAGCCTGGGCAACAGAGTGAGAGTCTGTCTGGGAAAAAAAAAAAAAAAAAAGGTGTCCCTGTCACTAGCGTTTACATAATCGGAGCTGGAGTTGAAGGGGAGACATTTGTCTGGCTCTAGCTATGTTCCAAAGGGAGGCACTCAACTCATTAGGATTGGGAAAGATTAAAAACAACCCCTCCATCCTTGTCAGAAGTTAGCATCCCCTTTGCGACACCCCACTGAGCATCTGGCTGCCCCCAACCAGGTATCTCCTCCTATCCTGGTGCCTCTGCTGCCCTGGGGAGGCTTCAGAGAGAACCTCCCGCCTGCAAACACCTGCAGCCCAAGAAAGCACCCTTCCTCAGGTGATGGCAGAGTGTGTCCCCAGCATGTGGACCCCTCTCAGCAGGAACATGGGAGGCTGGTCAAGGCAGTCATATTAAAGCCATTTGTGGGGCCATCAGAGGATCACTTTGATTTATATAAAGTATGAAAGTTTGCCATTTATGAATTCACCAGGAATGACTTATTTCCCTTATTTTCTTCCAAAGAAATGATTACTTTCCCAACCCTAGTGTGAAAAAAAATTGCAGGAAAAATGGGTCACTTTTTCACAAATGTTGAAAGTTCTGCATTTGAGATTTCAATCACCCCTTCCCTCTGGTCTGTTGCAGGCTGGGTAGTTGGCTCTCTGGAGATTCTTGGCAGCCCTGTGAGCCTAGTGAGAAGCATCGGGAACGGGGTCGCTGACTTCTTCAGGCTTCCGTATGAGGGGCTGACCCGGGGCCCCGGAGCTTTCGTGAGTGGCGTCTCCAGAGGGACCACATCATTTGTAAAGCACATCTCCAAAGGTAGTGGTTTCCGTTCCTTGTAATAATGCCTTCACTCCTTCCCTGTCTTTTATTATTATTATTATTTATTATTATTATTTTAAATGTGTTAAAGTTTTAAATGCATTCAGATTGCCTCTAGCTTTGTTTGGCCTGTTAGCTTGCAGTGAGAGTTTGGATTTGCAACAAAGCTCATATATAATGTCTTATGTTTTGAACAGATCACTACTTGCCTGTGGTGTGTGAAAATGTTTCAGAAACTTCAGAATATTAAGCCTCCCATTGGGAGAACAAGGATTGGCTCAATTGTTATTCCATGTGATAAATACAGAAATATTAAAGATGTTCAGGATTTCTGCTAAACATCAGAAACCCTACACTGTGTTGCCTCATCATATTTTTTTAAATGTAGATACAGTTGTCATAACTTTCTTAAGGATATGAATACATTCTGACATGGAAGCGGATTTGGTGATGAAACAGCCAACTTTTCTCTAGCACGCCACGTAAACAGTGCCATCTTGTGGCCCAGATGGGTCATCGGGCACAGAAACCAAAGCGCTTCCCGCAAGGACAGTGTTTTAGTTTTATCCATGTGTGTTTGCTTGATGTTATTTTGGTCAGGTTGGCAGAGACTTGGGAACTAACAAGGGCCATCTGAGTCCCCTTTTCTTCTCAGCGGGAGGCAGGGAAAACAGGGCAAAGGGCTTCTTCCCCATAAAAGGCATCTGACCATAGGCCATAGGACAGGTTGTGGAAGTCTCTGGAAGGCCTCAAAAGAAGACTTGAGCTTGAAATATGAGAATCCGTGATCCATAGAGGGGGTGAGGGACTATGGGTGGGGGACTGGCAAGAGAACAGCCAGAGTCATAAAAACAAGTTCCACGGACAATGAAAAGGACACTCCCCCAGGCCTCAAATCATCTGGGAGGCCTAGGGGCTGAGCTGCAGAAACTCATCCGATGAGTCACTGGCAGACCGCTCACTCTTGACACTGGAATCTCTGTGGTTCTGTTGTTTTTATGTTAAAATAAGACAACCAACACCTGCTAAATTGAACTGCAGCGGTATTTTCAGCATACTGACTCATTGAATGTTTTTTTTTACACTTGTTCTTGCCTTCTCTTAGCAAAATCTGTTTAGTTTGTTGGTATCTGTATGTATGGCGCACACAGATATTTTTCTTTTCTGATTACTGGTAAAGATGCAGCTGCAAAAACGACATTGACCATTTCTTCCTGAAACTGGACCTGCAATAACAGATGAACTAGTTTGTTAGCGTCCAGATCTGTCCATGAAACTCAACTCAGTTTCGCTCACTAAGATGTGCAGAGTTGCTAGAGGGAATTGTGGCTGTTGTGAGCAAGATACCAAAATAGCTTTTCTTAGGAAAACCAGACAGATTCACGGCTCTCACATGATTTACCCCCTTTATTCCCCTGACTCTTTTTTCAGTTAACATCCTATCAAAACTGTACATATTCTCCATGGCACAATAATTACATCCTCAGAATGGCAAGCAATAAGGTTTAGTATCTCCCTTTGTTATGACTGAAGTTATAGAGAAGGAATAAAATATATTCCTAAAGTTGAAATATTTATAATCTTTTTAAAAATCAACAACATAACCTTACCCTTTAAAATCAGAACAGGCAGATTTTAACCTTCAAAATTGGGCTTCAGTGAAGGCATCAGTCCTAACTGGTGTTTTGTCTTGTTTTGTTGTGTTTTGTTTTGTGTTTTGTTTTGTTTTGTTTTGTTTGAGACAGAGTTTCGCTCTGTCAGCCAGGCTGGACCACAGCGGCATGATCTCAGCTCACTGCAACCTCTGTCTCCTGGGCTCAAGCAATTCTCCTGCCTCAGCCTCCCAAGTAGCTGGGATTACAGGCATGCACCACCACACCCGACTAATTGTTGTATTTTTAGAAGAGACAGAGTTTCACCATGTTGGCCAGGCTGGTCTTGAACTCCTGACCTCAGGTAATCTGCCGGCCTTGGCCTCCCAAAGTGCAGGATTACAGGCGTGAGCCAAATACTGTTTTAACCAAACCTTGACAATTATAGTGAAGGATAGCTTCATGTGAAACTCTAGGCTGCTTTCTAGAGCCTGAGATTCTTACCCTTTGAAGAGTGTCATCACCCCTGTGGGCAAGTGTTCATCTTTGCCTCATTTTCTATCTTATTTTATTTACTTGTTTTATTTGAGACAAGGTCTCACTCTGTCACCCAGGCTGGAGTGCAGTGGTGTGATCACAGCTCACCACAGCCTTGATGTCCTGGGCTCAAGCGATCCTCCCACCTCAGCCTCCTGAGTAGCTGAGACTACAGGTGTGCACCACCACACCCAGCTAATTTTCTGACTTTTCTTAGAGACGGGATTTTACCATGTGGCCCAGGCTAGTCTCAAACCGCTAGGCTCAAGGAATCCTCCTGTCTTGGCCTCCCAAAGTGCTAGGATTGCAGGCGTGAGCCACGGTCCCGGTGGTTTACCTCTTTTCTTAAGGCTCTTGCTTCAAATTGCCTGAAAGGGAACCACTATCACCCACCACTGTGCACGTCCCGGAGGGGCCACAAGTGCTCCTGCTGCCTCCGAAACTGCTGCCTGGGGGTCCATGATATATGTGACAAGGAGGCCAACCCTGTGCCCTTTTTCCCTCAGGTACCCTCACATCCATCACCAACCTGGCCACAAGCCTGGCCCGGAACATGGACCGGCTCTCGCTGGATGAGGAGCACTACAACCGGCAGGAGGAGTGGCGGCGGCAGCTCCCCGAGAGCCTGGGCGAGGGGCTCCGACAGGGCCTGTCCAGGCTGGGCATCAGCCTGCTTGGTAAGGGGCTGCGGGGCCTCCCGCCTGTCTGACTCCAGCAGGCTGAGGTGCATGGTCTCCCAGGATTGGGCAACTTCACCTTCTCCCTGGGGATGGCCGGGAAATGTTCAGAGAAGGTAAGGCACTTGCCCTGACTCCTGCAGTGTGTCCCGCCGGGGGCTCACCTGCACAGCTGCACATGCAGTGCCTGCCTTTGCTTTGTGTATGAAATGTGTCTTGGGCCTCACTAAAGTTCTTCAAAGGAAATCCTAATTTGATAGGACCCCCTGTGAGCACAGTGGTGTCTGCACGAGGACAGCGGCGTCCGACTGTTTGCTTTCTGAAGAGCGTGATGGGCAACTCTTCCCAAGCACTGGCTCCCTCACTCCCACACATGTTGAGATGCTTGCTTTTGTTTGAGAAGCACTAGAGCAACATGCAAGTGTCATGTAAACTTCAGTGAAGAGCCCACTTTGTCCCTTTACTTTTTTGAGATCAGCCTGACTCAGAGCAATTATTGTTTGTAGAGCAGCCAGATGGTATAGTTAGAGGTGAAGATTGCTATGGATATTTCAAAATATTACAAATGTTTGAAAATAAGTTGCTTTAAAGAAATCTATAAAAAGGAAGCTTCAGAGCTAAACGTTTTCAGGGCAGGATTTTCAAGGATATTTTTTGTTTATTTGTTTGCAATGGAATTTAAAACTGCATTGCTTGGCAATGTGCCTTCTGCACATCTGAGGGAATGTGTGCCTCCCAGAGATCAAAGTGACCCAAAGCAGTGCAGAGCAAAGGGTAGAAAAGATGAGCTTGAAAGGACTTGCCCTGTCTCCGATCTTCAGTTATCTACAGAACTTCACAACTTCACCACTTTGGATGAGGGGAAGTGACTTGGCCGGGTCAAACCTCCAGCAAGGACAGAAGCCTGGGCCTTCCTACCATGTCACCTACCCCTGCGGGGCTCCAGGCCTGGAAATAATCAGGATGTGGGGAGATTGAACAATTACAAGTTCCAGTAGAGGAAAAAACACATTTCCGCTCAATGTTTATGGGTTTGGTGGGCCTTCTTGACTCTGCTTCACCCTCACGGGGACACTGTGGAGCATTATGAGGCTCTTGAAAATTGAAGGAAGTCTTTAGCTATATGCCCAGCCGCATTGCCCCAGGTCAGCAAGGAAAAGTATCTGCTGGCTGAGAGATGCCGCAGAGCCTTTTGGATGAGCTCCATGACAGTTTTCCAAAAGCACTGGCTCTTGGAAAAATTCTGTTTAGCCTGCAGTATTGGCATTAGCCTTGCCTGCATCTACCAGATTTGTTCCCCAAACACCCTCACTTTCTATTACACTCTGGAGCCTGCACTGAGAATGGACGTGAAGCTCTGCATCACAGCTGCATTCCGTGTTTCCTCCCAGACCTGATGCTTTCTCATGAACACCAAAACCAGGATGTCAAGAATTGCTTCTCTGATCCCTGCTTCTTTTGGGTCACTTCCTGGTTTGTGACGTGCTGCTGGATTCCCCAGAGACCAACCCCCCTCTCTTGGCCACTTTTGGCTATGCCATCTGGAATCCCAGCAAAACAGGCCTGCATCAGGTGAATCGGAAAAGTCCCCTCCAGTTATGAGGGAAATCCTCAGCAGTATTACTTTTGCATTCCAATTTCATGTTGACTTGATATATAAGATGGCTTTTTGTTTTAAAGACTTTTATCTTGAGAACAGGATGTCTGGAGTTAAAGGTATTGGCATATTTCCAAACGTGTACTATTCTTGAGTGTGATCGCTTAGGAGTCAATATGATTTGATGAATATGTTAAGAGAGGGTGTCAAATTGAGAACCAGGCAGATCCACCACCTACAGTAAAAAGGACCCTAAAGTAAATTGGTTGAAGAAATTAGACCCAGTGATTCTTGACGAATTTTGAAGTCTTTATCAGTATATCCATATGAAGAGGAGATGACAGAAGTCAAAATAAAAGGAGTATGGGCTGACAGGACAACTGGATTAAAATAAGCATCAGTTTCATGAAAAAGGGCTAACTTGAAAAGAAATCTTTTCACTCCAGCTCTTTAGAGGATCTAAAGTAACCTTGTTGAACAGTGGAAAATATCACAACAGGGAATCCCTTGAATAAAAATTTATTGACTTTAAATAATTTTGGCAAATGTTACATATATACAATTTTTTAAAAACCTCTTTACATTGTTAAAAGAAAAAAAAAGTCCCCTCTGAGGGGGTGACTCAAGAGTTGCACATCCCAAGAGACAGCACGTAAGAGTCATCCCTCCAATACCACTGTCTGCCAATGGCAGACTGACGTATACTACGGTCAGTGGGGAATTTAGGAACAGCAGGCAAAAGTGCTTCCTTTTCAATTTGCTCATCTGTTCTGGTCAAAAAAGAAGCGCCGAGCTGGAACGCTGCAGTATATTCTGTGGGTCTTGTTTCTTTCCAGAATGGCGAGGTGTGTCGTGGTATCCCATCTTATGCCTGTGTTTCTGATAGTGTGACCAAAAAAATGCCAGAAACAAAATTACACCACATGGGAAAGGCAGCATCAAAACAGCCACATCACCAGGAACTTCCAGAGCTCAGTGACCAAGTTCTGCCCAAGGCTTAGGAGCAAGTGACAGAAAGAGGCGAGGGAAGGCCTGATGGTTTCCCACTCCGTAATGAAGGCCTTCCTCTTCTTCCTGCTCCCCCTCCTCTTTCTTCCAAGGCACAACAGGCAGTCGCTCCTGTGTTGTGCCACATGCAGCACTCACTCAGTCCTGGAAACCCCTCCCAGGCACGCTCTTCCCTCCTCACTGGCTTCATCAGATCACAGCCATCTCCATGTGGCTGCCCACCCCGCGGGCCTGACGCCAGCAGGCAAGTCTTGGGATCAGTTTCCACTCCTGAAAGCCTTCGAGCAGAGTTTGAGGCTATGACAGTCAATAATTTACCAGTTGTGGGATTTAGCTGGATTATACTTCAGAGAAGAGCTATTCCAGGCTCTATGAGAAGCTGCCTCTCTCAAAGCAGGGCTACACGGACCATGAAGCGGCTGCGCTTTTCCGGCCTCTCTGTTCTCCAGCTTGTGAGCACAGAGGGAGATAAAGCACCAGGTGGCCGGAGAGGTGTTGGTGTGTGTGACAGGCCAGCTTTCCCCCTCAAGGGTCTGCTGCTAAGCTTGGGGCAGGTGGTCCCACAGCTCCCTCTCTGACTCTCAGAATCTAACACCTTGTCATGGGGCTCAGGCTTTTCACTTTGGGGGCTGCCCAAACAGTCGTATCTGTCAAAGCCACAGTAACTGGAGCCTTCGCTGTGGCTGGAGAAAGTGGAAAAGCAGAACAAAGGAGGCTTCACCCAATACCTGTGTGTGCTGGAGCAGGTGGCCGTCAATGCGCTGTGCGGGTGACTCCACCCTCTGATTTGATGCTGTTCATTTGGATAATCTGCTGAGGTGACTAGAAGAGAAGACCGAGGGTTCCTGCCTGTCCCTCAGTGTGGCCACTCTGACTTCCAATCTTCCAGATAGAGAATGGAGTGTCACTGGCAAGTGAGGGGCACTCCCAGCCAAAGCCAGGCCTGGCTGTCTGCCCCTCACCCTTGACAGCTGGGGCTGCCTGGGCCCGCCTGGGCCCGCCGGGAGCAGCTTCCTCTGCTCACCCTTGTGGTTTCTGTAGGTGGTTTGGGCAGCACAACTCTAGGCTGGGAAACAGGCCTGTTGCCTCAGCTCATTCTGAATGTTAGTGCATATACTTAAATGGCTCTATGAAAACCTAGAGGAATGGAGTCCATGAAGAACATTTCCTTTACAATTGATGTTATGTGCACAGCTGGAGCATTTTAACCAATCCTAGCAGCTTTGAGTTGAAAACAGAGAATTCTGTCAAGAATTTTAAAGAAATGTTCCCTTCTTTCTCAGTCAGGGAACCCTCCACTCCATCATGAAAAAAATCAGAATGGTGAGGCTTTTTTAGCTCTCATGTTTGGCCTCTCCAAGTAGGAGGAGCAAGGGGCTGTAGCCACAGGACTGCCTGAGGGGCTCCTTTCATCTGTAACCCTCAGGCTCAGTGCGGGCAATGTCCTGTGCTGCGGCTGTGGGAGCAGGGCTGCAAAGGGTATTTTGGTCGCTATTCTCAAGGAGGAGTAAGTGGCCAAACCTCAATTCAAGTGAGAGAGAAAGGTTTTCCAAGATTGGCAAAGAGGAAGAGCCTGTTTTATAAACAGGGTAAGTGAATATCTTGGTGGTTAAGAGCTATGCTGTGACTCAGACCCTCTGTGCACTTAACAGCTGTATGATCTTGGGAAAATCTCCTGAACACGGTCCCCAGACCTTGTAAGCATTCAAGATAGATTACCTATAATCAAAATAATCAATATATCAAATTACTCTTATGTATTAATCTATTAATACTACTAAATTATTATGATTGTTATGATTATTATTAAAAGTGGAACATTAGAAAGGGGCTAACCCCTTCTGGTTTTTCATCCTCATGAATCAGTCAGTGCAAATGTATTAGGCTGAACAGTCTTTCTCTGCTCCTCAGGAATTGTTAGCTTCTCCCTCTAAACTGTGTTGCCTGATTTCTGAGGAAAGATATATGGGCCACACTTTGCATTTCTGACAGGTTTGTGAAATTCTGAACTGAACTTCACAGATCCTCACTGTGTGAACCAAACTGTCTGAACATTGTATTTTGGTGATGATAATAAATGTTTGCTGCCCTCAGTGTAGATAATTGGTAAATAAATGGGTAGTAAAACCTTTATAATGAGGGTGGGGACTCATTTTCAATCCAGATAAAACTATGTTCCAGATGGAGCCTTTCCTTTTCTGAGGATTTTAAGCCTCTGTCCTTACTGAGGGCTTTTGTTGTTCCAGGTGCAATTGCTGGTATCGTTGATCAGCCGATGCAGAACTTCCAGAAGACATCTGAGGCACAGGCTTCAGCAGGACACAAGGCCAAGGGTGTCATCTCAGGTGTGGGGAAAGGAATCATGGGGGTGTTCACAAAGCCCATCGGAGGAGCCGCTGAGCTGGTGTCACAGACTGGCTATGGTAAGTCGGTGGAAAACCCATCAGGCCCACCCAGACTTTTTACTGATTTGCATGATTATACCAAGGGTTTCCTAAGATAATGTAACCTTTCACACGGCAGAGTAGTAGCAAACTAGTGGCTTTTTCACCTCTCTATGCTTATTTACAGAGTAGATTTTTACTACTAACAAAAAATAATGAAACCGTAGAATTGGGAAACCAGTTACTAGTTTCAGTCTACATATGTCATAGAATCTTTTTCCAGTACACTTGATAGACTGTGATGAAGAGTGACCAGTTTAGAGGTGGAGGGCAGAATGGAGAATACAGTAGAGAAAAGAATTATGACTTTTTCCTATGAGAAATGTGGAAGGAGAGAGAGGTTGTGGGAAGATAACTTTAAGAAGCAGTAGAGAATGAGACAGAGTTTGGATGTGCACATGGATCTTTGGGTTTGGGGTGGCCTTCTCACCCATAAAACCACCATCCCGCTCCCTGCAGCCAGGCTGAGTCCCCTGGCCAGCAGAAGCAAAGAATCTACAACTAAAAGCCCTTTCCCCAGGCAGACAGCCGTGGAGTGCATGGGCGCAGGGCTCTACTTGCACTTGGATGGGGTGTGCCAGGGCCTCTCCCCATGCAACGGTGTGCACACGAGTAGTGGGTGCCTGTGAAAGGAAGCACCTCCTCCCAGGCTCATTTTCTGCATTCTTGGCAGAATACATTAAAGTGACTTTCCATAAACGTGTGTTACCATTTTACCTAAAATTGGTGTCATCATTTTGGTCATGAAGCAGGCTGTCTAGCTAGTATCACAAACCACAGGAGTGCCCTCTGGTTTGTCAGACATGTGAGCACACTGTGTCTGCATCCACATCTGGCCATAAAGCCCATGGGATGTTTCAAGGCAGGCATCCTGCTCCTCAGCAGGCCTGACAAGCAGCAGCCAGATCAGGGCATAAAAACAGCATCTGAAAGGAAGGGAGTAGAGATGAATGAGTGCCCATACCTCAGGTAGCCATTCGGAAAGCATCCTTTAAGAGACCACACAGATGTCAGCACATGTTCTTCGCTTTCCCTCGTCTCCCTCATTTCCCTCTCCTTCTGTGAATGACATTTTCACTCACAGGGAAACTGACAATAAGATTTGCTATAACCTGTAAGTGGGAAAAGTTAAACTCTCCCTTATCAAGCGCTTACATATGAATAAAAATAGTATTCCTTTTGATGCAGACCTCAGTGAGGTAAAGTCAAGTCATACTTCATAAATTGTTTTGGTTTTGAAAATGCCACTGTCCCTCACTGTGTTTCCCAGGGCTGAGGAATGCTCCCTTATGTAAGAGGATCTCAGAGCAGAGCTTCACATGGCCTTTTTGGTTTCTATCACTCTTGTAAAACTTTTATTACCAAACTGAAGGTTTTACAAACCACTAACTCTTAGTCTAATGACTATGCCTCGTTTATAAACATTTACAAGCCCTCTGAAAGCATACATGCTGTACCATCTCTGGTTCTGCAGAGTCTCTGTAAAGGCCTGTGTGGCTGCTGCTGGGTGCCCTCATTTGGTGCTGGCACCAGGGAGAGCATGTCATAAACCAGAGACCCCACGCATGCTCATAAATGTATATGGATTCGTGTTTAACGGCTAGATTAAGTCACTTAGCATTTAAATACTGTATCTAGGCAAAGGGTGTGCCTTTGTATATATCTATGTGTGTGTTGTGTTTATTTTCTGACTAGCCCTAGCACAGATAAAGAAGTATTAATATTAAGGAAGTCAACTAACAATCTAGACTTTTTTTTTTTTTTTTTTTTAAGACACAGGGTCTTGCTGTCATCCAGGCTGGCATTCAGTGGCACAATCATAGCTCACTGCAGCCTCCAACTCCTGGGCTCAAGTGATCCTCCCACCTCAGCCTCTGGAGTAGCTGGGACTACAGGCGTGCACCACTATGCCTGGCTAATTTATTTTTTGTAGAGATGGGGGTCTCACTTTTGTTTCCCAGGCTGGTCTCTTAACTCCTTGACTCAAGCAATCCTCCCACCTTGATTTGACCTCTCAAACTTCTGGGATTAAGGCATAAGCCACCATACCAGACTGACCTATCTAGACTTTTCTTAACACATCAATTACAAATGATGTCTAAGCTATTGCTCATGACCAGCCTCTCTCAGGAGCATTTTTGCTTCCTCTAATTGCTAGTCTATGCTTGGACTGTAACATTCATATTTTAGTTTGTTACTAATGCAAGATCACCAAGGTTAAGAGCATTGTAATGTTTAAAGATTATCTATACACTTGCTTCCAAAGATGTGACATCATTTTGGATCTGTAACGTTTTATGGATGGCTCTGAGCAGATGACATCATTGCAGCATGAAACTGTTTTCCAGAAAACAACTAGTAAAACTCTCTTACTTCTCTTACCACAGGTATTTTACATGGAGCTGGACTTTCTCAACTTCCCAAACAGCGCTATCAGCCAAGTGATCTACATGCTGACCAGGCTCCAAACAGCCATGTCAAATATGTCTGGTAAAATTATTGAGACACTTGCTCAACTTTACATCCATACTGTATGTTAATAGCTCCTGGCTTGCTCTCAAGATAATGAGCCACGCTTCCAGGGAGCCCAGGAGTGGCCATTGTTGGCACTGGTATCTCAGGCACAAGTGCACTGTAGAGGGACAGGAAGAGGCTGCTGTTCCCAGGTTTGGGGCTGGCTGCACAACTCCTCTACTCCATACATGACCACTCAAGGAAGGTCACACATTGGCAGAGAAGCCCAGTCTTGCTAGAGGGCCTAAGATTCCCTGTGCAACCAGCACTCTAATTAGAGGTGTCATTTCTAATGGGAAGAAAAGGAGTTAGGCAAAGCCAATCTTTGTTCCCAGGAGGAAGCTGGTTTTGTTAGCCAGAATCAGTTGACAACTACATTTCAAGCTAAAATGAATAATTGGTGAGGGCCCTTTGCCCTTGGGGAGCTTTCTATGGTGTTGCCCCATCCATTGGTAAATAATGAGCACTGATAAGTGACCATCTTTTCAAATCTGTCCCCTGGCCTCACTTTTCTCCTTTTAAACAGGAAAATGCTTCAGTCTCTGGGCAGACCAGAAGTACACATGGCCCTGGATGTGATTCTGGTGAGGGGCTCAGGCCAGGAGCATGAAGGGTGCTTGCTGCTGACGTCAGAAGTGCTCTTCGTGGTGAGTGTCAGTGAGGACACACAGCAGCAGGCCTTCCCCATCACAGAGATCGACTGTGCACAGGACAGCAAACAGAACAATCTACTCACAGTGCAGCTCAAGCAGCCAAGAGTGGCTTGTGATGTGGAGGTATGTTTCAGAAAACAAGGCGACCAAGACTAGCTGCCAGGGAGGTTGAGAAGCAGGCTGATTATGGTACCCAGGCATTTATGAGCTACAGCCTCTGGGTAGCTGCTGGAGACCAAGGAGAGCTGTTACCCAGAGGTGGGAGTGTGGAGGCCAGAAGGCCACTACAAAAGGGCACTGGGAAGCCCCCACCCAGAGGTGCACATGGAGAGCCCCGCAGGCAGCCAGCAGAACTCAAGGTCTGGGGCTAAGTCACCATGTGAATTGAATGAGGCTGATCTGACGTGGCCGTCATGGGGCTGGGGTGCTCAATGGACAGGACATGATAATGAAGTTCCAAAACGAGTGGGTCGGTATAGGAAGGGCCAGGATTGGGGCAGCAATTCCAGGCAACTACTCCACAAAGGAGGCCACTGATCTGAAAGCCTAAAGTCAGGTCCTTGGCTGCCTGAGGCCTGCAACTGGCCGCAGCAGGTCTGTGGATGCTGGAGAGGCCCACTGCAGAAGCAAGGGGCATCATGAAACAAGACTCTCCACTCCCTCCCATACCCCCCAACCTGGAGACTTCAAGGATCAACATTTTGGAGTTGGTCTGTCTTTCAAATCCACTGGTTTTCTCTGGCTGTTGTCTTTCCCACAGGATAGTTTCCCAGCCCTTAACTACCAGAGAGTTACCCCTGGGGATGACACTTAGGCTCTTGGGGCAGCTCTGTGGCTGGCTCCTGGCATGCACAAATTAATGTGGAACGATGCTCAGGCAAGGCATACTAGGTGTCAGGAGTCAGAGGTGAGCTCTGACCAGAAAGACCTCAGCTTCCTGTAGTCCAGCCCAGGGTAAACAGGTGCACCTAATAGAAAACTGCTCTTTGCCCTTCCTTCCCGGATGATGGCCTGATCCGTAAGACCCTAATTATTTACCTAAAAACAGACGTCTTTTCTCACATAGCAAGACAGTGGTGGATCAGTGGCAAACTAGAGTCTGCTGGCCCTAACCTGGGGATTGAGTGGCCTCAGCAAAGGACAGCAAACCTGCCTCCAGCAGATCCTGCCTGATCCCTTCTTTCATTATCCTCTTCCTGGGATGGAAGCCTGTCTCCCTCACACCACTGTTTGAGTAAAATTATCTGAGAAGATGGAAAGCGGCCAACCACAACAACTCTTAAGATTTCTCTAGTTTCTTGGATCATGATCATAGTCAGGCTTTAAGCTAGGGTTTGGCACCAGGACTACATTGCTGCTTCGAGTTGATGACTTTCTGGGAATAAACAGAGGTCAGATGTCCAGGCTGACTTTACTAGATCTGCCAAAATCTTCTGATCAGTTGACAATAAAGCAGCGGTGATCTGGCTACAGGATTTGGCAAGGGATATCATTACCATCAAGTCTTTAGTCCTTAATGAGAAACCTCCAAGGCCCTGTGGCCATCATTAATCCTTAGCTGCTTGGGAAATATTTCAGATCTTAAACTATTGAGACTGGAGATTCTTTTGCCATTGAACTGTCTCTGTCTTCAACTGTGATCTTTCTCTTTTGTGTTTGAGGCAGGTACTGTGGAGAATCATCATAGCTAGAGGGGAACAGACCTCAGTTTCTCTAGGGGTTATTGAGGTCATATCTGAAGTCACCACACCTAAAAGTTGCCAAGATTATTGGGACTGTGGCATCAGAGGAAGCAGCACTAAAGCTCTGGATACGATTTTTAACACTGATTTTCCACTGGTATCCAGGGCTAAAAGAGGGTTGGTATTAAGGAAGGCCTAAAACAGAGATGGGAAGACATGACTGAAGGCAGAAGCACTGTGCCCACACAGCCAAAGCTGGGTACTGGCCAGAAGGTGGATGGGCCAGTGTGCCTTAAGCCTCCACATTCTGCTTTCTCTATTCCACTTTACTTCTTAAGTCATAAATAGGAGTAACTGTTCCCTTGATCCTGTGTCTATAACCTAACCTCTCCTACCCACCCCCAAGAAAACTCATGCTGCAGAGCATCTGAGACTAAACCCTCCCAAGTGCTGTAATCCAAGGTATTTTCAAATGAGTGGGCAGGGGAGGGTGGCCAGCAGTACTGCCTTATCAGTGATCTTTCTTAAGCTGCCTGGCTCTTAGTGCATCCCAACATAATCCACAGACATAAGGAAGCCTGTCTGCTCTGAACACTTCCAGTGAAGACTAAAAGCAGTATTTTAAGATCTCTGTATAAACAACTTTTCTGTTTTTTAGCTTTTGCCCGAGATGCTAGGAAACACAGCTCCTTTGAATTTTGGAAGGAATTAATTTGTAGATGACATCATGTGGTACATTTAAGTATGGCAGGATTGAAATTTTTTTTAAATCAGCATTTGCTTTTCTTGGTTAAATGAAACCAGTTTAGGGGTAATAATTGCTTAATATGCCTGGCACATTATTGAAATCCCTTATGAGAGGCTCAGAATGAGTCAGAAGGTCAATTTATTCCTTGGCTGGGTTCCTTTCACAACACGGGTTTTCCTGTGCTGCTGTTCAGGAGGAGCAATTAAATCTTTGTGTATTCAAAGCTTTCCAGCTGAATTCTGGCCCCATCAAATGATATCAGAGCTCTGGCTTTTGCCTGGTGGTGCACAGCTTTCATCTGTTAGTGAATCTTTTGGGACTTTTCCCCAAGCTTAACACCACAGGATCCAAACTCTAAGGGATTCCCTGCTTATTCCTTTAGCAAACCCCTTTACTATATCTCTGCTGTCACAAGGGCTTTCTCCAGCTTTTAAGACACTTTGATTGCATTATCTCTGGGCCACACACAGAACTAGAAAGTCTTTACATTACCACTTTTTCTAGAGTAGTCTTGCCAACGTTCAGTAGGCAAAATCCAGGGAAAGTTTGGTGGCTACCTGAGTTTCACAAATCAGTGGCTTACAACTGCAAACTTCCAACTCCACTTGATCTACACACTAGATACCCATCAGACTTCATGGTGGGAAGAATTTATAGCTTCAACTGCCTTTGATGAGCGCTTTCTCAGAAAATCTCACTGAAGAACCTAGTATATCTCAGTTCTATTTGTGTTTCACTGAAGATGAGCCAGACTTTTATGAACCATAAATGTACTTCGCATCCTATTTTCCATAAAAATTTCCCCTTCCGCTGCCCAGTTTTTCTATTTTTTCTGGCTTTAAATCCTAGGACTTTTATAAAATCAGAAAATGTTACAGTTCAAATGGCATTTTTTTTTTAATACTCTGTCCAAAGCCACTGGTTTGAAAGAAGTGGTGTTCTCCACTTTAAGACCTTCTATATCTGAAGAGGTATGGGGAGCCAGGCAAACAGAGCTTTTATTTCAGTGCTGAGTTTAATGTTGATTAGATTTATGCAGAGGAAAGATTTTTTTCTTCTTGGGCTGTTTGCTAAAGAGCAATGACAAATGTTATAATAATTAATGAGCAGAATGTTATCAAATCATAAGGTT
Organism: Sapajus apella; assembly: GCF_009761245.1. Classification (NCBI taxonomy): domain Eukaryota; kingdom Metazoa; phylum Chordata; class Mammalia; order Primates; family Cebidae; genus Sapajus; species Sapajus apella. Next base: position 1,034,262 of record NW_022436943.1, on the reverse strand, counting down.
TCAAACATGGGAATTTTATGCAACACTAAATGCTTATTCAAAGGAGGCTGTACTGATGATAGTCTCATGTACAGCTTTTGTTATACTGCTAAAACTGCATTATTATCTGAGAGAAAAAATGGAAACATTGTTTTGGTAATGGCGTTAATAGATGACCTAAAAGGCATAACGTACAACTGCATCAAGGCAAAAAACAATTATTTTGTTCCGGAACTCGCATAAGGGTCTAGTAATTGATTAATCTTTATTTTTGGATCCTAGGTAGACGGAGTCCGAGAGAGACTGTCAGAGCAACAGTACAACAGACTTGTGGACTATATCACAAAGACATCTTGTCATCTGGCCCCCAGCTGCTCCTCCATGCTAACACCATGCCCTGTGGTGGCTGCAGAACCTCCCCCCTCCACTGTTAAAACATACCATTACTTGGTTGATCCGCATTTCGCTCAGGTCTTCATTAGTAAATTTACCATGGTGAAAAATAAAGCCCTGAGGAAAGGGTTTCCTTGAGTCCCCTCTGAGATGCTGATTGATTCCTGCTTGTGTGATTTAGTTTTTGGGTTTGAGACAGGGTCTCACTGTATTCCCATGCTGATCTCAAATTCTGGGGTTCAAGCAATCTTCCCACCTCAACCCACAAGCAGCTGGGACTGCAGGCACATGCCACCATACAGGGCTGCCATTTTTTAAAAAAGCTTCATCAGCTTTAACATCCAGTATGGACACAAGGCCAACAGTTTCTTATAGCGTCACAGTTTCGTTTAGTATTTAGATCCTTACCTCTAAAAGACACTACAAAGTGACCAAAAAAAAAAAAAAAAAAAAGTGCTCCTTTCCCACTTGGAGACAATGATTAACAGGGCCCTTTATGTTCTTACCACATATAGAAGATGCATTTTTTTGTTGTTGTTCTATGACACTTGCAAAAATTTCTACTATAATTTGGATCTGTTAACACTGTTCCATCACAGAATGTGACCAGGCCTTAGAGTGGAGAACCAAAGTTAAAACCTCAAGCTGCATCTGTTTTTGTGCTGAGTCACCACCTTGGCCTCATGCTCCTTTGTCTGCAAAGGCCTAGGATTCTTTAAATGAAATGCTTAGGACTTTGTGGCTTGTGATATTTGTCATTTAACTGCAATGCTGTTCTTTTACTGAAAGCTGCTATGTATATTTCCTCTGAAGTCTGCATTTTACTAAAATTTACAAAACAGTATCATTACTGTCCAGGTGCATTTTAGAAAAAGTGTTTTTCCAGTTTGTGTTTGACTAAGCAAACTTTGAGTAAATCTTTTGTCCTTTATTGAATCCAGTCCCAAAGTGCTCAAGTGAGTTTGCCTGGTTCCATAAACAAAACATACATCATGGGAACTCCCTGGTACACTGTGGAGCACACAAGAACCCCAATATTAATGCTAACAATACCAGTCCAGATCGTTATTCTGTGGAATTGACTCGACAAAGCATTAAGATATTCCCAGTGTCTAATATTTTGCATCTAAGAATGGGTTTGACTCAAGATCTTGGGTCATCAGATATCTTAAATGTTCAGTAAATCATCCGGTAACTTAGAACATGTTTACTGATTACATTTAAACTTGGGTCTACAGCTTGTTACCTACAATTTTGAGATGCTAAGAGAATGCAATTTTAAATGCCCATTATTGGTTTTTTTGTTTTTGTTTTTTTTTTTTTTTTGGAGACAGGGTCTCATTCTGTCACCCAGGCTAGAGTACAGTGGAACAATCATGGCTCACTGCAGCTCAAGCTCACTTCCTGGACTTAAGTGATCTCACTCCAGCCTCCCAAGCAGTTGGGACTACACCACCACCACAGGTATACACCACCATACCTGGCTGATTTTTAAATTTTTTTCTAGAGATGAGGTCTCACTCTGTTGCCCAGGCTGGTGGTCTCATACTCCTGAGTTCAAGCACTCCTCTGCCTCTGCCTCCCAAACTGCTGAGATGACAGGTGTGAGCCATCATGCCCGATAATCTCTGATCTTTAAATCTCACATGTTGGGCTAAGAAGTCACTCTGTAATTGTTCCTGGAAAGCAAGTTTTAATGAACAATTCTGACTATGAAAAACGGCTCTTTCAGTTTGTTCTGTAATACTCATTTAGGAAAGTGACAGTTGTCAACCTCAAGAGTAACTATTTTTAAAAATGTAAATAAATATTAATCCTTGTATCTTATGGTAATTTTGCATATTGATATGAACGACTGTTTAAAATAAAAGGTATCCTTGAATTACTGACCACCTACAGATGTCTACTGTTACCAACAGGTTTTACAATGCCAATTTTCACTAATACCCGAGTTTAATATAGCTCACATCACTGTGAATTTTACACAAGTTAAACAGGGTAATACATAGGTTTTGTTATCTTAATAAAGTGACTGATTAAATTAGCTTTGAAGAAAATAAGCGTTTTTTTTCCCAACCTCTCCAGTATCACTTTGCTTGCAAATAAGCATGAATTAATGTCCTAAGACCACCTGTGAAAAAGTACCATACTCTGCTAGTCATTAGCAGACATTCAATTCTAGTTAAGTAACTTTTTCTGGATTAGATATATATACAAATTCTGTTACGTACTGTTAGCTTGTTATTAATAAAGAAATACTGAGTAAGAAACCCTACATTTGAATTACCTATTTCATCTATCTGGTGGTGGCACAGCTACCAAATAGTGGCAATGAAGGCCAAGGACAGATTTTATTAGGATTCTGTCTCTTCTTAGAGCCCACAGTAGTCTTATAGGTTCATGAAGAACACTTTAATCCATGGCCCAGGCCAAGTTACTGCACCTAGGAGTATCTCAATGAAACAGGCAAACTATTGCAGTTAAAGAGGTGCTAGACCAATGAAATTTTAAAGAACACAGAAATCAAGTTAGCTTTATCAACAGTTAAATCCCAAACCAATTCTGATGCTATTAAAGTGCCCTGCATTGTCATTAAGAACTGAGAGACTTACTGTCCAAAGTATTTGTTAATTGTTTATTCATCAAGAGAAACTATTTCTTAGCCCACATATTCATGTGTCATAGTTCAGGAACCCGAGTCAGTGACAAACTTCTAGGTAATTCAACCTGAAGAAATTCTGTGAAGAGAAACACAAAGGCTAAGTTAATGATAAACATTCTCTCAACATCCAATATCTTTGAGGATCAACTGAGGTCTATTCCTACTAGTAGATGTCTTACCTCGGTCACTCACCCACAGAAAAACCACAGTTCAGGCCACCTGGACTCCAAGTTCACTCTCCTTTAAGCTCCCTGACCACTCTGAATAGCATCTCTTCCATTCTGGGCATACCACATCTTACTCTGATTTCTCGCTTTCATTTAACAAATTCTGCTTTTTTCCTTCTCAATTCTACCCCCACCCCCATTCCCTCTTATAGCCACATACTGTTTCTGTTCCAAGCAATATTTATGTTCCTATCTCCAAATCTGCTCTCATAGGTTTTTAAACATAATCTTAAAAATAATAATGGTAAATATCTAACAAATTTAAGTTAGCCTATTAACATCTTCTGATTATAAAATGCATGCTCACTGTAAATTCTGAAAATTTCAAAGTTAAAGCAGATATGTTAAGATTATAAACAGCCATTAATATTTTCTTGATCTTTTTTCCTTAATACACATGGTACCCAACTTATGATGGTTTGACTTACAATTTTTTGACTCTATAATGGGTTTTTGGGGGTCTTAAATGCATTTTTGACATGATATTCTCAACATAAAAGGTTTATTGGGCTGTAACCCCCATATATAGTGCAACTGAAATATTTAGGAACAGCCTGACAAAATAGCAGATTCACATTCTCCGAGTCACAGCACACTCATTTACAGGCCATAAACCCAGACTGAAGTGGCAAATAGAAACTTTACATTTTTCTTTTCTGTTGGGCTTGAATGAAGTTAAATCTACACGTAAGATTCCAGACTAGGAAGTCTCATCAGGTACTTCATACATGCTATTAAGTCAATTTAGTAGATGACCTTTTCATCAGCACACCAGTCAGTCCTTTTCTAGACATAGAACTTTAATTCACACTGTCCATGAGGCATAAAGATCTTGTGGATACAACACACCAAACCAGGATCTATGGAAGTCCAGCTAGTCACTCGTTAACACTCACCTAACAAACTATACTGTCATAAATACTTTTTAAAAGTGACTTCTCAAAGTGTAACATGCATAATACCAATCTAGCAATTAACAGCATAACCTGTAAAAATGATTTTGAACATATAAAGTAATATGTCAGCAAGACAACAGACTGTGAAGCCCCAGGCCCCCAAACCCCCACAAGATAATGAACATATAGACCAAAAATTAAAAACTGTTTAGTTTTATGAGAACTCTAGAAACCAGTTGAGCAGCAACCAAAGGAACCACCTATCCAAGAAAAAGCCACGCTCAAAGTAGCAGGAAATTTCATGGCATTTTTGCTCACTCTTGCCACACTCCCTCCACAGTGCAATACAGTCAGAAGAAAACTACCCTGGCTCTTCCCTCAGGACATAAAGAACTGGCCTGCAATGTTCTGGCTTGTGTGGACGTGCCTAAGGGACTGCTTTCTGTCTTGCCTGAATCAGAATGTTAATGGGAATAATGGCATAGTTTGGACAGGAGGTCGGAAACAGCTGAAAGCAATGATAGAGTACCATGGAATGAATGAGCTACAGGCGAACACAGACCTTCAGAAACCTGTGTGCAAGCAATCACAGGCAGAGGAATAAAACAAAACAGCTAAGGCTACAAGAGGAGGCCAGAGTCAAACTCAGGAAAACTAAGAAAAACTGAAACGCAGCTGTGTATAGGAGGAAACTAGAACTAATGCATATGCACAGGCCCAGGGAAGATGCATCCCTCGAAAAAGTCTGAGAGGACACCAAGCCTTTAAGGTGGGCTAATCAGTGAAGGCCTTTCCATGTATGGAGCCAGTCTGCAAGGGGACAGGTGGCTGGTTTTACGAATGCCTGAATTTCACAGAAGACCACAAGGCACATAAAGAAATAGGGAAACACAGACGACTGAAAGAAACAAATCTCCACAAATCAACTCTAAAGAAACAGAGGCGGCCAGGCGCACTGGCTCACGCCTGTAATCCCATCACTTTGGGAGGCCAAGGTGGGCAGATCACGGGGTCAATACATCAAGACCATCCTGGTAAACATGGTGAGATCCCGTCTCTACTAAACAAATACAAAATTTAGCTGGGTGTGGTGGCACATGCCTGTAGTCCCAGCAGGAGAATCGCTTGAAACCCAGGTGCCAGAGATTGGAGTGAGCCAAAATTGCCCCACTGCACTCCAGTCTGGCAACAGAGCAAGACTAAGTCTTAAAAAAAAAAAAACAGAACAGAGGCTACTGACTTACTCTATAAAAACTTAAGAACAACTGTGAAATATCCTCAATGAGCTAAAGGAGAATGTGAACAAGTAAAATTAAGCAATTATATGAACAAGTGAGAATATCAACAAAGAAAATTATTTCTAAATCCAAACATTCTGGAGCTGTAAAACGGAGTAACTGAATGGGGAGAGGGGAAGTAGGAATCACTAGCAGGATTTAACAGCAGACTCAAACAGGCAGAGGAAAGAATCAGGAAACTTGAAGACAGAACATTTGAAGTTATCAAGTCTGAAGAGCAGGCCAGACATGGTGGCTTGCCTGTAATCCCAAAACTTTGGGAGGCCAAGGTGGGAGGACTGCCTGAGTCTAGGAGTTCAAGACCAGCCTAGGCAACATGGTGAGACCCCCATCTCTATAAAGCTAAATTAAAATTTGAAAAGCCTGAAGAGGAAAAAAAGAAGGGACTAGCTTAAGAGATTTGACTACACCAAGCAGACCAATATAGGTATTATGGGAGTCCCAGAAGAGAAAAAGGGCAGAGAGCTTAAAAAAGGAAATGCTTGGCTGGGCACGGTGGCTCACACCTGTAATCCCAGCACTTTGGAAGGTGGAGGCAGGCGGATCACCAGGTCAGGAGATTTAGACCATCCTGGCCAACATGGTGAAACTCCGTCTCTACTAAAAATTAAAAAAAAATTAGCTGGGCATGGTGGCACACACCTGTAGTCCCAGCTACTCGGGAGGCTGAGGCAGGAGAACTGCTTGAACCTAGGAGGTTGAGATTGCAGTGAGCCAACATCATGCCACTGCACTACAGCCTGGGCAACAGTGCAAGACTCCATCTAAAAAAAAAAACAAAAAACAAAAAAACACTTGTCATATGTCCTGCAAAACTGTCCTTCAAAAACAAAGAAGTTCTCAGATTAAAAAAAAAAAAAATTCAAAGGAGTTTTACCATTGGATTTGCCCTACAGAAATACTAAAAGGAATCTTTCAAGTTGAAACAAAAGGAAACTAATAACTCAAAGCCATGTGAAAATATAAAGTTCTCTGGCAAAGAATATCGAAACTTGTATTAAAATTTGGTTTGTGCCAGGTACAGTGGCTCATGTTTGTAATGCCAGCAATTCAGGAGGCCCAGACAAGCAAAACACTTGAGGTCACGTGTTCAAGACCAGCCTGGCCAACATGGCAAAATCCCATCTCTACTAAAAATAGAAAAATTAGCTGGGCATAGTGGGGAGCATCTGTAATTCAAGCTACTCGGGAGGCTGAGGCACAAGAATTGCTTGAACCCAGGAGGCCAAAGTTGCAGTGAGCCAAGATTGCACCACTGCATTCCAGCTTGGGTGACAGAGTGAGACTCTGTCTCCTTAAAAAAAAAAAAAAAAAAAAAAAAATGGTTTGTAAAGACATAATGTGTGATATCAGTAACACAGGAGGAAGAGGGTAGTGTTGTAAAGGAGTTTTTATATGCAATTGAAGTTTTTATCAGTTTAAAATAAATTGTTTTAACTTTAGCATATTTCATGTAATCCCCGTGGTAACCACAAAGAAAATACTGAATATACACCAAAGGAAACTGAAACATACCACTATAATATAAAATATATTTTATAAAATATAAAAAAAAAAAGTGAGGAAAGAAATGAAGGACAAAGAAGCTATAACATACAGAAAACAAAAAAATACTGTGTCTTTATCAGTAATTACCTTAAATGTAAATGGATTAAATGCCCCAACCAAAAGACAATGACAGAATGGATTAAAAACCTGGATCCAATTATATGCTGTTTACAGAGACTCAATGTAGATCTAAGGACACACAAGTTGAAAGTAAGAGTGGAAAGAGATGTCCCACACATATAGCAACCGAAAGAGAACAGGGTTAGCTACACTAAATCAGACAAAATAGACCAAGTCTACAATGTTACAAGAGACAAAAGAACAACATTCTATAATGATAAAAAGATTAATTCACCAATAAGACCTAGCAATTATAAATACATATATGCACCAAACATCAGAGCTCTAAATATATGAAGCAAACACTGACACAATGAAGGGAGAAGCAGACAGCTCTACAGTAACAGTAGAAGACTTCAACAGTCCACTTTCAGTAACAGATCAAACGATTAGATAGATAGCAGGACTAATAAGAAAACACAGGACTATACATCAACTGGACTTAACATTCAGTCTAACAGAATACACATTGTTCCCTAGTGCACATGGAACATTCTCCAAGACAAACTGTATGTTAGGTCACAAAGTAAGTCTTAACAATTTTAAAAGACTAGAAATCATACAAAGTATCTCTTCTGATTACAATGGCATGAAGCCAGAAATCAAAAGCTAAAGGAAAAGAGGAAAATCCACAAATATGTTTAAGTTAAACTGACTCTAACCACCAATGGATTAAAAACTAAATCCCAAGGAAATTTTAAAAGAAAGATTATATCAACCTAACTTAAGTACTGGAAAAAGTAGAATTAAATGTAACTGAAGGAAGTAATATTGGAGATAAACAAAATAAGACTACAGAAAATAGAAAAAAAAAATTAAAGTCAACAGTTCTTTGAAAAGATCAAATCAACAAACCTTTAGTAAGACCAACAGAAAAAGAACCATCAAATAACTACCAGAGGGAACATTACAGCTGATTTTACAGATCTAAAAAGGACTGAGAATGCTATGAACAATTATATGTAAACAAACTGGATGACCTGGATATAACAGATACATTCCTAGAAATACACAACTCAAAAAAAAAAAAAAATTGGGGGATAGGGGGTGGACAGGGTCTCCCTCTGTTGCCCAGGCTGAAGCCCAGTGGTGTAGTCACTGCTCACTGCAGCCTTGACCTCCCAGGCTCAGGTGATCCTCCCAAGTAGCCATCACATCCATGTTATTTTTTGTATTTTTTTTTTGTAGAGATGGGGTTTCACCATGCTGCCCAGGCTGGTCTCAAACTCCTGGGCTCAAGCAATTCACCTGCTTCAGCCTCCCAAAGTGCTGGCATTACACGTATGATGACTCATACACCCAGTCTTGAAATACAACCTAACAAAGACTGGATCATGAAAAAACAAAAACAACAGGTAATCTAAAGGTCTATTAACTGGTAGAAATTTTTAATCAGTAGTCAAACGTTTCCCAACAAAGAGTCTAAGACCACATGGTGAATCCTACCAAACTTCGTTGAGACAGGGTCTCATATTCTGTTACCCAAGATGGAGTACAATGGTGTGATCATAGCTTACTGCAGCCTCAAACTCCTGTCCTCAAGTGAACCTCCTGTGTCAGCCTTCCAAGTAGCTGAGACTACAGGCATGAACTACCACACCCAGCATAATATATTTATTCATTTATGTATTTTTTTTGGTAGAGATAGGGTCTAACTTCTGGCAAGAGAGCCTCCTTTCTCAGTTTCCCCAAGTGCTGGGATTACAGGCATGAGCCACTATGGCCAGCCCTCCATCAAACCAGCACCAATCCTCAAGCTTTTCCAAAAACAATGAGGAAAAGGGAACATTTCCACATTCATTCTATAAGGCCAGAATTATCCTGATACCAAAGACAGACAAACACACAAGAAAACTATGGGCCAAATCTTTGAACAGACACAAAAATCTTCAACAAAACACAAGCAAACCAGATTTGACAACATATTAGAAGAATCATATACCATGATTAAGTGGGATTTATCCCTAGGATGCAAGGACAGTTCAACATATGCAAATCAGTAGCTGTGATACACCACACTGACAGAATGAAGGATTAAAAAACACATGATCATCTCAAAAAATGCAGAGAAAGTATTTGACAAAATTCAACATCCTTTCATGATCAAAACTATCAACAGAAGGAATGTACTTCAACCCAATAAAAGCCAAAAAGGACAAGCTAATATACTGAACAAGGAAAACGTGAAAGCTTTTCCTCTAACATCTAAAACCAGAAGGATGCCCACTCTTGCCACTTCTACTCAGTGTAGTACTGGAAGTCCCAGCCAGAGCAATGAGACAAGAAGGAATAAGCAGCATCCAAAAAGGGAAGAAGTAAAACTATCTGTTTACACACCGCATAATCTTACCTGCAGCAAATCCTAAAGAGTTCTGATACAAAAAACTGTCAGAATAAACGAACTCTGCTAAGTTGGAGGATACAAAATTAGCTCTTTCTATACAATAACAATGAATGATCATACAGGAAATTGAGAAATACTATTCATAACGGCATCAAAAATAATACTTAGGAAAGCATTTAACCAGGAATATGAAAGACTTCAACAGTGACCTAGATGAAATAAATTTCTATACACTGCTAAAAGAAATTAGCAAATATCAGCCATTACAGAGGCAGGCCACCATTGCCAAGGCAGTTCTAACTACACCCATATAAACAGGACTGCAGGGAAGTTCACACGGCAGCTGGGTGGAGCCCACAGCAGCTCAGCAAAGCCTCTGCAGGCAGACAATGACTAGGCTGCCTCCTCGCAGGGCAGGGCAGCTCTGGGAAAAAAAAAAGAAAAAAGGCAGCAGCACAATAGAAACTCATAAATAAAGCACTAACTCCCTGGGACAGAGCACCTGGGGAAAAAAAAAAAAAAAAAAAAGGGACTTTATGAGTTCTGCTGCAGCAGACCTAAACGTACCTGCCCAGCAACTCTGAATGAACGGAGCTCACATCTCAGCACCTGGGCTCCAATAAAGGACAGTCCGTCTCCTCAAGCAGCTCCCTGACCCCCGTATATCCAAAGAGTCACCTCATAAAGAGGGAACAGACTGACATTTGGCAGGTATCCTTCTAGGACAAAGATAGCAGAAGAAGAAACTGGTAGCAACCCTTACTGCTCGGCAGCTGCTGCAGGTAGTCCCCAGGCAAGCAGGGCCTGGAGTGAACCTCAGCAGTCCTACAGCAGAGGGGCCAGACTGTTAGAAGGAAAACTAAGAAACAGAAATAACTTCATCATCCACAAACCAGAAGTTCACTCACAAACCCAATCTGAAAGTCAGCAACTACAAAAACAACAGGTGGATAAATCCACAAAGATGGGAAGAAACCAGCGCAAAAAGGATGAAAACACCAGAAACCAGAACACCTCTCCTCCTACAAAGGATCACAACTCCTCACCAGCAAGGGAACAAGGCTGGATGGAGAAGGAGTGTGATGAAATGACAGAATCAGACTTCAGAAGGTGGGTAATAAGAAACTTCTGTGAGCTAAAAGAACATGTTCTAACCCAATGCAAAGAAACTAAGAACCTTGAAAAAAGATTTGAAGAAATGCTAACAAGAATGGACAACACAGAGAGGAATATAAGTGAATTGATGGAGCTGAAAAACACAACACAAGAACTTCACGAAGCATGCACAAGTTTCAACAGCCGAATTGACGAAGCAGAAGAAAGGATATCAGAGGTCAAAGATCAACTCAATGAAATAAAATGAGAAGGCAAGAAGAGAGAAAAAAGGGTAAAAAGGAATGAACAAAGTCTCCAAGAAATGTGGGACTATGTGAAAAGATCTAATCTACATTTGATAAGTGTACCTGAATGTAATGAAGAGAATGAATCCAAGCTGGAAAATACTCTTCAGGATATTATCCAGGAAAATTTCCTCAACATAGCAAGGCAGGCCAATATTCAAGTCCAGGAAACACAGAGACCACCACAAAGATATTCCTCAAGAAGAGCAACCCCAAGGCACATAATCATCAGATTCACCAGGGTTGAAATGAAGGAGAAAATGCTAAGGGCAGCCAGAGAGAAAGGTCGGGTTACCCACAAAGGGAAGCCCATCAGACTCACAGCAGATCTCTCAGCAGAAACCCTACAAGCCAGAAGAGAGTGGGGGCCAATATTCAACATCCTTAAAGAAAAGGACTTTCAACCCAGAATCTCATACCCAGCCAAACTAAGCTTCTTCATAAGTGAAGGAAAAATAAAATCCTTTGCAAACAAACAAGTACTCACAGATTTCATCACCACCAGGCCTGCTTTACAAGAGCTCCTGAAAGAGACTCTACACATATAAAGGAACAACCAGTACCAGCCACTCCAAAAACATGCCAAATGGTAAAGAACATCGACACAATCAAGAATCTGCATCAACTAACAGGCAAAACGGCCAGCTAGCATCAAAATAGCAGTATCAAATTCACACAAACAATATTAACCCTAAATGTAAATGGACTAAACTCCCCAATCAAAAGACACAGACTGGCAAATTGGATAAAAAGACAAAACTCATCACTGTGCTGTATCCAGGAAACCCATCTCACATGCAAGGATACACAAAGGCTCAAAATAAAGGGATGGAGGAAGATTTACCAAGCAAATGGAGAGCAAAAAAAAACAGGAGTTGCAATTCTCGTCTCTGATAAAACAGACTTTAAAGCAACAAAGATCAAAAGAGACAAAGGAGGACATTACATAATGGTAAAAGGATCAATGCAACAAGAAGAGCTAACAATCCTAAATATATAAGCACCCAATACAGGAGCACCCAGATACATAAGGCAAGTTCTTAATGACTTACAAAGAGACTTAGACTCCCACACAATAATAGTGGGAGACTTTAACACCCCACTGTCAACTGGACAGATCAACCAGACAGAAAATTAACAAGGATATCCAGGACTTGAACTCAGACCTGGAACAAGCAAACCTAATAGATATTTACAGAACTCTCCAACCCAAATCCACAGAATATACATTCTTCTCAGCACCACATCACACCTACACTAAAATTGACCACATAATTGGAAGCAAATCACTCCTCAGCAAATGCAAAAGAACGGAAATCATAACCGTCTCTCAGACCACAGTGCAATCGAGTTAGGACTCAAAATGCAGAAACTAACTCAAAACCACAGAGCTTCATGGAAACTGAACAACTGGCTCTTGAATGTTGACTGGATAAACAATGAAATGAAGGCAGAAATAAAGATGTTCTTCGAAACCAATGAGAACGAAGACACAACATACCAGAATCTCTGGAACACATTTAAAGCGGTCTCTAGAGGAAAATATATAGCAATAAGTGCCCACATGAGAAGAAAAGAGAGATCTAAAATTGACACCCTAACATCAAAATTGAAAGAGCTAGAGGAGCAAGATCAAAAAAACTCAAAACCTAGCAAAAGACAAGAACTAGCTAAGATCAGAGCAGAACTGAAGAAGACAGAGACACAAAAAACCCTTCAAAAAAATCAATATAAATCCAGGAGCTGGTTTTTCAAAAAGATCAACAAAATAGACCACTAGCCAGATTAATAAGAGAGAATAACCAAATTGATGCAATAAAAAATGATAAAGGGGATATCACCACAGATTCCACAGAAATTGAAACCATCATCAGAGATTACTACAAACAACTCTATGCACATCAACTACTAAACCTGGAAGAAATGGATAAATTCTTGGGCACTTGCCTCCTCCCAAGCCTAAACCAGGAGAAGTCAAAACCCTGAATAGACCAATAACAAAGTCTGACGTTGAGGCAGCAATTAAGAGCCTACCACCCAAAAAACGCCCAGGTCCAGATGGGTTCACAGCCGAATTCTACCAGACATACAAAGAGGAGCTGGTACCATTCCTTCTGAAACTATTCAAACAATACAAAAAGAGGGAATCCTTCCCAAATCATTTTATGAGACCAACATCATCCTGATACCAAAACCCGGCAGAGACTCAACAAGAAAAGAAAACTTCAGGCCAATATCCATGATGAACATAGATGCAAAAATCTTCAATAAAATACTGGCAAGCTGATTGCAACAGCACATCAAAAAGCTTATCCACCATGACCAAGTAGGCTTCATCCCGGGGATGCAAGGCTGGTTCAACATACGCAAGTCTATAAACGTAATTCACTACATAAACGGAACCAAAGACAAAAACCACATGATTATCTCAATTGATGCAGAGAAGGCCTTTGACAAAATTCAACAGCCCTTTATGCTAAAAACCCTCAATAAGCTAGGTATTGACGGAACGTATCTCAAAATAATAAAACCTATTTACGACAAACCAACAGTCAATATCATACTGAACGGGCAAAAACTGGAAGCATTCCCTTTGAAATCTGGCACTAGACAAGGATGCCCTCTCTCACCACTCCTATTCAATATAGTACTAGAAGTTCTAGCTAGAGCAATCAGGCAAGAAAAAGAAATAAAGGGCATTCAAATGGGAAAGGAGGAAGTCAAATTGTCTCTATTTGCAGATGATATGATTGTATATCTAGAAGACCCCATCGTCTCAGCCCAAAATCTCCTGAAACTGATAAGCAAGTTTAGCAAAGTCTCAGGATACAAAATCAATGTGCAAAAATCACAAGCATTCCTCTACAACAACAACAGACTTAAAGAGAGCCAAACCAAGAACAAACTGCCATTCGCAACTGCTACAAAGAGAATAAAATACCTAGGAATACAACTAACAAGGAACGTAAAGGACCTCTTCAAGGAGAACTACAAGCCACTGCTCAACAAAGAAAGAGAGGACACAGACAGAGAAACATTCCATGTTCATGGTTAGGAAGAATCAATATCTTGAAAATGGCCATACTGCCCAAAGTAATTTACAGATTCAACGCTATCCCCATCAAGCTACCAACGACCTTCTTCACAGTACTGGAAAAAAACACCTTAAACTTCATATGGAACCGAAAGAGCCCGCATAGCCAAGTCAATTTTAAGCAAAAAGAACAAAGCGGGAGGCATCACACTACCGGACTTCAAACTATACTACAAGGCTACAGTAATCAAAACAGCATGGTACTGGTACCAAAACAGAAATATAGAAGAATGGAAGAGAACAGAGGTCTCGGAGGCAACACAACATACCTACAACCATCCGATCTTTGACAAACCTGACAAAGACAAGCAATGGGGAAAGGATTTCCTGTTTAATAAATGGTGTTGGGAAAACTGGCTAGCCATGTCCAGAAAGCAGAACCTGGATTCCTTCCTGAAACCTTACACTAAAATTAACTCCAGATGGATTAAACACTTAAACGTAAGACCTAACACCATAAAAACCCTAGAAGAAAATCTAGGCAAAACCATTCAGGACATAGGCGTAGGCAAGGACTTCATGACCAAAACACCAAAAGCATTGACAATAAAAGCCAAAATAGACAAATGGGACCTAATCAAACTCCACAGGTTCTGCACGGCAAAAGAAACAGTCATTAGAGTGAATCAGCATCCAACGGATTGGGAAAAAGTTTTTGCAGTCTCCATCTGACAAAGGGCTGATATCCAGAATTTACAAAGAACTAAAACAGACCTACAAGAAAAAAACAAACAAGCCCATTCAAAAGTGGGCAAAGGATATGAAAAGACACTTTACAAAAGAAGACACACATGAGGCCAACAAACATATGAAAAAAAGCTCATCATCACTGGTCATTAGAGAAATGCAAATCAAAACTACATTGAGATACCATCTCACGCCAGTTTGAATGGCGATCATTAAAAAATCTGGAGACAGATGCTGGAGAGGATGTGGAGAAATAGGAACACTTTTACACTGTTGGTGGGAATGTAAATTGGTTCAACCATTGTGGAAGACAGTGTGGCGATTCTTAAGGACCTAGAAATAGAAATTCCATTTGACCCAGCAATCCCATTACTGGGTGTATATCCAAAGGATTATAAATCATTCTACTATAAGGACACGTGCACACGAATGTTCACTGCAGCACTGTTTACAATAGCAAAGACCTGGAACCAACCCAAATGCCCATCGATGATAGAATGGACAGGGAAGATGTGGCACATATACACCATGGAATATTATGCAGCCATCAAAAATGATGAGTTCGTGTCCTTTGTAAGGACATGGATGAACCTGGAAACCATCATTCTCAGCAAACTGACACAAGAGCAGAAAATCAAACACCGCATATTCTCACTCATAGGCGGGTGTTGAACAATGAGAACACGTGGACACAAGGAGGGGAGCACTACACACTGGGATCAGTTGGGGGGGAATGGGGGAGGGATAGTGGGAGGTGGGGAGTTGGGGAGACAGTATGGGGAGAAACGCCAGATATAGGTGAAGGGGAGGAAAGCAGCAAATCACACTGCCATGTGTGTACCTATGCAACAATCTTGCATGTTCCTCACATGTACCCCAAAACCTAAAATGCAATTAAAAAGAAAAAGAAATTAGCAAATCTCAAACATGCAGTCCCCATGATAACCACAAAGAAAATACAGAAAAGGAAATAAGAAGGTAACTGAAACACGTCACTATAAAATGAAAGAAATGTGTGTCCTTAGACACACTGTTTTGATTATAGTAGTCTTTTATCCAAGGTGATATGCTTCAAGACCCCTCCCGTGCATTCCTGAAACCATGGATGGTACTAAACCCTATACATATGTTTTTTTTCATATATGTACATAACTATGATAAAACTTAATTCATAAATTAGGCAGAGTAAGAGATTAGCAACACTAAATGAAATTAAAGAGGCAAAATATTGCTAAAAGAAATTAAAGATACAGAGAGGAAAGACATCCTGCGTTCATGGATTAGAATATTTAATATTGTTAAGATGTCCATACTACCAAAAGCAATCTACAGATTTAATGCAATCCCTATCAAAATCCCAATGGTGTTTTTTGCAGAAATAGAAAAATCCATCCTAAAATTCACAGACTCTTAAGGGACCCCAAATAGCTAAAACACTCTTGGAGTGAAGGGTAAAAGGGTAGAGGACAAAGCTGGAGGACTCACACTTCCTGATTTCAAAGCTTACTATAAAGCTGCAGTGTAGCAGCCATCCCTTATTTGTGGTTTAACCTTCTACCATTTCAGTTACTCACAGTCAACTGTGGTTCAAAAACAGGTGAGTAAAGTACAGCAAGATATTGAGAGACCACATTCACCTTTTATTACTATACATTATAATTGTTCTATTTTGTTATTGCTAATCTCTTACTATGCCTAATTTATGAGTTAAACATCATCAAAGGTATGTGTGTATATAGGAAAATATGTATATAGGGTTTGGTACTATCTGTGGTTTCAAGAATCCACTGGAGGGGTCTTGAAACATAACATCTTGGATAAAAGGTGACTACTGTAATCAAAACAGTGTGGTACTGACATGAAGACAGGCATACAGATTACTGAAATAGCCCAGAAATAAACCCTCACATTTAGAGTCATGATTTCACCAAGGTGCCAAGACCATTCCATAGAAGAGGACAATCTTAACAAATGATTTTGGGAAAACTGGTTACCACAAGTAAAAGAATACCACTGGGTCTTTATACCCTAGACAAAAATTCAAGTGAATCAATGATATAAACATAAGAGCTAAAACTATACAAGTCTTAGAAGAACATATAAGAAAAACGTGACACTGGATTTGGCAATGACATTGAATGACACTAAAAGCACATAGAACAAAAGTAAAAGTAAATTCAACATCAAAATTTCTGTGCATCAAGGGACACAAAAGTGAAAAGGCAACCTATGAAATGAAGAAAATATTTACAAATCATGCATCTGATAAGGGGTTAATATCCAGGATATATACAGAACTACAACAACCAATAAACAAAAAACCAAATTCAAAAATGAACAGAACTGAATACACATTTCTCCAAAGGTAACATAAATGGCCAATAAGCACACGAAAAAGATGCTCAACATCACAAATAATCAGGGAAATGCAAATCAAAACCACAATGAGATACCACCTCATACCTATTAGGATAGTTACTATCAAAAATACCAAAATTATGCCAGGCACAGTGGCTCATGCCTGTAATCCCAACACTTTGGGAGGCCAAGGTGAGCGGATCCCCTGAGCCCAGGAATTCAAGACCGGACTGGGTAATATGGTGAAACCCTGTCTCTAATAAAAATACAGAAGTTAGCCAGGTGTGGTGGCACATGCCTATAGTCCCAGCTACTTGGGAGGCTGAAGCAGGAAGATCCCTTGAGCCTGGGGGGGTTGAGGCTGCAGTGAGCCATGATAGGACTACATCACTCCAGCCTGGGTGACAGACAGACACCCTGTTTTTAAAAAAAAAAAGAAAAAAAAAAAAGTCTCCAAAAGAACTACTGGGTTAAAAGAAATTTTTTAAAAAATTATCAAGTGTTGGGGAGGATGGAAAGAAACAGGAACCTTGGTGAGCGGTTGTCAGGAGTGTAAAACGGTGCAGCCACTATGGAAAATGGTACAGCAGTTTCTTAAGAAATTAAAAATCATATGATCCAGCAATTCCACTTCTGAATATACCCCAAAAGAATTGAAAGCAAAGCCTTCAAGGAATATTTGTACACCTAGGTTCACAGCATCACTCGTAACAATCAAAAAGTGGAAGCAATCCAAGCATATATTGATGGATGAATGGGTAACAAAATGTGACACACCTAAAATAGATCATTCAGCTTTAAAAAGAAAGGAAATTCGGACATATGCTACAACATGAATGAACCTTGAGGACATTATGCTAAATGAAATAAGCCAGTCACAAGAAAACAAATACTGTATGACTGTGAGATATCTGGAGTAGCCAAATTCTTAGAAAGTAACACAGCAGCTGCCAGGGTCTGAGTGGAGGTGAGAATGGGTTGCTTAATGAATACAAAGTTTCAATTCTGTAAGATGATGAGTTCTGGAGACTGGCTGCACAACATGAATGCACTTAACACTGAAACTGCACAGTTAAAAATGGTTAAGATGGTAAATTTTATATTACAGCTGTTCCTTAACTTACCATCAGGTTACATTCTGATACAGCCATCATAAGTTTAAAATATCTTAAGTTGAAAATGCATTTAATACACCTAACCTACATCAGAGCTTAGCCTTCCCTATCTTAAATGTTCTCAGAACACTTATGTTAGCCTACAGTTGGAGAAAATCATCTAACACAAAGCCTAGCTTATAATAAAACACTGAGTATCTCACACAACACTACAGAGTACAGTATCAGTTGTTTACCCTTGTGATCACGTGTCTGACTGGGTTTAGGAGCTGCAGTCATTGCTATTCCCCCACATCACAAAAGTATTGTGCCACTTACTGCTCGTGTGGACAAAGATCAAAATTCAAAGTATGGTTTCTACCAAATGTGTATCACTTCCACACCACCACATAGTCAAAAAATCTTAAGTCCAAACATTGTAAGTCAGGGACAGTCATCTGTATTTGCATTTTACCACAATCAGAACTTTTTATTTTTATAGCAACTTCAAATAACCATATTACCTTTCTATTCCAAGATCACTTTATACTACGAAAGATACCAGCCTTCTTCATCTCCTCAAAATCTTTCTCGGGACTGTAATTTTTGTAGAAATCTGCATATGCCTTCTTTCTTGGTTCAGCCACACCAAACTAAAAGGCAACCATTCATTAGAGTTTATTTTTCAGATTATTAGAAGTTAGATTCCAAATTATAATATCTAAAGAAAAGGTAAAGCACATATTTTTGTTCATCCTTTAATTTAAGCCCTACATTTTCTAAGGGGTGGAGGTGGTAACAGGTAAAAAAGTAAGAGAAAGTTATCTCCTGGAAACTACACAGGAAGGGGAGCCCCACCTTGCCTAGGGACAGATTCTACCTTTTCCTGGGTGGGTTGTGTATGTATGTTTGGCAGGAAGCGAATGCAGCCTAGCAGGAGTTGGAGGCCAATAACCCAAAAGCTGAAAGGTATTAGAGATAAGCCTTCCCGCCAACAAAACCTAAATTCCCCACAGGTGAGACATGCTAAAATATCAGTTAAATTTAAGATAATATGAATTTCAAAAAAGCTTGAGATAATTTGGTAATGATCTGCCTCTGAAAGGCAGAGTAAACTTTCTATCCGGCAAAAACAGTTCAGGGTGATTTACACTTCATCAACATACAAGCCCTAAGAGTAAGCACTGACCCAATTTACAGGTGAGAGAACTTGAGGATGACAACTGATAACTGAAATTAAGAAATTGCTAAATTTGCAAAGAAAAGAATGAGGGATAAGGAGTCTATTTTGTTTTGTTTGAGGTTTCCTTATACAAAGGGCAGGGGGGTTCAACAGAGAAAGAACAAAGGATTGAAGACAACAATGGAGAGTTTAAGTGACTTAGCAAGAAGCACCAGGGGCAATGGCTCAAGCAGCATTCAAACCTATGTCTGTCATACAGCAAAGGTTTTATTTTCCACAAAACACTGCTTTGTGGATTTCAACATGCCACTGCACTATAGCCTGGGTGACCCAGCAAGACTCCAACTTGGGTGGGGGTGGAGGGGCTGAAGCGCAAGTGCTGGGGGCCATCATTCCGTGCAGTTAATTTTATGTGTCAACTGGATTGAGCTACAGAGCTATCAAAACATTATTCCTATGTGTGTATGGTATGTGAGGGTGTTTCTCAAAGAAAAGGCAAAGGAGGGGCAGTCTCTTTCTTGAGCTGTAATATCCATCTTCTTTTGCCCTCTGATATCTCTAGGACTTAACACCAGCAGCACCACCTGTCTCTCAGCTCTCCCCACCTTTGGAGTGATAACATCTGCTCCCCTGATTCTCAGGCCTTCAGACTTGGGCTGAATTACACCACTAGTTTCCTGGTTCTCCAGCTTATAGATGGCAGACAGAATTTCTTGAACTTCATAAATGCATGAACCAATTTCCATTCACATCTCTGAGAGAGAGGGAGAGAGATGAATGGAAATTGGTAGATTTTCATTGGCAGCTATCTAGATCTAGGTATCTCTATATATTCTATTAGCTCTGTTTCTCTGGAAAACTAATACACTCCTGTGAGCATTTTTTATTAAAACTGCTTTTTTTTAGAAAGCAACTGAGCATTTCATTAGCAAAAAATATATATATTTATCATTTTAAACTAATAGGCTAAAAGCCAGGTGTGGTGGCTTACACCTGTAATCCCTGCACTTTGCAAGGCTGAAGCGAGCAGATCACCTGAGCTGATCACCTGAGCCCAAGAGTTCAGGACCAGCCTGGCAACAGAGAGAGACCCAGCTTTAAAAAATTAATAATTAAAAATACGTTCAGTTAGTGAACCCAAAAAAAGAAAGCAAAGTAATTTTATAACCTCATCTAAATTATTTTGTTACACTTTTAATGATTTTAAAGTCTGAAAAATCTGAACTTCAGTAAAAATATATATGAATTAACAATTTACATCTTCCAGATTATGAGTAACTTGAAAGCCATAAAATAGTCTACACCTGAAGATTAGGAGCAAGCCTAATTCATAACAGTAATTGGTAAACCTAGGGAAAAATTCCACATTTGGAGTAAATGCTTTTCACTTGCCTCTTAAAAATCTAACCCACATTCAAGAGTTTAGGCTAACAGCAGACTAACTTGACCAAAAAGGATTACTGAATGCTGCGTCATGTAAAGAATACAAAAGTTGATTGAAACTATGAAAATTGGCCAAAACCAGGAACTGAAATAAAGAAAAGCCAAGTCCTCAAAAGCATTTAATAACCTGGGTAGGGGAAATGAAGGAGGTGACATCTACTAAAAGAACAAAGGTGATTCCTGCCTTATTCTTCACTAACAATCTGGGTTCCTCAATGGTTTGGGAACCTTGGTTTCAATCAAACACTAATAGCTAACTATATACAAACACTGACTCGCATGCCAAGTATTTATTTTTCATCACAATAGACTGAGAGGCCATGTGTCTGGCATGGTACCAGCTCTTAATAAAAAATACAGACCCTGAAGCAAATATTACTTAAAATATAATGTACCCAATGCCACACAACAGTCTGGTACAAACTGCCTGAGAACCCAAGAGAGCAAAACTAACACATCCAGTGGAACAGATTATGCATCACTCCACAGAAAAAAACCATTTGTGTGAGCCTTAAAAGACAAACAGGAATTTGCCACAGTGAGATTAAAGATAGTCCTGGCATGTACATAAGTATGTGCAGTATCAGAATTGGGTAACAGCAAATAGTTCCAAAGGGCTGTAGAGGTGGGTATGTTAGGAGTGATGGGGATGACAATGGAAAGGCAGAGGGGCAAATCAGAAAGGGTCTTAGAATCAAGAATATTAGCACTGGCCTTATAAGTGTGTTGTTCACATCACCCACAACCCATTAGTAGGTCATGAAACCAATTTAGAAGGTTACAGCCTGCACTTTAAAAAAACAGAATAAAAAGTATTAAGAGACCACATATAAGTGTTACAAATGGTTTCAGTTTATATGTACATACACTTACAATCTACACATAAATCCATGTACCCATTAAATCACAATGCAAAAAATGTATTGCTTAATGTACATTAAAAGTTTAAAAGGCCCTACACACTAGACACCGGGGAGCCCGATGACATACAGCTGTATTAGGAGGATACCAGTTAAAAGTGGTGAGAATCCACACAAGACATTGCAAAGGCCTGAACTTTGGTGACAATTATGACTGCGTAAAGAAATGAGTTCCCTAACACATTTCTCTACACTTAGCCTTACTTCATTTAGTCATCCATCTGAGAGACAGGAGACAGCCACAAGCCCCAGCAAAACCCCACCTTCAAGCCTAGAATAGCTCGAAGGACGGACTGTGCTTCCCATATCCCAGGACCCTGAAGGAGACCTGCACATCTGCCCACCCTTTCAGGGCGGATTCTTTTCCAATAATGGCCACAGGCACACTGGAAGAACAGGGTGGAAGTAGGGGAAGTTGGTTCTTGTGCAGAGGGGAGGAGCCTAGTCTCTTGGGCTCCTGTGTGGTGGCCTGGTATTTAATCTGTGAGGTCAGGGCCTGTTAGCAGGACCCCCTCTCACTTTGCTGAGTCTTTTTTTCTTTTTTCCTTTAACCCAATAAATTCAGCCCTCCTCATCCTTCAATGTGTCCATGTGCTTAATTTCTCCTGGTCGTGACACAAGAACGCAGATTTAGCTAAATTAAAGAGCAAGAATTCTGTATCACATCCATCCCTTCTACAAACATATACGCCCACTATATGTCAGGCAGCAGGAGTCTCAAAGACTAAAAGATTTTCTGTGCTTGTCTCTTCAAAGAGTCCCAAAGCATAGGTTCACTTAGTGCTTTCACTCAATGTTCCATCTCCTCTTTGCTCTCCCAGTTATCTTTTTTTTTTTTTTTTGAGACAAAGTCTGGCTCTGTCACCCAGTCTGGAGTGCAGTGGCACGATCTGCAACCTCCACCCCCTGATCTATTATTTTTGTTATTTTGAGGGAGCATCTCGCTCTGTCGCCCAGGCTGGAGTGCAATGGTGAAAACTTGGCTCACTGCAACCTCCCCCTCATGGGTTCAAGCAATTCTCCTGCCTCAGAGCCTCCCAAGTAGCCAGAATTACAGGCATCCGCCACCAGATCCAACTAATTTTTTTCTATTGTTTAGTAGAGATGGGGTTTCACCATGTCAGCCAGGCTGGTCTCAAACTCCTGGTGACCTCAGGTGATCCGCTTGTCTCGGCTTCCCAAAGTGCTGAGATCACAGGCGTGAGCCACCACACCTGGCCTTGCCTCCCAATCTTGGCTGAATGACACCTCTGCCACCCAGGCTCAAGCCAACCTTCCACCTCGGCCTCCCAAGTAGCTAGGGTATGTATTTGTGTATTTTTAGAACAAATGCCCCCAGCTAAGTTTTGTATTTTAGTAGAGATGGTTTCACTATATTGCCCAGGCTGGTTTTGAACTCGTGAACTCAAGCATTCTGTCCACCTTGGCCTCCCAATGCATCGGGATTACAGGCATGAGCCACCAGATCCAGCCCCTCTCCTTAACTTGCAAGGCTCAAATTCCACCTCCTCTATCACAGAGTATGACCCACAGTAACTGACCCACAACATCCCCCAAAACCATTCTTTCAGTTATGTTCTATCTTGCAACGTCTTCTTTTCCACCTCCCCAACTTAAATGTAAGTTCTTTAAGAACAGAGATTTAGTCGCACACCCTTTGTGTCTTCCAAAGCACTTGGAACGCTACATTACCTAAAACTGCACTGAATTTTATACACTGCCTCTTATTCAACAGGTCTTTTTAAGAACTTATTTATGTGTCAAGCCCCCAACAATAGGGTACCACACTAAACAAAAGACATGGTAACTGCCTTAATGAGGCTCACAGCCCAGTATACACTAAACAAAAATTAAGTACAGTAAGTTATAAAAGCAAAGCTCTAAATTCTTTCATGGGATATTATGACAACAGTGATAGACACATATATCATCAAAAACATTTTTATGGAAAAAATTGTAAATATGCAGGCTTTGATAAAAAAAAAATAAAGGGCATAACAAAATCCACATTAGGCAGTGTTAAAGTGCAATTCTGTGACAATTATTCAAGGTGTCAAACAGAACCATAATTGGCCCTCTATATCTGCAAGTTCCACACTCATGGATTCAGTCAATCAATGGCTGAAAATATTTGGGGGGGGGGGAATACAACAAAAAATACAAAATTTAAAATACAGTATAAACTACTGACATAGCATTTGCATTGCATTGGGCATTTTAAGTACTCTAGGGATGATTTAAAGCATCTTTAGGGCTCCTGAACCAATCCCCCATAGATAGAGGGGCAGCTATGCTGCCTTCCCAGACCCTCTGCATACTAGCTTTTGTAATGGGTTGAATTGTGTTCTACCAAAATTCATGTGTTTAAGTCTTAACTCTCAGTACCTCAGAATCTAAATGTTTTTGGAAATAAGGGCTTTCAAGAGATAATTAAGTTAAAATGAAGCCTTTAGGGTGGGCCCTAATCCAGTATGACTGATGTTCTAAGAAATTCAGCAGGCCAAGTCCAGTGGCTCACACCTATAATCCCAGCTCTTTAGGATGCCAAGGCAGGTGTATCCCTTGAGCCCAGGAGTTCAGGACTGGCCAGGACAATGTGGCCGTCTCTGAAACCTCATCTCTACAAAAAAATACATATATATATATATAAATTAGCCAGTTTTGATGTTGTGTACCTGTAGCCCCAGCTACCGGGTGACAGAGTAAGACCTTGTCTCAAAGAAAGAAAAAGGAAAGAAGGAAGGAAAGGGAAAAGAAAAAGGAAAGAAGTTCAGCCACAAGCGTATGCCCACAGAGGACACTGTAAAGACAGAGAAGAGAGACATCTACAAGCCAACAGAGGCCTCAGAAGACACCAGCCCTGCTAACAGATTTCTAGCCTCCAGAACTGCAAGCAAATTTAAGACACCCAGTCCATGGTTCTTTGTTACGGCATTCCTAGCAAACTAACATAGCTTCATTTAAAGATGGAGTCCAAGCTATAGTTCCTGTCACACTGAGGTGAGTGCCGAAAGAGTTAGAAGGAAACACATTACAAGGGGAATTTCTTTTAAAGATTTTTCAATGAAAAACACGGACTTTACGATCTTAGACACAAAGCAGAAAATAAACATACATACCTTATAGAGAGCTGCAACCCCCAGGGATACGAGGAATGCTCCAACCATATGAATTCGCAGACGCCTGGCCAGAAGGCCACGCATCTGAGGTTTTACCAAAACTTCAGAAGCCATGGTAGTTACTGTCCTTGATATGTACGCCAACCTTAAGAGATTCAGAAAATGTGATTAAGTACAGAGTTTATGAAGCCACAAACTTGACAATGGCCACCTGGAAGCATTGTCTGGAGCTGCACTGAATATACACTCTGATTAGCAGCAGTTACAATAAAAATGTTTTTTCTTTTTTAGGCAGAAAAAGGGTGCATGTTCCCCAGGCTGGTCTTAAACTCCTGGCCTCAAGTGATCACCCTAACTTGTCCTCCCAAAGTGCTGGGATTCCAGCCTACAAGTGGGTTAAGAAAAAATTAGAGGCAATTCCTAAATTGTTTACCATGAATTTACAGTAAAATAACACAAGCTATTGACTACACGTTGTCCTTTGTGTCACAAATTCAGGAATAAGATTTGGGTTGAGACATGGGTGAGGGGTGTGACTGAAGTCCAACTCAGGTCTCTGGGCCTGCATACCTCATGTAGCTGTCACTACTCTGAGCTTTTTCCTTTCTCGGGTAAAATCAAAGAAAACCTCTGAAGAGAATAAGATATCAAAGAAACGCTCATGCATAGTGCATTTTACTACTCAGAGAGACACAGAACGACAGTGGACGGATTCCTCCCACAAAGCCTAAGGTGTCTCTTGGCTTAGCGTGCTTCATCTCCTACTTACTACCGTAAATAGACGCGACTAACTGTGGCACACTAGTAATGGGCAGGCAAAGGCAACAAAAATCTATCCCAACAGGAAAAAATAAGCAGTAGTTCCATATTAATTACCCATTTACGGAACATTTACTCTTCTAAACATTTTCCGTCCATTCCTTAAACCTTCGCGACAACCCTGCCAGATCACGAGGCAAGTGTTTTCCACGGTCATACGGCATACCATTAAAACTTGGCCGGGAACGCAGCAATTGCCTTGAGGGCCCAACCTCATCTGGGAGCCTAAAGACCCCCGCGCGCGGCCATCTCTGAAGGCATTCAGGTGACGCGGCTCTGGGTAGGATGGGAAGCCGTGGGGCGAGGGAGGTTGCAGAAGCCCATCCTTTCCCTCCTGTGACAGGCACGGTGACCCTCCTCCAGCTTCCCAGCTCTAACTTAAAATGCTGTACACAACGAGCGACGCTGCCAGCTGCTTTGCCTACATGGACCCTTGCGTCACAAGACCAACTACAGAAAAAACCATCCCTCCACCCCCCTCCCTTTTTTTTTTTTAACGAGAGAAACACCTGGGCCAGATAAGTCAAATGACCTCACCAAGGTCACACTGGTTGGGAAAAAGCGCAGCGGGTACCGGCCCCGGGCCAACTCACTCCGAAGCCCACTGAGTCCTCGAGGTTCCCGCAAGCCCACCCGGCTTCTGTGGGGCCGTCGCGGCCCACCCGGTCCCGGCGGTCCGCCCGCCGCCCTTCAGCGGCGTGAGGAAGTAGATGCGGGAGAGAGGCCCAAAGCTTCACCACGGCCAAGACATAAGAGTCACGACTAAACTCCGAGGCAGACAGAAAGCAGCAAGCGGCCTCTGTGACAACGCGAAGGGGGAGGGACGCAAAAGCGACCCGGACTCACCTCAACAACAACGTCCTTCCAGACTGATGGAAAAATGGACGGCCCTCCACCTCGCGCAGGCGCAGAAAAAGTGAGCAGCGAGAACCCGGCGACGGTAGCCAAAGGAGTTCAAAAGACCTCTAGCGCGCTCACCTCAGGTGGCAGCCGAAGCTCATTTTCGTGGTCCGTTTTTTCCCTGTGTGACCTTGCAAAACTGGCTCGACCTCTTTATTTATCGATCTCTTTATCTTCTTAATAAATTGAAGATATTAATCGTACTCATACACAGAGTCCCAAACCATGTGCAGAAACAGACATTTTAATTATAACTAACCTAATAACCGTTTGGCTTGACTTCTAGGAGCTCAGAGCCCAGAATATGAGACAGACAAACAGATTAATACCGATCCGATGCGATGGGCACTACTGCAGAGACGTGACCCAGCTCCTGCAGAAGCAATTCTCTACCTGGCAAAGCTGAGGATGTTTTGATAGAGGGGCGGTATCTGTGTGGGGTTCTTAACAAGCGTTTTGAAGGAAGGCAACCGGAAGTTCATGGAAAGTAGTGTAAAAGGGCGAGGCTCTTGTGCCTTAATGATGCTGGGCTGTTTTTATTGAAATAACCTGAATTTGAAAAGCATTAAGTCAACCCATCAAGCCCTGTGGAAGATATCTGGGACACAACAGATGCATGATATTGACTCAATATATAGATTGAGTACCTACTACGTGCCAGGTTCTGCTAAACAAGAGGACAGATCTCCAGGGAGGCTCATTCTTGTCAGAGGGTCTTTGTCCTGAACTTGTTAATAAACGCTTCTGGTTTCACACTGGAGAGTGAAACCTTTCAGCCACACAGAAAGGTGCTAATTGAGGCTCAGAAGTAGGTTTGGACTTTACCAACAGTTTTTCAGATCTCTTATCAAGGATCTACCCAGCTGAACATCTTTGCATGGAATTTGTCCACAGAGTAATTTGTTTCTACTCTCTTTCCATCCCCACCCCGACCATTGGCCCAAAGAAGAAGTGGTGAACTTCAGAGTTCACAGGGATTAGTGTATGTGAAATCATCATGGAAAACTTCAGACAAGACATGAAAAGAAGGAAGCAGAGCTGAGTTTCAGTCTAATGGAAAGGCTGGAAAACTGGAGAATTGAAGACACAACATGGGCTGGAAGAACATGGCAAAGACAGACACACTCAGGGCACAGAGCCTGCCCTGAGTGAAATACTGAGTGCTTGTTCTGTGCTTCCCTAGCTGTCCAGTGAGCCCATGGTGAATGACTGAGGGTGACATATGAATAAAACCTGAATGATGGGGGTGAAAAGAGACACTCTACACATAGATTCTGTTCTAGAGCTGAACAGACCTGGATTTGAGACCCAGCTCATCAACTTCTAGCTGGCAAATTTCTTAGGCTTTTGGGGGTAGGTTTGCATAGGCTGCCTACCGCAGCACAGCGGTAGGCAGTCAGATCTGACTCTTTTACATATAATTTATTTCCACTTTCAAATTTAATAAATAAGAGTGTTGAATCAGAGTTAAAGCCTAGAGTTAAGAAATGACAGGCTGGGCATGGTGGCTTACACTGGTAATCCCAACACTTTGGAAGGCCAAGGTGGAAGGATAGCTTGAAGCCAGGAGTTCAAGGCCAGCCTGGGCAATATAGTGAGACCCTGTCTCTACCAAAAAAATTTTTTTTTAAATTAGCCTGGTGTGGTGCTCCCGCCACTAGTCCCAACTACTCAGGAGGCTGAGGCGGGAGGATCACTTAAGCCCAGGAATTCAAGACTGCAGCGAGTGAGCTACACTGTACTCCAGCCTAGGCAACAGAGCAAGACCCTGTCTCTAAAAGAGAGGGAGAGAGAGGAGGGAAAATTTTTTTCTCTTTACTATTATTCATTATTACCAAGAAAATCTAGGATTTCAGCGATGCAGCCCAATAACGTAACTCAAGTTAGAGTTTCAACTCTGCCTTTCCACTGATTAATAAATAAGAAATCACCAGCCAGATTCAACAGGGAAACTTATCTGACCCTGTAAGTGGACAGGAAAAAGGAGGCATATTCTTCCCCCAAATTATATTCTAAGAATCCAGCTGACGATATGGACCATCACAAGGCTTGAGTCTGGGGTACTTTATTTGACCTGACCATATCCAACATGTAAATATGGATCCAAGGGAAGTCATAGGGCTGATAAAATGATACTGTGATTTCTTCCGTGATGTTATTGACTAAGCAAATGCTGTGAGTGATGATCTGCAAATGATCTCCTGCTCCTAGACGACATTCAACATAGTTCCGGGTAAGTTGAGGTTTGCTGGCTCTACATGCCTCCAAAAAGGGCAGCCTCTACCAGAGATCCTCTGCTGATGCTGTTTGGCATGGAGCTTGGAAGGCTCAGGTTTAAGAAGGAGCCTAGAGGAGTGATCCAAGCTCATCAGCGGCAGCAGTATCCCATATATAGAGTTCACTGCAGCTTATGGCAAACCACAGGGACAGTTCAGAGGAAACCTGACTCTTTTCTCAAAGATGGTCCCGTACCTCACCTTAATTAGGAGAGACATGGTAAAAGTTCCAAATAACTTCTTGTTCTTTTCTTTTTTCTTTCTTTTTTTTTTTTTTTTTTTTTTTTTTTTTTTTTT
>NW_022436943.1:999110-1004805 GCF_009761245.1 Sapajus apella | reverse complement strand
TTTTTTTGTGAGACAGAGCCTCACTCTGTCACCCAGGCTAGAGTGCAATGGCATGATCTTGGCTCACTGCAGCCTCTAACTCCTGATGCAGCCTCCCAAGTAGCTGAGATTACAGGTATGTGCCACCATGCCCAGCTAATTTTTGTATTTTTGGTAAAATGGGGTTTTACCATCTTGACCAGGCTGGTCTCAAATTCTTGACCTCCAGTGACCCACCTGCCTCAGCCTCCCAAAGTGCTGGGATTACAGACACGAGCCACCACACCTGGCCCCAAATAACTTCTTAAATCAGTTGTGCGATGAATAGTGTTTGCATGTAAAATCTTACATAGGCCCGGTGCAGTGGCTCATGCCTGCAATCCCAACACTCTGGGAGGCCCAGGCAGGAGGATTGCTTGACCTGAGGAGTCCAAGATCAGCTTAAGCAGCACAGCAAGACCCTGTCTCTAATTTTAAAAAATAAAAATTAATAAAATGTGTTAGAACAGTGCTATCCAATACAATTATAAAGCTAGCCATGCAAATAACGTTAAATTTTCTAGTACCTACATTAAAAAAGTAAAAAGAGACAAATGAAATTAGTTTTGATAATATATTTAACCCAGCTGGGCACGGTGGCTCACGCCTACAATCCCAGCACTTTGGGAGGCCAAGGCGGGTGGATCACCTGAGGTCAGGAGTTGGAGACCAGCCTGGCCAACATGGTGAAACCTCATCTCTACTAAAAATACAAAAAGTAGCTGAGCATCGTGGCAGGCACCTGTAATCCCAGCTACTCAGGAGACTGAGGCAGGAGAATCACTTGAACCCGGGAGACGGTGGTTGCAATGAGCCGAGATCACACCACTGCACTCCAGCCTGGGTGACAGAGTGAGACTCCGTCTCAAAAAATAATAGTAAAATAAAATATTTACCCAATATAACAAAAATTATTTCAACATGAAATTAATATAAAAATTATTAGATATTTTACATTCTTTTTTCATACTCAATCTTTAAATTCTAGTGTGTATTTTTCACTTATAGTACAGTAGATCCTTGAATAACATCGTTTGGCTTAACATTGCTTCATTGTAACTTTGATTTAAAAAATTGATTCCTGGCTGGGGCCCCTCTGTGAAATTTGCATATTCTCCCCATGTCTGCATGGGTTTTCTCTAGCTACTCTGGTTTCCTTCCACATCCCAAAGATGTGCATCTTAGGAGGATTCGATAGCTACATGGTTCCAATGTGAGTGAGTGTGTGTGTGTGTGTGTGTGTGTGTGTGTGTGTGTGTGTGTGAGAGAGAGAGAGAGAGAGAGAAAGAGAGAGAGAGACAGAGACAGAGTGATCTCTTGGGATGGAATGGTGCCCTGTCCAAGTTTGGTTCCTGCCTTGTTCTCTGAGCTGGCTCTAGCTTCCAATGACCCTGAACTGAAATAATTGAGTAAATAATTATCTTACTTGTTTATTTTTATTTTTTTAATTTATTCTGTTCTTTGAGACAAGGGTCCTGCTATGTTGCACAGACTTGTCTGAAACTCCAGGGCTCAAGTGATCCCCGTCTCCCAAAGTGCTGGGGTTATAGGCATGAACCACCATGCCTGGCCTTTATTAATCTTTCCTAGATTTATGTATAGCTCACATTTATTTCAGTGTTTCATATTAGAAGCATTTTGGTCCTTCTTTAAAAGTTGATGATGTTTTTGTGACCAGAAATATACTGATGGAATTTACCTCTTATTTATGTCAATTATCCCATGGCAAAACTGGTTTTGTTGAACATCTTTTTGCTTAAAGTCACAGTTTCCAAGAACCTATTGATGACATTAAATGAGGACTTACTGTATGTCTCAATTCAATTCAGACTAGCCACATTTCAAGTTCTGAATAGCTGCATGTGACTGTACTGGATAGCACAATTGGAACATTTTAGTCATAGGAAAATGTTCATAAGCCATTGCTAAATGAAAAGGCAAGCTGCAAAGCTATGCCACGTGATCGAATTCCGTAACATGTACAATGCACTTATACATATGTACTGTAGATATAAGCAGGAAATAATACTGAAAGGATATATACCAAAAACTTTGAGTAATTTTTATATTTTATTTTTATGCGAACCAAATTTTATCATGTCTTTTATGCTTAGAAAAAAATTAATAATAAATGTGAATTTTTTTAAAAGAGAGGTGTATTTGCTTCCTATTGTTGGTGTAACACATTGCCACAAATTTAGTGGCTTAAAACCACACACGTTCATTATCTTGCAGTTTGGTAGTTCAAAAGTCTGACACAGCTCTCTCTAGATTCAAGTTAATGCATCAGCAGGGTCACATTCCTTCCAGAGGCTCTAGAAGAAGAATCCGTGCCCCTGACTTTTCCAGCTTCAAGAGGCTGCCTGCATTTCTTGGTTTGTAGTTCCCTTCCTCCATCTTCAAAGCCAGCTCCCTCACATTTTTTCCTCTGCCTCTCCTTTCTCTCTCCCTCTTCCCCATTCTCTCTTGTGATTATAGTGGCCCCACCTGGGTAACTGAGAACAGTCCCCCATTTTAGTGTCAGCTGATTAGCAAGCTTAATTCCACCTGCAACCTTATTGCCCTTTGCTATGTAACATACCATAATCCAGGGATTAGTACATAGACATCATTGAAGGGCTGTTATCCTGCCTACCATAAGAAATATGGTCATATATAACGAACATTTCCATTCTCCTTTCAGACACACAGTGGGGTGATACTTCCTTGCTCCCTTCAAAGCAGCCACGTGACTTTCTTTGGCCAAGCAATATGAGTGGAAGTGGCATGTGTCCTTTCCAGGTAGATGTGTGTGGTTTACTATGTTCTCTTTGCCCTGCCTTTGATAGGATGGACGTATTTATGGAGAGGGCACCTATGTCCCCTGGTCTGTGAGACACTAGGATGAGGAGAGCCCTCCTACCAACCTGTGCTGGTCAGATACAGTGAGTGAAAAGTAAGTGGTGTGTCGCTCCACTGAGCTTCAGGGATTGTTTGGTCCTACAGACAAACAGCTCATCCTGACTGGTACAGGAGGTTTAAAAAAAATACAAGTATCTGTTTTAGTTAGGGATGCATGTGTGTGAATGCTGAGGCAGATAAACTGACAGAGAAAGTGGGAATATAAAGAAGAAATGGGATCATTAAGATGGCACTGGAAATAAGCTACGTTGATCTCTACGATTTTTTGTAAATTTAAAACAAAATGGAACTGTGGAGCCCAGCCCTTCAGTGCTATGGGCTTCCCTGCTTTCAGCCCTGATTGACCTTTAGAGAAGCTGTGAAAAGACACTGGGTGTTGAAGTAGAATCTGTCTTCTGCTTAAGAGTCCTGCTTTGCTGCTGACCTAGGGGAACGCTGGATGGTTGGGTCCCTTTGGGGATTGAGTGCCTGAAGCTGCAGCTCCGAGACTTCTGATGGAGTATTGCATTCTAGGGGACACTGGGCTCCCCTGAAGCTTGTAGGTGGAATGGGGACAATGTTTTCTAGCCTCTCCTAGGGCTGGGTTCCCGCTTCACTATATTTGTAAGCCCTATGTAGCCCCTAGTCATTTGTAGAACATGTTTACATATGTTTTCATTTTGCCCTCTCAATAATCCTGTGAGATAAGCAGGAATTCCTGCTTTTTAAAAAATTATTTAGAGATAGGATCTCACTCTGTCACCCAGGCTGGAGTGCAGTGTTACAAGCACAGCTTACTGCAGCCTCGAACTCCTGGGCTCAAGTGATCCTCCTGCCTCAGCCTCCTGAGTAGCTGGTACTACAGATGCATGCCACCACGTCCAGCTCATTAAAAAATTTTTTTGTTATTGAGGCAGGGTCTTGCTATGTTCCCCAGGCTCGTCTCAAACCCCCAGCTCAAGTGATCCTCCCATCTCGCCTCCCAAAGCTCAGGAATTAAAGGCATGAACCACCACGTCTGGCCTCTGGCTTTTAGGTAAACAAACTGAGGATAACAGTGGCAGGAAAACAGCAACACTGGGCCTGGAATCTAGAGTGTGAGAATCCAGGAACTCCCTTCCACAGCAGGGCTGTGGAGAGCACATTCAAGGAGACATCCGTCTCAGTAGATAGCATTCATTAGTCTAGGATGCTTCACTGAGCACTGATGGTGTGCCCTGTGTGGTTGTCCCTAATGGCCGAGAGGATAGTACCAAGCTACTGAGGATACTTCCTAAATCGGTAGATCATTCCAGAGCCTTCAGTTTCTTTTGGTTGAATTGATAAATCCTCCTAGGTCCTACTTAGAAAATCAAAGAGGCTATTTATTCAGATGATAAGGTCTGTGCAATAACTAAGTACCAGATATTTGTGTTTCTTTGGGCATTTCAGAGGCAGTACTAATTAAAATAATTTTCCCAGAATCAGGCTGACATCAATCAAGAAGCTGTACAAAGATGACCTAACCTGATGACGGCCTTCATGAAGGCAAGCTGTTAAATGAAAGAGTCACATTAAACTCAGCTGCATTATGAATACAGAGAAAGAAAAAAAAAAAAAAAAAAAAAACCAATTTTACTAGATAAGAAAAAAAAGATGAGCAAGAAATATCTACTTTAACTTCTGAGAGGATACAACAGAGCCAAAAGATATAAATTATCATTCTAAGTTAGGACACTTGATAATGACTTTTTAATTGATTTTTTAGCAAAAGGATGTCTTAGTAGTTACTTTGGAATTCCAATTTGAATTTATGTTTATTTCAATTTATGGATGTGGTGAACTCTCAGATTCAACAAACATGGATATCTTTAGCTTCCACATGCTCTTCTGAGTAAATAAGCACTGTGTTGGTAGCAGGACACAGTCGTTAGAATATTGTATGGTCACCTGACACCACCACATTTTAAATCTGGAGGTGCAGGGCATAGTGGCTCATGCCTGTAATCCCAGCACTTTGAGAGGCCCAGGCAGGAGGATCACTTGAGTCCAAAATTTCAAGACCTGCCTGGGCAACATGGCAAGACCCTGTCTCTACAAAACAATAAAAACTGAGCCAGGCATAGTGGTATGCACCTGTAGTCCCAGCTACTCAGGAGGCTGAGGTGGGAGGATTGCTCAAGCCCAGGAATTTGAGGTTAGAGTAATCCATGATCGTGCCACTGCACTCCAGCCTGGGTGTCAGAGCGAGACCCTGCCACTTGAAAAAAACAGAAGTACACACTGAAATATTTACCAATCAAATGATATGATGATGATTTGCTTTAAAATAATACACTAGGGTAGGCAGGTGGGCAGATGGGTGGAAGGTGTTGATCATAGGCAAATAAAACCTAGGTCACCAACTTTCTCTTTTCTTTTCCTTTTTTTTTTTTTTTTTTTTAATAGAAACACGGTCTTGCTATGTTGCCCAAGCTGATCTTGGGCTCAAGCTCCTGTCTTGGCCTCCCAAAGTTCTAGGATTACAGGTGTGAGCCACAACTTTTTTAAATAAAAGGCCAGATAGGCCGGGCGCGGTGGCTCAAGCCTGTAATCCCAACACTGTGGGAGGCCGAGGCAGGTGGATCACGAGGTCAAGAGATCGAGACCATCCTGGTCAACATGGTGAAACCCCGTTTC
Organism: Sapajus apella; assembly: GCF_009761245.1. Lineage (NCBI taxonomy): Eukaryota > Metazoa > Chordata > Mammalia > Primates > Cebidae > Sapajus > Sapajus apella. Next base: position 999,249 of record NW_022436943.1, on the reverse strand, counting down.
TACTAAAAATACAAAAAATTAGCTGGGCATGGTGGCGCATGCCTGTAATCCCAGCAACTCAGGAGGCTGAGGCAGGAGAATTGCCTGAACCCGGGAGGCGGAGGTTGCGGTGAGCCGAGATCGCGCCATTGCACTCCAG
>NW_022436943.1:958376-999010 GCF_009761245.1 Sapajus apella | reverse complement strand
TATTTACAAAAACATTCAGTGGGCTGGATTTGGTCTTTGGACCATGATTTGATCCCCTCTGGTAAAATAATCATTATTTTAGCTGCGTCATAAGTACATGGGAGTATGTGAGGACTAAAGTTCTGTCTACTTTTGCATATACAAGAAGTTTGATGCTTTCCATTTAAAACAACAGAATGTTTTAAGCATTATTCACAAGCCTCAGACCACTCCTCAGCCTTCTTGGCATTCTTATGAGTATTCCTCTTATATCCAACAAGGGTCACAGAGCTTTCATTTCCCCTTTTGTATAAAGGCTTTTAAACCAAACTCACTCCCTGAGCAACTACATTTATTTTGTTTTGGTGTTCCTGTTTTCTTCCATGTTGAGATTATCCACAATTATATTTTAATTTTCATTTTTTCCTTTCTTTTATTATATTCTCACTTTTAGGTCTCCTCATTCCTTTTAAGCCATTTCATTTTAAGTGGAATCAGACCATATCTAGCTTTTCTCTAATAGTTTAAGAAATACAAATATTAGTCTCAGGTGCCCGACGGAGGCTACTATGTGCCAGACTTCATGGTAGTTTCTGTGGAAGTGAAGATGAATGTAGCTCAGATTCAAACTCAGAGTTCCCAGAGTCCTACAGAGCCCTTGTTTCTCATCTGAACAACAGAACACTGTCCTCCAAGCTTCCTATATCTTTAATATCATCAGCTAGTCTCATTATTGGTAGCGTTAAGCTCAGTGGATCAATTACCTGTGCTATCCCCCTCTGCCTTGTAGAGAGAGAGAGACTGACTCAGGACAAGTAAAGATGGGTGCAGCCCCAGGAAAGAGTCCTAGGGTGCCCGAAGTCTAACCTAGAGTTTTCCAAGTTTTGATTGTTCGCACATCCCTATACTACTTAACATTTTTCTTTAGATTGACTCATTTAAAAATAACAACCATTAAAATTTGGGGACACTAACGTAGCCTTTCCCAAAGTTCCTATCTCCACCATTCACCTGGGAGGAAGAGCTTTCTATGAACACACATTATGCTCAAGGGTGATCAACTCATTAAAGTGATTTAAACCTCACAGCAGACAAATAGTCTTCAAAGCCACATCTTTTATCTTTTTTTTTTTTTTTTTAAGATTGGGCCTCACTATATTGCCCAGCCTGGTCTCGAACTCCTAGACTCAAGTGACCCTCCCACTTTGGCCTCCCGAAGTGCTGAGATTACAGGCCTAAGTCACCACACCCAACCTGATTTATTTTTTTGAGGAAAGAGAACATTTTTCTTTTCTTTTTAAGGAAAGGGAAACTTCCATCAGGAAACAGGATTATAAAGAGTGGATAAGCAATATGTCCAAAATATACATGAATCGCTGCTTTAAGGGAAATAAAATTAGATGGGAGGAGAAGAATCAGGGAAGACATAGCTGGAGCTTGATGCTTCATCAGTGGCAGAGAGGAGGTTCCAGCCAATTGTCGCAGGTGCTGCAGAGCAGTGCTTCTTAAACATTAACGTCATGCGGATTCTTAGTAGGTCTGGGGTGGGGCCTGAAAGTCTACATTTTTATCAAGTTCCCAAGTGATACTGATGTTGCTGATCCACAGACCACATTTTGTATAGCAAGGCGGTAGAACATCCTAAAAGTTCCCATGTTCTCCTTCAGGCAGGTGGGATCTGAGATTGAGCTCTGGACCTTACAGAGCCAGAAGGCAGGTAAGAAGGACAAAAAGTAGACTTCAGGAACCAATGCCCAGGCATATAATATGAAGGACTCAGGAAACTGCACCCTGTGAAGGAACAGAGGAGACCTGGCACCCTGTTTTTCCCTGACAATAGAGTAAGAGTAAATTCAGAGAGAAGAGAAAGGGGAGGGGGTATAATTCTAACAAGGATTCTGATCTGACCCCAGAAAAGATCGAATTTTAAATCAGAATTGACTGAATTTACTTTCTGTTGCAGAAGAAGAAATAGGGCACAAGAACTAACCTGAGTTCAGTTACAGAGAAATAAAATTGCAACTCTTACACATGGGAGCACATTGCATAAACTTCATACCTACTAACATTTTCGTTTGAAAGATTTATTATGTATAAATTACATATAGCAAATTATATGTTTTTAAGTAATTTTAAAAATAAATTTTGTATAAATATATATCATAGCAGAATTTATGTCAGGATCACTTGAAAACCAAATAACTTTTTTCTTTTTTTGAAACATTGTCTCATGCTGTCATCCAGGTTGGAGTGCAGTGGCATAATCTTGGCTCACTACAACCTCCACTTCCCGGATTCAGGTGATCCTCCCATCTCAGTCTCCCAAGTAGCTCGGATCACAGGTGTACAGCACCATACCCAGTTAAACTTTTTTGTATTTTTTGTAGAGACAAGGTTTCACCATGTTACCCAGGATGATCTCAAGCTCCTGGACTCAAATGATCTACCAGCCTCAGCCTCCCAAAGTGCTGGGATTACTGGCATGAGTCATTTCAACTAGACATTAATAACATTATTTGGTTTTGGCCGGGCCAAAAAACAAACAATTTTATTAATGTCTAGTTGAAGGCTCTGAGCCTTACTTCATGTAAAAAAAAAGTTAGGCTGGGTATGGTGGCTCACACCTGTAATCCCAGCACTTTGGGAGGCTAAGGTGGGAGGATCGGTTGAACCCAGGAATTCAAGACCAGCCTGGGCAACATAGTGACACCCTATCTCTACAAACAGAAAAAGAAAATTAGCCAGGCGTGGTGGTACACACCTGTGGTCCCAGCTACTGGGGAGAGTTAGGTGGGAGGATTGCTTGGGCCCAGAGGTTGAGGCTGTGAGCCACGATCTTGCCCCTGCACTCCAGCCTGGAGTTTTGCAGTTATTGTTGTTTCTTGAAAAAGAGTTTTTAAAAAGATCAGAGACTTTCCACTTAGCCTAGTCTAGTCAAATGGATTGAAAGAGTACCAAAAGGCATTCACCTTTTTATTGTATCATTCAACATGCTCAATTTGGAAAATTGCAAATATGTGCCAGGTTGACACTAGTATGATGAAAGGCTCTGTCACTCAGCAGCAGCAATGGTCAAACCATGAGGCATCTTGTTTTCATCCCAATCCCCTAGACCCTCCCTCACCGGTTACTTTGAAGCAAATCTCAGAAATTACATAATTTTATTGGTAAATATTTCATTATATATTTTTTAAAATATTGTCTACTTCATAACTACAATATCATTATCATACCTGAAACAATACTATCTCTTGGTATCATCAAATATCCAATGTTCAAATTTCCAAGCATCTTTTAACTGCTTGAATCAGGACCCAAATAAGGGCCATGCATCGTAAGTGGTTGATGTCTTCTAATTTATTGGTTTTCTCTATCTCTTTATTGTCTCTTGCAATTTTTGTGATTTAAAAAAATGTAGTGGCCATATGCCACTTAAAATCACTTTGCATGAAAGGTGACCCACACCCTGGGAACACTGACTATCCATGGTGACCACACATAGTGACTATACTGTTACATACTGACTATACATAGTAACACTATATATATGTTATATATATCATATATGTTATATAGCATATATAACACATACAACATATGTATATATGTTGTATACATATAACATATATAACACATATATATGTTGAAGACCAGCCTGGGCAACATAGTGAGATCCTATCTCTACAAAAAGAAAAAGAAAATTAGCCATATATAACACACATATATATGTGTTATATATAACTTATATATTATATATTCATATATATTATATATACATATATAATATGTATGTGTGATAGATAACACATGTTTATATATAACATATATATTCATATAGATTATATATACATGTATGTGATAGATAACACATAAGATAATATACGTAGCATATGTTATATATGTGATATATAACATATATATGATATATACATATATGTATTTATACACACATAACACATATACATAATATATTTTATATATAACATATATGGTGTTTTATATATTTTTATACACATATGTATTGCTTTATATATTATATAACAATACATATATATATATGTATTGTGGTTTATATATATATGTGTGTGTGTGTATATATATATATATATATATATATATACTTATGTATAACACAATGTGTCCATAGTAACACACTGAAGTTCCTGGCACATAGGAGGCACTCATTAATATTTGCTGAAGGAAAGAAAGGGAAAGGAAGGGAGGGTTGGGAAGAAGCAAGAGCAAGAAGGATCACTCCCCCACCCACCAGGCTGAAGGCAGTCACATCAGTGACTGACTCCTAGGTCACTCTTCCTGCACAACTCTCCATTTTCTCCCCAGAATAAGTTTGTCAATGCTATCTCATTGCCTGTAGAGTCAAGTGCTGAGTCCCCAGAGGCTGGCCTGGAGCCTGGAGCCTAGGTCCACAGGGGCAGTCCTGAGGCTTGGGCCTGTGGAGACAGAATTAGCCTGTAAAACATATATAAACTATATCTAACATAGCCCCAGGGTCTGCTGAGACATGCCTGAACTCTAGGTTCAAGGGTCCTTTTCTTAAATTTTCTTTAAAATTGCGGTAAAACATACATAACATAAAATTTACTATCTTACTTATTTTCAAGTGTAGAGTTCAATAGAGATAAGTAGATTCACACTGATGTACAATCAATCTTTAGACTTTTTTATCTTGCAAAATGGAAAGTCTGTGCCCATTAAGCAACTCCCAAGTCCCCCTTCTCCATGATCCTGGCAACTACCATTCTACTTTCTGTCTTTATGAATCTGACTACTTTAGTTTCCTCATACAGGTAGAATCATACAGTATCCGTCTCTTTGTAATGGGCTTATTCCACCTAGCATAATGTCCTCAAGGTCAACCGCACTGTAGCATGTGTCAGAATTTCCTTCTATTTTAGGACTGAATAATAATCCATTGCCTGTGTCTTAGTCCATATTGTGTTGTTACAACACATCTGCTCATTTTCTGGCGCTGCCTCACATGGTAAAAGGTCAGAGAGGAAGCACAGACACGTGAGAGGCAAAACCTGAGGAGCATCCTGGCTTTTATGACAACCCACTCTTGTGGGAACTAATCCATTCCCTCGAGAACAAGAACCCCTTACTGTGAGAATGGCATCAAGCCATTTGTGAGGGATTCATCCCCATCACCCAAACACCTCCTACTAGGCCCCACCTCCCAACACTGCCACATTGGGGATCAAATTTTAACATGAGTTTTGGGGGGGACAAACCATATCCCAACAACAGCAGTATGCATACACCACATTTTGCTTATCCATTTATTTGTCAATGGTTAACATTGAGGCCGCACCCACCTTTTGGCTATTGTGAATAGTGCTGCTAGAAACATGGATGTACAAATATCTTTTTGAGTTCCTGCTTTCAGTTTCTTTGCTGATATGCCCAGAAAGGAAGTGATATGGTTTAACTGTGTCCCCACTCAAATCTCGTCTTGAGTTGTAGCTCCCATAATTTCTTCATGTTGTGGGAGAGACCCAGTGAGAGATAATTGAATCGGGGGATGGTTTCCCCCATACTGTTGTCATTAGTGAATAAGTCTCACGAGATCTGATGGTTTTATAAGGGGTTTCTGCTTTCTCTTCTTCCTCATACTTTCTTGCCACTGCCATGTAAGAAGTGCCTTTTTCCTTCTGCCATGATTGTGAGGCTTCCCCAAAAACATGGAACTGTGAATCCATTAAACCTATTTTTTCTTCCCAATCTGGAGTATGTCTTTATCACAGCATGAAAATAGACTAATACAGGGGGATTGCTGGATCATACAATAATTCTATATTTATATCTTGATTTTAAAAGCTGAAAATTAACAAAGCTATCTTATGATTTAAATATGGTCCAATTTAGACCCAAAGTAAGCATCGTAAAATTTCTTTCCTTGTGTGTTTCTCCCAGTTCTTCTGAGTTCCTCATTTTTATTGGCATTAATTTATTATATGGTTAGTCTGACATATCCTCAATTTTTTTTTCATATCCACCAACATATCTATTGTTTTGAATCACTCTCATCCTTTATTCTTCCACATCTTTCTTCTGAAGCTCTTCCTCCCAGGTCCTCTCCAGGCCTATTTCCATGGCTGGACCTCAGAGATTGGTCCGCATTCACCTGTGCTGGATTCACTTTCTAAGGAACTACAGTGCATGGAAGGTAAACATCTGAGTCCTTACATGTTTGAAAATATCTGTATTCTGACTACACACATGTTTAAGAGATCTAGAGAGTTCTACAATGAAATCCCTTTCCCTCAGAAGTTTGAAGGCATTTCTTCACAGACTTCCTGTTTCTTGCTGATAAGAAGGCTGCTACAAGTCTCAGAATTCATTCCTTTATTGACTGCCTGCTTTTTTTCTCTGTATTACATCTGTTTCCTTGGTATTCTACAATTTTAGAATGATGAATCTGAGAATGGATCTTTATTTACTCTGATGGATACCTAGTGAGCCCTTTCAATTTAATGTCTCACTTCCTTCATTATCTTCTATTGTTTCCTTAATCATTTCCCCCACAACTGCCTCTGTTCTTTCCTAGAAATCCTAATAATTATAGATTGGACATCCTCAATACATCCTCTTGGACTTTTCCCCATCCTTGTGTGTTCTTCTTTGTGAGGAGTATGTTCCAACTCTTCCAATGGATCTTTTATTATTTTTTCTTTTTGAGACAGGGTCTCACTCTGTTTCCCAAGTTGGGGTACAGTGGCATGATCATACTCACTGCAGCTTCAACCTCCTTGGCTCAGGCAATCCTTCCACCTCAGTCTCTGAGTAGCTGGGATTACAAGTGCTTGCCAGCATGCCTGGCTAATTTCCTTATTTTTTGTAGAGACAGGATCTCACTATATTGCCCAGGCTGGTCTGGAACTCCTAGGCTCAAGAATCCTCCTGCCTCAGCCTCCCAAACTAATGGGATTACAGCTACCACACCCAACCTGGTAATCTTATTTTTTATTCCCAAATGCACTTTCTTTCAGTTTTTGCCCATAGCATTGCGTTTTTGTTTTCTGATGTATCTTTATAGATCTGTAGCTATACAGATATCTGAAGACACTAATTACACATTTTTTTAAATTATTTTTTCCTTGAATCAACTATTTCCTATGGAGTAGTTTTTGTTTGCATGTATCTGGGTCATTTTCCTTAATATTGCGCACTTTTGTCCATCATGCCCACCTACATTTAAGAATGAGGCAATATAAAAACTCATTATCAGTTACATGTCATGGCAGGGCTTGCCACCTGACAGGAGTCACTTCAGGTGAGCAGATAGGGAGCAGCCATTAGTCTTTGGATCTTAAAAAATAGAATGAGGGGAGCTGTGCCTTGAATAGGGCACTAATTCACATGGTCACTGTCCGGGCTCTCACCAGATACCTTTTTCATTTCTTCTGCAAATCAGTAGATCAACCAATCTCTCCTTCTCTCACTCTGTCTCTCTCTCTTTCTGTCTATGCCTGGGGAGAGTGAGGCATTTTCTGCAGAATGTATGAGTTGAATGTTCTGCCTACAGACTTTCCAGTAGCCCCACTGTTTTCAGCCTAATGTTTGGCTATCCCTGCAGGACCTGGAATTTCTGAATCCTAAGCCTCTGCAGGCTTCTGTACAGTTTCCGCAACTATAGTATCCATCATACATTCTTTTAAGTGAGGTTTCCTCCTCCCTGCTTCCCCCTTCAATACTTACTCCATTATTCGCTTTCAGTCTCCAGAAATTGGTTGAAATCTTTTTATTTTTTATTTTTACTTTTAAAAATATATTTTTTTCCGACCCAATCCCTGCAGATGTTGAAGTCTCTTGATCAACTAATGCCTTCTGTTTATTTTTGTGGATTTATAACTCCAGACTTTACAGTAATTTTTAAGAGCTGGGAGGGAGAGGAGCTAAACACATGTGCTTAATCCACCATATTGAATTACAGTCTGAAAGTGTCATTTAGAAATCTTACCGTTTCTAGCACTCTTCTTCCTTCCTGCAGATGCAGGCTGCCATCTGGGATCATTTCTCTTCAACCCTGGGAACTTCCTTAGTATTTTCTGCAGTGCAGGTCTATTGCCAACAGATTCTCTCAGCTTTTGTTTGTCTGAAAAATGTCTATATTTGGGCTTCATTTTTCTTGTTTTTAAACTTTTTACTTTGAATTAATTTTAAGCTTACAGAAAAACTGCAATAGCACCAGAAACTCCCAAGTACTCTTTTCAGCTGGTAACATTTCATTGTTAACATTTTGCCACATTTGTTTAATCAATCTCTCTGTCTCTATGTATGTGTGGATACACTTAGACCACTACACACATCGCATCTTTTTTTTCTTTTTTTTCTTTCTTTTTTTTCTGTTTTTGAGATAGGGTCTTGCTCTGCCACCCAGGCTGGAGTGCAATGGCACGATCTTGGCTCATAGCAGCCTCTACCTCCTGGGTTCAAGCAATCCTCCTGCCTTAGCCTCCCAAGTAGCTGGGACCACAGGCATGCACCACCATGCTTGGCAAATTTTTGTATTTTTTATAGAGACAGGGTGTTGCCATGTTTCCCAGGCTGGTCTTGAACTCTCAAGCTCAAGCAATCTGCCCTCCTTGGCCTCCCAAATTGCTGGGATGACAGGCATGAGCCAACACACCTGGCCCATAATTTTTTAAAAAAATTTTTTGTAGAGGAGGGGGAAGTCAGTGAAAAAAAAGAAAAAATTTTTTTTGTAGTGATGATGTCTCACTGTGTTGCCCAGGATGATTTCAAACTCCTGGCCTCAAGCAATCCTCAAACCTTGGCCTCCCAAAGTGCTGGGATTACAGGCATGAGTCACCACACCCAGCCAGACACAAAGATAATTTTTTAAACTGTTTAAAAATAAGTTGTAGATACAAGGACCCCGATTCAGAGAATGCACACTGATACAATATTATCATCTAATCTACATGTTCCACTCAAATTTCACTTTGTCTTGATAATGTTCTTCATTCCCTTTCCCAGCTTTATTTTTTATTTATTTAGTTTTTGCCCAGGCTAGAGTGAAATGGCGTGATCTCGATTCACTGCAACCTCTGACTCCTGGGTTCAAGCAATCTCTTGCCTCAGCCTCCCGAGTAGCCAAGATTACAGGCATGAGCTACCAAACCTGGCTAATTTTTCGTATCTTTAGTAGAGACAGGGTTTAACATAATTAGTGCAATTGGCCAGGCACAGTGGCTCACGCCTGTAATCCCAGCAATTTGGGAGGCCAAAGAAGGTGGGTCACTTGAGGTCAGAAGTTCAAGACCAGCCTGGTCAACATGGTAAACCCCTACCTCTACTAAAAATACAAAAATTAGCCAGGCATGGTGGCTCATGTTTATAATCCCAACTACTCAGGAGGCTGAGGCAGGAGAATCGCTTGAACTTGGGAGGTGGAGTTTGCAGTGAGCTGAGATCACACCACAGGACTCCAACCTGGGTGGCACAGTGAGACTCTGTCTCAATAAAAAAAAAAAAGCAATTGGACTACATCAAAATGTAAAATTTTTATGTATCAAAAGACACAACCAATAAAGTGAAAGGCAACTGGCAAAATGGTAGAAAAAATTTGCAAATCATATAGCTAGTATTCAGAATATAGAAAGAATTCCTACAACTCAACAAAAAAAAACAGCTCCAATTTGCAAATGAGCAAAGGGGTCTGGGATGGTGGTGAATAGCTGAGATGAGAGGATTGCTTGAGCCCAGGAGTTCAAGTCTGCAGTACACTATGATTAGCCTTTCCATCCTGGGTAACATAGGGAGCACAGATTTCTTAAAAAAAAAAAAAAAAAAAAAAAAAAAGGCAAATAACTTGAATAGACATTTCTCCAAGAAGACATGCAGACACCAAAAAGCACAAGATGTTCAACATCACTAATCATTAGGGAAATGCAAATCAAAACCACAATGAGATGCCACTTTATATGCATTAGGATGGCTGTTATAAAAAACTAAGCAAACAAACAAAACAGAAAATAAGTGTTGAGGATGTGGAGAAATTTGAACCCTTTGCCCTGCTGGTGCATACAACATGGAAAATAGTATGGCAGTTCCTCAAAAACTTAAACAGAGAATTACATACAATCCTACAATTCCATACATACCTCAAAGAATTGGAAGTAGAGACTCAGTTACCTCTACACCCATGTTCACAGCAGCCTATTCTCAATAGTCAAAAGATGGAAGCAACCCAAGTGACCATCAATGTATGAATGATAAAATGTGGTATATACATATGACAGAATATTATTCAGCCTTTAAAAACAGAAAATTCTGCAAGATGGATGAACCTGGAGGACATAATGCTAAGTAAGATAAGCAAGTCACAAAAAGACAAATACAATATGATTTTACTTATATGAGATACCTAAAGTAGTCAAACTCATAAAGACAGAAAGTAGAGTGGCAGCTGCTAGGGTCTGGAGGAAAGGGAGAATGTTATGGGTAACTGTTGCTTAATGGATACAGAATTTCAGTTTAGGAAGACAGAAAGGTTTTGGAGAGAGAATCATGACTGTTGCACAACAATGTGAGTGTACTTAATGCCACTGAAAATACACTAAAAATGATTAAAATGGTAAATTTTAATTATTTGAATTTTACCACAATTTTTAAAAAGATGGCATGTGCCTTATTTCTCCACTGAAAAGTTAATAAATCTCTGTACTTATTAACAATTAGTAAGTATTTTATAGGAAGATAATTTGAAATATATCTTGGTTTATATAGTATAAACCATGAATTCTCACTAATACTTCCAATACCAATTCAACACCACAAGATTTATTCTAGCAACCTCCCTTACCATGTTTGTAATTTCTCCAACAGTGAAAACCTGGCTCCTATTATCTTCAACATACTTTTTGGTAATCCCCACATGTAATCAATCTCCTAACTATACAGGCCATCTTTTTAATCCTGTCTCTGCCAAACCTGCCAGCTAAATTCTTGACTCTGGCACCACTGATTGTGCCAGACTAATTATTGGCTCTGACAAAGAGGAAGAGGGAGGTGAAGTGAAGGCCCTCAATATCGAAGAATATTTTCACTGGATGTAAAATTCCAAGTTGACAAATTCTTTTCTTCTTTCATCACTTTATTTATTTATTTATTCATTTATTGAGACTGAGTCTTACTCTGTCACCCAGGCTGGAGTTCAGTGACGCAATCTCGGATCACTGAAACCTCCACCAAGCAGGTCCATGTGATTCTCATGCCTCAGCCTCCTAAGTAGCTGGGATTACAGGTGTCCACCCCCACACCCAATTGATTTTTATATTTTTAATAGAGATGGGGTTTCACCATGTTGGCCAGGCTGGTCTCAAACTCCTGACCTCAGGTGATCCACCCATCTTGGCCTCCCAAAGTGCTGGGATTACAGGTATGAGCCACTGTGCCCAGCCTTATCACTTTAAAGATGACTTTTCATTCTAGTTTTCATTCTCATAAAAAAATTAGCCATCATTGTTGTAACTTAAATTGTAATGTGTATTTTTCCTTTGGATGCAATGAAGATTTTCTCTTTATCTTTGGTTGACAGCACTTTGACTATAATGAGCCTAGGTGTGGTCTTCAGATAATTTATCTGCTTGGGGTTCTCTTAATTTCTTGGACCTGTAGGTTGCTATCTTTAAAAAATTGAGGGCATTTTATCTTCAAATATTTTTTCTACCCATTCTCTCTCCGTTATACCTGTTAGATTATTTTATATTATCCCACTATTCTCTATAACTCTGTCCTATTTTTCTCCTTTTGTTTTCTCTCTGTGCTTTACTTTAGATAATTTCCATTAGTCTGTCTTTAAGTTTACTCACTCCTTTTTCAGCTGTGAGCATCTGCTGGGAAGCCCATCCATTGGATTTTTCATTTCAGATTACCATATTTTTCAGTTTTAGAATTTTCATTTGATTCTTTTAGAGTTTCTCGTTTTCTGTTGTAATTCCATCCATCTATTATGCCATTTCTTCAGTCTTTTCCTTTACATATTGTAATTTATTATCTCACAGTATCTGTGGGTCAGAAATCTGAGTGTGGTTTAGTTGTCTTAGCTGGATGACTCTGGGTCATGCTCACTCATAAGGTTACAGTCAAGCTGCCAGGCAGGGCTTTGGTCTCATATAAGGTTCAACAGGAGAAAGATCTTTTAAATTTTAAAACATTTATGATTTTAAAGTCCTTCTGCATTAATTCTAAAATCTTAGTCATCTGTAAGACTTTTCAATTGACCACCTCTTCTCTTAATTATGTGTCAGTTTTTCCTCTGTTGATTTACATATTTGGCAATTTAAAAAATCTTATGCTGAACATGGAAGAACTCTGGATTTTGTTATCTTCCTCTGAAAGTGTTGACTATTTTTCTGAAAGAAAGTTAAATTACTGGCGCATCACTTTGATTCTGTTGAGGCTTATTTTAGGCCACTAAGGTGAATCTATTTCAGGTTTTCCTTAGTTCTAGAATTTGGCTTTTACTTATATGGTATGGTCCTTACTCCTAGGGCATGGGCTTTTTGGGGTCTCAACATGGTATCTCTACTCTGAGTGGATCAGAACTCCAATTTCTTCATAGCTTTGTGCAACTTCTGAAATATAGATTTGGCTTTCATCTCCTCCAGCTGTTTTTTTGCTAGTATATCTTACAGAATCTTGCCAAGCACAGATGCAGTTTAGCATATGGCCAAGGGCCCCCCAAAAAAAACTCCTATGCAGATTCCTGGGGCTCCTTCTTTGTCGCTCTTTCCTGTCTACATATCGTGTCGAGGAACCTTTGCAGGCCCAAACTCCAATTTATTTATCTACTCCAATTCTCCGAAAGTGGTTTGGAAAATGCCCCCCTCCAGGGTTGAATGTAAAGTTCTCATTCTGAGCTTATTCTTTCTCAAGGATTATAGTAATGCATGGGCCTTATCTGATGCCCAAAAGAAATTGTTTTCTACATTTTATTTAGTTTAATAGTTGTTCCTGGAAGGAGGGAAGGTCTGATACTAGTTACTTGATCATGTCTAGTATGAGAAGTGCACAAATACTTCTTAAGTTCTTATAGACCAATCCTATTCTTATATAGTGAGAAATTAAAGGTACGAGAACAAACCTATATCATGTAATTTCCAGTTTAGTCCTCTATGTGATAGGAAACACATGTGACCCTTATCATTGTGCTTCCTATAAGTTTGGTAATTTTTTTTTTTTTTTTTGAGACAGAATCTTCCTCTGTCACCCAGGCTGGAGTGTAGTGGCAGGATCTTGGCTCACTTCAACCTTCACTTCCTGGGTTCAGGTGATTCTCATGCCTTGGCCTCTCAAGTAGCTGGGATTACAGGTGGGAGCCACCATGCCCAGCAAATTTTTTTTTTTTATTGGGGGTTTTAGTAGAGATGGAGTTTCGTCATTTTGGCAAAGCTGTCTTGAACTTCTGGCCTTAAGTGATCCACCCACCTTGACCTCCCAAAGCGCTGGGATTATAAGCATGAGCCACCGTGCCTGGCCAAGTTTAGTAATCTTAATATGTACTGAGAATACAGAGAAGATTATCTATGAATTCATTATGATAAAGATAAAACATCAAGAATCCATCCAAGTAGTATCCAAGTGCCATTCAATTATTGGAATATGAAGACAATTTAGTAATCCCATCTCCTTTGACCACTGGCTCTAAGACTAGATCTACTGCAATCTGGAAGCTACTAAACCCTAATAATCTCTTAGGTAGAAGAGGGAATGTACATACTGAATTAGGGACATTTTACATTTTGTAGGAAACTGTAGCTAGTCACAAGGTAGTTGTAGTTTGTACCTCTTCACTTTTCTGTCCAAGAAGTTGACTTTTGACTGCGGCAGAGACAATGCCATGTGTTCACCAAGCTCCATTTCACTTTTCTTATCCTAGGTACACTAGATTTCTACATTCCCAGCCTCTTGTGCAACTATGTTAGGGGAATGTCACTGAATCCTGGACAATACAATGTGGAATAACATATACTATTTCCAGGACTGCCATAAAATGCTCCCTTCCCACTTACACCCCTGTACAATTGCCTCGATTTCCTTCCCCTTCTACAGTGACCCAAAGGTCATGGTTTTAGGATGGCGACCTCACAGATGGAAGGAGCCTAGAAATCTAAGTCACTGCTTGAAGGAGAGTCATGAAAGAAAGATGACTAACCGACTAAGACTGTGATAAGAAACAAACACCTTGTGATTTTTTTCTTTTTTTCTGCACCCCCACCTTTTTTTTTTTTTTTTTTTGAGACGGAGTCCCACTTTGTCACCCAGGTTGGAGTGCAATGGTAGAATCATGGCTCACTGCAACCTCCAACTCCCTGATTTAAGCAATTCTCTTGCCTCAGCCTCCCAAGTAGCTGTGATTACAGGTGACTGCCACAACACCCGGCTAATTTTTTTGTGTTTTTAGTAGAGACAGGGTTTCTACATGTTGGCCAGGCTGGTCTTGAATTGCTGACCTCAGGCCATCTGCCCACCTCTGCCTCCCAAAGTGCTGGGATTACAGGCGTGAGCCACTACGTCCAGCCCTAATTTTTATATTTTTAGTAGAGATGAGGTTTTGCCACGTTGGCCAGGCTGGTCTCCAACTCCTGACCTTAGGTGATCCACCTGCCTCAGCCTACCAAAGTGCTGGGATTACAGGCATGAAGCCTCCTTGTGATTTTAAACCACATAGATTTCAGGGTTAATTACAATAGCAGAGCTTGGCCTCACTGGACATCAGTACTAATCATAGCATGTAATAAGACAATTTTTTAAAAGTAAAAAAGGAAGCTACAAAGTATCCATATTGTTACCACCATGAACAACAATACCATGAGCATATGTATATTTGAATGGCAAAGTTCAGATACGAAACCATCTTAACACACGTGCACGGATGCACACATACACAACATACATTTAAGTTGCCATGCCATTAAAAGAGATCTCAGAGATCATTCAGAAAATCACTTCCACATTTAAAAGATTGACTTTCTCACTTCGTACTTTGAGAGTTAAAGTGGCTAATCAATTTTTATATGACCAATAATAAAAAATTATACCCATAAGCACTGTCTTATCAAATAACATTTTACCAGAGGGAAAAAAAGTCTTCAAAGTCCATGTTTCCTTAATTATCAGAGAAATGCAAATTAAAACCACACGCCTGTAGTTCCAGCCACTCAGGAGGCTGAGCTGATCCTGGGAGGATTGCTTGAGCCCAGGAGTTTGAGGTTGCAGACAGCTATGATCGCGCCACTACACTCCAGCCTGGACGACAGAGTGAGACACTGTCTCAAAAAAAAGTCAAAAACAACAGACGTTGGCAAGGATGTGGAGAAAAGAAATGAAAGGAACACTTATATACTGTTAGTGGGAATGTAAATTAGTGCACCCTTTATGGAAAACAGTATGGAGATTTCTCAGAGAACTGAAAATAGAATTACCATTTGATCCAGCAATCCACTACTGGGTAGTACCCAAAGGGAAAGAAATAATTCTATTAAAAAGATACTTGCACTCGTATTTTATCACAGAGTTATTCACAATAACAAAGATGTGAAATCAGCCTAAGTGTCCTCAACAGAGGATTGGGTAAAGAAAATGTGGCGTATATGTACCATGGAATACCATAAAAAGAATGAAATCATGTCTTTTGCAGGAATATGAATGGAACTGGAGGCCATTATCCTAAATGAATTAACTCAGAAATAGAAAATCAAATACCACATATTCTCACTTATAAGTGGGCACTAAACAAGGGGTACACAGGGACATACAGAGTGAAATAACAGACACTGGAGACTCTGAAAGGTAGGAGGATGGGAGTGGGGTGAGGGCTGAAAAACCACCTATGGGGTACCATGTCACTACTTTGGTGATGGGGATGCTAAAAGCCTAGACTTTCACCACTATGAAATATATGCATGTAAGAAAGCTGCACTTGTACCCCCTTAATCTATAAAAATAAATCTTTAATTTAAAAACCAAGTCATGGTTTTTTTTGTTGTTGTTTGTTTGTTTGTTTTTTTAAGATGGAGTCTCGCCCTGCTGCCCAGGCTGGAGTGCAATGGCACAACCTTGGCTCACTGGGCTCAAGCAATTCTCCTGCCTCAGCCTCCCAAGTAGCTAAGACTACAGGCACATGCCACCATGACCGGCTAATTTTTTTGTATCTTTAGTAGAGACAGGGTTTCACCATGTTGACCACTCTAGTCTTGAACTCCTGACCTCGTGATCCACCTGCCTCAGCCTCCTAATGTGCTGGGATTATAGGTGTGAGCCACCACGCCCAGCACAAAGTCACTGTTTCTTTAGGCCACATACTAGAGTCCAAAACCAAAGTAAGGCATCACATTTTAGAAAAACCAAACACTTTTAAAGAGATTATTCTATCTATCTGCTACAGAAGTATGAATCTACACTTCCTACTTAATAGTCTATTTTATTTCTAGGAAATAAGTAATGTTATTATTAATGTAAAATGAGAATGCTAATTTGCTTAATATGAGACTTGAATTTTAATTCTCCTCTGACACTAAATCTGAGCGCTGTCATTATTCAAATTTGAGTTGGTCTTTGACAGGATCAAAAGGGAATTAATGATGAAAGGCATTGTGTTTTTTTGTTTTGTTTTTTAGAGATGGGGTCTCACTATGTTGTTTAGGCTGCTCTCAAAGTCCTAGGCTCAAGCAATCCTCCTGCCCTGGCCTCCCAAAATGCTGGGCTTATAGGCATGAGCCACTGCACCCAACCAGACATTGTGCTTTAATGATATAAGCTGTAGCAGTACAATAGACAAGTTACTAAACCTCTTTGTGCCCCAGTTATTTCATCTATAAAGTAATAATTTTCCTTGATGGTTCTGGTTGTTGTGAGGAATGCAGAGAACAAGCTGGTACATAAAAACTGCTTAATAAATGTTAATAGTCATCATAATCATCATCAGTATAGTAAGGAAATTCAGATAGTATTAGTACTGACCACAACTTTGTCATTTACTTTGTATAAGGATGTGAAAAAGAGTGTAAACAATACATTTTATCATTTTGGGACTTTCTTCCCACCTCTTTAGTCAAATAGGAATATTATAAATGGCACACATGTTAAAGTATCTGAAAACAGTGATAGGTGTTTTTAAAGTAGAAGTCAGGGAATACATTTCTGAATTAGATTTATCCATATTTCAAAAGAAGATTTTAAGTGTTAAAAAAGTTAGAGCATGTTGTCTTGGAAAAGACACAAAATTATGAAGAAAACAGCCTTAAGCAAGCATATATAGGTTTCCCCCCCACACTTTTAAAAATTGTTGTTTGGAACCAACTTGTCATTCTTTTGTGTTTGCATATACACACACATAATAGACAGAACACAGGGACTACACTAACACAAACACTGCCAATCAGAGCTCAAGGTAAATGTATTATAAATTATTTTTTCACTAGCTAATCTTAGATCCTTGGGTTCTTGGGAGTATGATGGAATCACATTTGTCAGAAAATCTCAAGGACACATAAAGCTTTCAAATATATGAGGATTTGGATAAGAAGGGAACCTGGCAAATAGGGCTTTGAACTTGACAGTGTAGATTGCACCATCTACAGCACAAATTCACAAAGCATCCTTTCCATCTCTCTTGGTTTACAGACAGCCAACTAACATAGCCAAGTCAGCGCACTAAAACAAGAGTGTTATGTTCCATGCTCAATGAATTTTGAGTTTGAAGAGTCGTTGGTCTTTCTTTTCTTTTCATCACTTTGCTAGGGTTAGAGAAATCTAAGAGTTGAAAATTTAACTATAATCTCACATTCTAAAAAGTGCTCAACTATTATAAAGCCACCCAACTGTATTCTCAAAGGTTTTAAACCTACTAAAAGCCTAGGCCCTACATGCTACTCAAAAAAAATACTGAATTCACATGTAGTTACATTATTACAAGACAGAATACAGATAAAGTGACCTTCAAATCAACTAAAAATAAATGGTCCCTCTGGATCTGCTACAGATTTGATAGGCAAATAAATAATTTTAGGTTTATTCCATTCCAACTAAAATATAGAGGTACCATAGCACTAATTAAAAGGTATTGAGAAGTTGGTCATAGGCATAGCTTCTTCAAGCATAAAGCTGCAAATCAAAGCTTGGCTGTCTGCATAGAGTTTTCAGAAAGGCCAAAGACCTATGGAACTGAAATTTGTCCCCTAAATTAGTATTGCTTAATATAGTCATAAGAGATTTACAAAACCCATAGAATTGCCCATTTTTTTAAAGCTGGAGTGCTATTAGCGTATTACTTGGACTTTTAAAAAATCATAAAATGGCCTGTTTTTACTTTGTTGTTTTGCTTGAAAAAAATCTAATTAGGAAAAAGTAGATCTCATATTTCTGTTGCATTGAAAGGTTTGAGCTTGTGATTAATAGTACTGGCAACAGATAACAGTGTAAACAGTCCTCCTTAAATGCATTTTCATTAAATGCATTTTGATTAAATGCATTTTGATTGAATGCATTTAAAGTTCCACTTACAATGCATTTTGCCATGTTCAATATGGTACTAGACATGGGTGGAAAAATAGCAGATATTTTTCCAAGCAGGAGGCATGATATTGCTAAATTACTCAGCCTCCATCACAGTATTAATTAATGTGTTTCACCAACCAAGGTTGTAAAACTTGTAAATGAAATTCTAGAAGGGGCATCAAGCTAGAATAGGATAGAGAAGCCAAATGGAAAACATGAACCAATAAAAAAAAAAAAAAAGGATAAACTAGCTAGAAATCTAAGACTAGTCTTTGAAGTCAGTTCAAGTCCTGCATACTTTAATTCTGATGTAATCTTAAAATGGTGGGTACAAACAATAACTCAGAAACAGCTTTTGTAACTTTTGGACCAACTGCACATGAATCAGTTTGTTGATGGCTATAATGATTACATAGTGGTCTTTGCTGAATTATATCTAAATTAATACAGTCATTTTCTCTTAGGCCAAAATATAACAATGAAGACTAATCAACAAGAACAGCTACTCTCCAAGCACAAAAACCCCCACACACACACTTATAAAAGTTTTTACACGGTATGTTACATTTTGTTGATATATTGAATTATTTGTCTTAACAGCAGTAATGCATAAGCTCTTGCACGCTAGCACATTCTTCCTGTATGACAATGTGTTTGTTCCTTGTTTGTTCTGTCATTTGTCTCATTTCACATTCTAGTTAATGAGATGATTGCTTTTCTGTGTGCAAGAATAGTTTTCTGAGAAGAGATAATTCTCTTGATTTGAAAAAATATATATTTCTGGCAGGATGGGAACTTCAAACACATATGGCGTAAAAGGACTATGCCCATAATAGTCTTAATGGACAAAAGAATCCTTCAATTAAAATCACAATCCATTAAGTGCATTCTCCTTTTTTGCCAACAAGCCTTAAAAATGAATAGTACACACAATGAAAAATGTACACTGATTTTTTTGTAACAATCCATTTAAAATCCTCAGATGAAATAAGTGTTATCACTATGTTATAAAGTGTTTTCCTTATAAGCAATTTAATTATTATTTTAAAATATTTTAAACTATTTTCTTCTTTTGATGATAAAGGAAAAAGTTCAGTAAATATTACTTTAACTTAGAAAGATACATGAAAGCTGAAACAAATTTGACTGAAAACACATAATCTCAGTATAACTTGTGATGAGAATTGAATATGTGGGTTACTATTTCATTGTAATACGTACAGGTAAATAACAAGGAAGGAGATTCAACTGAGAACGATTCGGTTGGTGCCATTGCCTTTAATGGCAAAAACCGAGATTACTTTCACAGCAACCTAGTACAATTACAAGGAATAGAGTATCCCATATCTATAGTACAGCGTGACTCAATGGCAGTCATACTGTGTTTAAACCCTAGAAAACAACCCACAGAAGTAAGAAGAAACAGTCATTGCCGCGGTTTTCTGGTAAATAGTAATAGAATTTCAGTCTCATTAAATTATTAAGTGTCCAATAAGTGCTAAGGATATAAGTAAGACATGTAAACAAAAAGTGCAATACTGTTGTTTACTACTAAAGCAGATATATGCATACCATAGCAAGTCAAAAGAGAAAAAGAACAACTCAGTTGGAGAAGAAAAGGGAAGGGGTCAGGGACAGCTTTACAAAGGACGCAATTTTCAAGTTGGACTTTTGAAAAAATGGATAGGAGCTCTGCAGTTAAAGAGGGAAGAAATCCCCAGACAGATGAACTAGTTATGAAACTGCCATGACCACTTGTGTGCCATAAGCAATTTATTTTATAATAGTACAGTGGTTCTCAAAGTATGATCTGTGAACCTCTCATTCCGGGGTTCAATGAGATCAAAACTATTTTATTTTCTTTGTTTTTTTTTTTTTTTTTTTTTTTGAGTCGGGGTTTTGCCATGTGGCCAGGCTGGTTTTGAACTCCTGGGCTCAAGCCCAAAGTATTCTCAAGCCCAGCCTATTCCAGCTATTGTCATCAAACTCTTCCAAAAAACTGAAGATGAGGGAACACTTCCAAACTCTTTTATGAGGCCGTCATTACCCTGATGCCAAAGCCAGACAAAGGCATCACAAAAATAGAAAACTATAGGCCAATATCCTTAATCAACATAGATGCAAAAATTCTCAAGAAAATGCTAGCAACTCAGGTTTAACTTAACAGCATATTAAAATAATCCTACACCATGATCAAGTGGGATTTATCCCTGGGATATAAGGATCCACCTGCCTCAGCCTCACAGTGCTGGGATTACAGGGTGAGCAACCATGTCCAGCCAAAACTATTTCATAATAATACTGAAATATTATTAACAGAGTCTTGCACTGTCACCCAGGCTGGAGTGTAGTGGCATGATCATAACTCACTATAACATTGAATTCCTGGGCTTAAGTGATCCTCCTGCTTCAGCCTTCCAAGTAGTTGGGACTACAAGTATGTGTCACCACACATTGTGAATTCTTTATTTTTTAGTGATGGGGTCTCACTGTGTTGCCCAGGCTGATCTCAGACTCCTGGCTTCAAGCAAACCTCATGCCTTGGACTCTCAATGTGCTGGGATTACAGGCATGAGCCACTAGGCCCATCCTCAGTGCACAAGTCTTTAACCTGTTTGGTTAATTTCATTCCTAAAAATTTTATTATTTTTGATGCTATTGTTTGTTAATGGGATTTTCTTAATTTCCTTTGGGGACAGTTTGTTGTCAGCATATAGAAGGACAATTGACTTTTGAATGCTGATTTTATTTTATATCCTGTAACTTTGCCAAATTCATTTATTAGCTCTAATAGTCTTTATTTTATTTTATTTATTTATTTATTTATTTTTTGGTATGTGAAGTGTTCAGGGGCTTCTACATAGAAGATCATGCAAACATATAACTTTACTTCTTTGTTTCCTTCTTGGATGTCTTTTTTTTTTTTCTTTGCCTATTTTTTCTGGCTAGATCTTCCAATATTACGTTGAATAGAAGTGGTAAGAATGGGCATCCTTGCCTTGTTCCTGATCTTAGAGGGAAAGCTTTCAGGTTTTCCCTGTGGACTATAATGTTAGTTGTGGGTTTGTCATATTTGATCTTTATTATGTTGAGGTACATTCCTTCTACACCTAGTTTATTGAATTTTTTTTACATGAAAGGGTGTTGAATTGTTTTAAGTGCTTTTTCTGCATCTATTGAAATGCTCATGTGATTTTTAGCCTTTATTGTATTAATGTGGTGTATCACATTTATTGATTTGCATATGTTGAACTATCCTTATATCCAAGGAATAAATCCCACTTGATCATGGTGTAGGGTTATTTTAATACGCTGTCAAATCCGGTTTGCTAGTATTTTGTTGAGAATGTTTGCATCTATATTGATTAAGGATATTGGCCTATAGTTTTCTATTCTTGTGGTGCTTTTGTCTGGTATCAGGGTAATGATGGTCTCATACAAGAGTCTGGAAGTGTTTCCCCATCTTCAGTTTTTTGGACAAGTTTGACAATAGCTGGAATTAATTTTATGTAAATACTTGGTAGAATTCACCAGCAAAGGCAAAAGGTCCTGGGCTTTTTATGCTATTGTTAGGAGGCTTTGATTACAGATTCAGTCTCCTTACTTGTTATTAGTCTGTTCAGGTTTCCTATTTCTTCATGATTCAGTCTTGTTGGATTGTGTGTTTTTAAGTTCAAGAGGCCAAGGTGGGTGGATTGCTTGAGCTCAGGAGTTCAAGACCTCCCTAGGCAATGTGGTGAAACCCCATCTTTACAAAAAAAAAAAAAAATATATATATATATATATATATATATATATATAAATTTGCTGGGCATGGTGGCACATGCCTGTAGTCCCAGCTATTTGGGAGGCTGAGGTGGGAGGATTGCTTGAGCCCAGGAGGTGGAGGTTACAGTGAGCCTCAATTGTGCCACTGCACTCCAGCCTGGGTAAGACAGCAAGACTCTGTTTCAAAAAAAAAAAAAAAGAATTTGTGTTTCTAGGAATTTATCCATTTCTTCTACATTGTACAATTTGTTGGTGTATAATTATTCAAACTAGTACTTATGATCCTTTTTATTTCTGTAGTTGTAATGTCTCCTAAAATTCATATGGAACAACAAGAGACCCAAAGTAGTCAAAGAAATCTTGAGAAAGAACAAAGCTGGAGGCATCACATTTCCTGATTTCAAAATACATTATAAAGCTACAATAATTTAAAAAGGATGCTACTGGCATAAAGACAGACATTTATACCAATGAAACAGATAGAGAGTTCCCCCAAAAAACACACACATATGTGGTCAACGGAACTTTGACAAAGGCGCCAAGAATACACACTTGGAAAAGAACAACGTCTTCAACAAATGATGTTGGCAAAACTGGATATCCCAATATAAAATAATAAATTAGACCTCTATCTTATACCATATATAAAACTCAACCCAAAATGGACTGAATTAAATCTGTTTAAATTTCTTTAAAAGAATAATTTGGCTTCTAAGAATTTTATAGTTTCAGTTTCAGTTTATAGTTTCAGGTCTAACATTTAAAGAAACATAAGAAACTGAAACTGTAAGATTTCTAGAAGAAAACATAGGGGGAAATTTTATTGAGATTGGTTTTGGCCATTATTTCTTGAATATGACACCAAAAGCACAGGCAACAAAGGCAAAAACAGACAAGTGAGACTACATCAAACCAAAACACTTCTATACCACAAAGGAAATGAACAACAGAACAAAAAGAACGGGAGAAAATATTTGCAAGTCATATATCTGATCATGGGCTAATATTCAAAACATTGAAGAAAATCCTGCTACTTAGCCAGGCATGGTGGCTCATGCCTGTAATCCTGGGACTTTGGGAGGCCGAGATGGGTAGATCATGAGGTCAGGAGATTGAGACAATTCTAGCCAACATGGAGAAAGTTCATCTCTACTAAAAAAAGAAATACAAAAATTAGCTGCATGTGGTGGCACATGCCTGTAATCCCAGCTACTCAGAAGGCTGAGACAGGAGAATCACTTGAACCAGGGAGTCAGAGGTTGCAGTAAGCTGAGATTGTGCCACTGCATTCTAGCCTGGTGACAGACCAAGACTCCATCTCAATAAAGAAAAAGAAAAAGAAAAAGAAACTCCTGCAACTCAAAAGAAAATTTGAAACTCAAACTAATTTTAAAATGGGCAAAGGGCTTTAATAGACATTTTTCTGAAGAAGGCATACCAATACTCAAGACATCTTAAAAAGGCTCTCAATATCACTAATCACCAGGAAAATGCAAATAAAACCTATAATGAGATATGGTTTTATACCTGTTGAGGATGGTGATTATAAAAAAAGAAGAAAGAAAAAGATAATAAGCATTGGCGAGAATGTGGAGAAATTGGAAACCTTGTGCACTATTAGTGGGAATGTAAAATGGTATACATTATGGAAAACAGCATGGAGATTCCTCAAAAAATTAAAAATGAAACTAC
Source organism: Sapajus apella (assembly GCF_009761245.1). Taxonomy (NCBI): domain Eukaryota; kingdom Metazoa; phylum Chordata; class Mammalia; order Primates; family Cebidae; genus Sapajus; species Sapajus apella. The sequence continues at coordinate 975,046 of NW_022436943.1, read as the reverse complement.
CATATGATCCAGCAATCCCATTTCTGGGCATATATCTAAAATAATTGAAACCAATATCTTGAAGAGATATTTGTATTCCCATGTTCATTGTAGCATTATTCATAATAGCTAAAATATGAAAACAACTCAAATGTTCATCAACAGACGAATGGGTAAAGAAAAGGAGGACAGGCACAGTGGCTCATGTCTGTGAGCCCAGCACTTTGGGATGCCAAGGCAGGAGGATCATGAATCCAGGAGTTTGAGACTAGACTGGATTCATGAGAGGAGTTTGAGGCTAACAAAGAGAGACCCCATCTCTACAAAAATTAGTCAGGCATGTTGGTGCACACCTGTAGTCCAAGCTATTCAGTCAGCTGAGGCAGGAGGACTGCTTGACCCCAGGAGTTTGAGGATGGGTGAGCTATGATTATGGCATTGCACTCCAGCCTGGGCAACAGAGAAAGATCCTATCTCAAAAAAAGGAAAGAAGAAGAAAGAAAATGTGTTTTATTTAGATAATAGACTATTATTTGACCTTAAAATAGAAGGAAATTCTGCCATGTGTGACAACATGGTTGAACCTGGAGGACATTCTATTAAGTGAAACAGCCAATCACAGAAGGACAAATACCACATGATTCTATTTATATGTGGTATCTAAAACAGTCAAGCTCATGGGAGCAGAGACTAGAATGGTGGTTTTCTGGGGTCAGGAGTAGGGACAAATGGAGAGTTGTTCAATGAGCATAAAGTTTTAGTTATGCAAGATGAGTAAGTTCTAGAAATTTACTGCACAACATAGTGCAGTATGCACTGGTCAACTCTGGTTGACAGTATTGTGCACTTAAAATTTTAAGAAGGTAGATCTCATGTTATAAAAAAAAATAAAAGAAATAAAAGAAACCAGGTTACTTTTAGAGGTGATGGCTATGTCTAAACCTTTATTGTGATGACAGTTTTATGGGCGTAGGCATATGTCCAAACTCATGAAATTACATACGCTAAATATGCACAGTTTTTTATTTGTGTTATGCCTCAATAAAGTTCTTTTTTAAGAAAAGAATCCTCATTTGTATATTGGTGAGCAATATATAAAGATTTTTTTTAAGCAAGGAAAAAAAAAAAGAACAAAAAAGACCTCAGATTTGAGGTCTGCCAGTTTCACTTAAGAATGTTGAAAAAAATTAACTTTATTAAATGTTGACCCTTGAGGATGTATCTTTTTAATATTCTGTGTGGTGAAATGGAAGTACACAGAAAGTATGTTTGTGACATACCAAAGTATAATGGTTATCTCCAGAAAGAGCACTTGTACAAATGTTTCAGTTGCCAGCTGGTCTAGCCATTTGTTTCATGGGATACCATTTTCACTTTAAGGACTTACACATGAATTATAGTTATTCAGACTTGCGTATTTGGCAGACACTTTCTCAAAAACGTACAAAGTGAGACTATCATTTCAAGGAAAACAACACACAGTATTTTTTCCAGTGATTAAAATACAAGCTTATAAGTGAAAATCAGGATTTTGTAAAACATATCTACCATGGTGAATCTGATAGCTTCCCAATACTCAAAGATTTTTCTGACGATATTGGTGGTGATGTTAGCTAATGTGATTTTTTGATAGTGTACAATGAAACGTCAATTTGGAATACCTGCATAACTCAATGAACTTTTTCTTTTCCCCAAAGACCAACGATGTTACAAAATCACACATGGATAAAAGATGCATTCAAAGAGCAAAACAGACTAATGGATTTTCATATGGCAGAGTATGAAAATTACTAATATGGTTTCAGTTTCCACATTGCAACTAACCTTTAAAAATCTACCTCTTTTTCAAGCGTTAGTATAGTATAAAGAAGAATATCTATTATTATCTGAGAAGGTTATTAAAATAGTCCTCTGTTTTCCAACTACATTTGTGTGAGGTCAGATTTTCTTCATATAGTGTGACCAAAACAAAATGTCATAAGATGGAAAGTAGAAATAGATCATCTTTGTTGACCAAATATTGAAGAGATTTGCAAAAAGGTATAGCACATACAATTATGTATAGCATACAATACTTGATAACAACAATAAACAACTATGTTACTGGCTTATGTATTTACTATACTTTCAATCATTATTTTAGAGTGTACTCCTACTTATAGAAATATCTTAAACTTACCTGTCAAACAACCCCAGGCAAGTCCTTCAGGAGGTATTCCAGAAAAAGATATTGTTATAGAAGATGACAGCTCCATGAATATTGCTGCCCCTGAAGACTTTTTTTTGGCAGGACAAGTTGTGAAGGTGGACAGTGGTATATATATATATGAAAGCTTACAGAATAAGGATATAAAGAAAATATTTCTGTACAACTTATGACGTGTTTGTATTTTAAGATAAGGGTTATTACAAAAGAGTCAAAACATTTTTTTAAAAATTAAAAGTTCTTAAAGTAAAAAAGTCACAGTTAGGCTGGGTGTAGTGGCTCATGCCTATAATCCCAGCAACTCGAAAGGCTGAGGTGGGGGGATTGCTTGAGGACAGGAGTTCAATACTCTGTCTCTACTAAAATATAAAAATTAGCCAGGCATAATGGTACACAGCTGTAGTCCCATCTACTTGGGAGGCTGAGGCAGGAGAGTCACTTGAACTCAGGGGGCAGAGGTTGCAGTGAGCCAAGATCGTCCTAATGTACTCCAGCCTCGGTGACAGAGTGAGACTCCAGCTCAAATAATAATAATAATGATAATGATATACAGTTCCTTTAGAGTTGGAAATAGGGTAGGGAAGGCTCTTCCTTTTGTGTTTTGGATCAATTTACCACTCAGAATATTTGTCCCCTAATTGCCTACTGAATATATCTGTTAACCAAATACAGTAAATGCTCAAGGAATATTTGTTGAAAGATCACTTGAGGAACATAACATTATACTTCCTTAAGGATTGCGATAGGCAAAACATTTTGGTTCTTCAAACCTAAATAGTAGTGGTTTTATCCTAAATAAGTTAAACATTCTTCATAGTCTTGTATGTCGTGTGTACAGAATAGTTATAATTTTAAAACTGTGGGAATAAGACAAATCAAATTTTCTTTATTTGTTTCCCACCTGGATAATCCAGAATCAAACTTTATTTAGATGTTAGGCTTGTTCTGTTACAGATCATCAAAAAACAAATCACTGGAACTTCTCATGTCAGCAAACTCTGGTTGAAAGAAATCCTGCAAAGAAAAAATAAATGAATGAAAATATGAACATCTATAGAAAATATAAATGCAAGACAACAACAAAAACCTTACATAGAGCTACCAATATGGTTTAGCTATGTCCTCACCCAAATCTCATCTTGAATTGCAGTTCCCATAATTTCCACGTGATGGGAGGGACCCAGTGGGGGGTAACTGAATCATGGGGGTGGTTACCCTCATGCGGTTCTCATGATAGTGAGTGAGTTCTCATGAGATCTGATGGTTTTATAAAGGACTTTTCCCCCTTTTGCTTGGCACTTCTCTCTCCTGCTGCCTCTTGAAGAAGGACATGTTTGCTTCCCCTTCTGCCATGATTGTAAGTTCCCTGAAGCTTCCCCAGCCATGTGAAACTGTGAGTCAATTAAATGTCCTTCCTTTATAAATTACCCAGTCTTGGGTATTTCTTCATAGCAGAATGAGATGAACTAATACAGTTCTCATAAGGATCAAAAAGTGAGCAGATGTGTCTGCAAATGTTAGGGGGACTATGAGGTTGGCCTGAGGGATGGAGAAACAGGCAAAAGCGTATAGTGGCTAGGTAGACTGAAAGAGAAAAAAATGGGTAGGCTAAGAACCTCCCAAGAACCAGAAAACTATGGATGTTAAGAAACCAAAAAGATAATCTGCAAGGCAAAAGATAAAAGAAACAGGACTTTTAACTGGGTTCTTCAAGTATTAGGTCAATGAGTTACACATATACTGCATTATACTACTAGACTATTTTGTAAGGCATTTTGAACTCTAACCGTGTCCAGTCAAAACTGTATAATCACATCAGTGTCTGCATGGGAGAAGGATGCTGGCTCAATTTTTAGTTCTTTTTCTAAAAAAATTTTAAGCTCCTTCTAATATTCTCAACTTAGAAAATCTTGGGAAACGAGCTACAGCCCACTCTTCCACACATGTTCTTTGCAGAAGAGAACAGACAAGGAGTAGATAAAAGCAATACATGATCACTCTCCAGAGGCCTTACTTCTTAGGAAACTGTGCCATTCAAAAGGGAGGCAAGGCTCTCCTCCCCATTGATTTATTAGTGGGGCATGTTATATGTGTGGTATTCTGTGTATGTGTGCGTGCATGCATGCATGTACATGAATGAGTGTGTTAAGAGGACATATGTGGGACCAGCCAACTCTCAGACTATGACGTACCTTGAACCTATCAGCAGCAGGATGTAAACACTCACACGAATGCTGTCACTCTGGAAAAGAGGTGAAGTTTTATGTACATATGTTAGTCTTTCCTCCTCAGCAGAGGAGAGGAACAGAGACAGAGAGGGGCAGGACACACACACACACACACACACAGACACACACACATACACACACACAGAGACACAGAAATTCTCCTAAGTTGGGGGCCAGAACAGAGTGGAGCGGTCGGTCTGTACCCCTTACTCCCTGTACATTCTGAATGGCCAGGTAAGAGGCAGAACTCCAACAACAAGAAAGAAAGAACTGAAGATAGACTACACTGGGAACTCACTCTGGCTGCTGTGGGCAGACATAGTCTTTTTCAAAGACATAGTTGAAGCACTAGGCTTAAAATTTGTGAGAGGTTGCAAGCCTGCATAAAAATAAAAGAGATAAGAAAAACAGTAAATATTGTCAAAGTCTTCTAAAATTAGTCTATGATAGAAGATAAAAAAAATTAACCTTGTAAGCAAAAAGCAAAATTTACCTGCAAATAACTTTTTTTCTAGTTCTTCTTGGATCTTAAGAAGAATTCTCTCCTGTTCTAAGGCTTCTATATACTTTGAGTAGCACCAGGTTGGCTAAAAAAAGCAATTTTCAAAGTTAATTTTGAATTGTTTGGCTTAAGAAATAAACTGAAGGTAAGATGTCTTCTATAAGCCTCTTCATTTAAATTTTATTAAAATATAACACATAAAGGAAAGTGAGTATCATAACTTTATAATGTTATGAATTCTCACCAACTGAACGTATGTACCCATGTCACCTTTTAACTGTGTACCACAAATTATCAACCTACCTTAGTCTGTTTTCATATAAGTTTTATGATAAAGTAAGTGTATTTTCTTCTATAGCCTTGACAAAATTTTAAAATTCCCTGGTTCAAAGGGAGGAGGTGGGTTGGGGACGTAAGGGTAGTGATACACTATTTCTCAGTGAATCAATGTCAACAAAAGTTTTACAGATATCTTGACATCTATTCAATCATCTTTATATAGTCAGTTTGATTGGAAATTTAGTGCTTAGGAAATATCTTTATATATTCTATTTAACTGTAAATTTAGTGTTGAAGAAAGATCCAAGTTTTAGGGGGAGGGGAATTTTGCACTTGGATTCATCGTAATTCTTCAATGTGCAAAATCTATCCAAGACAAATGCATATACAGTTAGCCCTTCACACCCACACATTATACATCTGCACATTACACCCAACTGCAGATTAAAAATATTTTTAAAAATCAACAAAAAATAATATAAATAAAAATATACAGTATAACAACTATTTACATAGCATTTACTTATGTTATAGTATAATACTTAGATAATATAAGTAATCTAGAGATGATTCGAAGCATATGGGAGGGTGTGGATAGGTTATATGCAAATACCATGCCATTTTATATCAGAGACTTGAGTATCTTCAGATTTTGGTGTCTGCAAGTAGTCTTGGAACCAACCCACAGTGGATTGGAACATCTACAAAGGAACATCTACTAAGGAACATCTACATTTACAAAATGTCAGTGTATTATTACTTTACAAATTGCTAAAGTAATTCAACATGTATCCTTTAAATAGAAATCATAATAAGCTACATTTATATTTATCAAGTATCTTTGGTTTTTTAGTTTCCTATAAAAATCTTGAATATGACAAGACTTCATCATCATCACCACCATCATCATCATCCCTTACTCTCTTTCTCTTTTTAACACATAAGGTAAGAGGCTCAAAGGAAATTATGTGATTACTTCCAGGCTTCAGGGTAATACTGACTTGTGATAAAACAAAAATTAGAAGCCTGTTAGCTCACGCCTGTAATCCCAGCACTTTGGGAGGCTTAGGTGGGATGATTACATGAGCCCAGGAGTTTGAGACCAGCCTAGGCAACACGGTGAAACCTCATCTCTACAAAAAGTACAAAAAATTAACCAGGCATGGTGGTGTGCACCTGTAGTCCCAGCTACTTGGGAGGCTGAGGTAGGAGGATTGCTTGAGCCTAGGAAGTTGAGGCTGCAAGAGCCCTTGCACCCTTTAACTTACAAAGAGTTCTTGTACCACTGCACTCCAGCCTGGGTGACAGGGCAAGACCCTGTCTCAAAAAAAGAAAAGAAGCCTGGTATCTCTAACTGGACATTTCCCCCTTTTACTCTGTGTTTCTCAAATTTAGTGCTAGTCATTTGCTAATGAATGTATTTTTGAATGGTATTATTTATTAGGTATCATATGCTTTTAGGTATCTCTTTCAGTATACAGTTACACAAAACTGGATATTTCTCATCTCTCAATAATAGCTTCATAGTTGGGCAGTTATCTTAGCTGGGTAACTGAACTTATTTGACTTTCCTAAATGCCAAAAAGATTGTTTCTTGAGTTAGTATTATCCTAAGATACAAATGCTTTCAATACAAGCCATCAAAAATAGACATAAACATATGAAATTTCAGGGAAGTGACAGTAATGTACTAGTTGTAAATGTAAACACAGAAACCATAATGTATTGGTTGGTGCTAATGTATGGCTAATTTTTTGACTACTTCAAAGAATTTAAAATTTGAGACTAAGCATTTGACATTCTTCTGTCATCTTTTAACCCAAGAATATAACATCCTATATATATTCTATCTTGTTCTATTATACTGTATCTGTCTTATTTTCTTTTCCAATAAGATGATCATTTCAATGTCTGCAATTTAAGTCTTCATGTATCTCAAGAAGTTATTTTTCTTGATTATACTATCTGGGATTGGCTGAAATTTTAATGCTCTCTGAAGGCTCAAAGAAAAGCCCTTCCATCTCTCCTACTATTATAATTCTAGGCTTATTTTCAAACAAACACATTTCTAGTACTGTACAATGACTGAGTTACTGCATTCCACTATCCAATACTCTAGAGGAGAAATGAGGTCTGCACCATCTTGCCTGCTTACCTGTCGGCCATATGCTTGGAGGCCTAGGAAGGAATCACTGAGTAAAGCAGTTTTGATATCAGGCACTGAAGTATCTGCATATGGTTTGATTCCATCCTGTAATTATATTAAATTAAATTATTCCCCAAAAAACATAATGCTATGTTAACATAAACTTATGGTTAAGGAGTTGTAACATCATATGACATAATATTTCATAGTGAGTGCTGCACTTGAGGTTTGAAGTCAATATCACTAATGTGACAGAGTTTCCTGTTTTTATTTTTAATTTTATTTCATAATATAAAAATACTTTAAAATAAATGAGAGAAATGATTAAGTTGAATGTAAATATCATTCCCAAATTCTGGAATCCAAGAAAAACCACTATTAACATTTTCATGAACATCCATCCATATTTCTCACTAGGGAAAATGCATAGATTCATAATTTTAATATTTTTTATTATACAAATTTTATACAAATAGAATCTATATTTGTTCTTTTTAAATTTGCATTTTTCATGTAGAATATCTTGTGAAAATGTAAATAAATATAGAACTGGAATGTACACTGGGCCTCTGTATTATTTCCCAGTGTTTATCTGCTGTGGAACAGTGTCTGCCACATAGTATGCGCTCAAATATTTGTTGAATGATGAAATTCATAAATTACATCACCATTTTCAGTGGATGAATGATCTTATGGACTAAAAGGTTTGCTGAATGATAAAATGAATAAATTTTATCATCATTTTTCAACAGGTAATATTCTAGAGAAAGCATAGTACCACAGATAATTAACAACACTCATTAGAAATTCAGGTCATTTTCTTCATCAGAAACAGAAAGTCAAAAACCACATGTTCTCATTTATAAGTGGGAGCTAAATGATGGGTACACACAGATATACAGAGTGAAATAATAGACACTGGTGACTCCAAAAAGTTGGGAGCGTGAGAGGCAGGTGAAGGATGAAATACAACCTGTTGGGTACAATGTACACTATTTGAGTGATGAGTATACGTCAAAGCCCAGTCTTCACTACATACAAACACCCATGTAATACATCTGCACTTGTACTCCTAAATCTATACAAATAAATAATTAATAAAATTTATTTAATAAAAGAAAAAAGCTTACTCAAACTTAAGAGGAAAGCGACAAACAGGAAAACACATATGAAGTAATTATAACATAAGAGAACCATGTATAATTGTATTTCATTAATATAAACCTTTAAGAAAAACAAGCCAACAGATGAGTAAAGAAGAGACACCACAGATACTTCCCCAAGAGGAAATACTACTGCTTAACAAACATGAACAATTTTTTTAATATCCCTACTAATTAAAGTCATGAAAATAAGAACAACATTTCATGCCTTTCAAATTAGTCTTTAAAAATGATAATATGAGAGTTTCAACATATAAATTTTGATGAACACAAACATGTAGTCCATACCAACTACTTTTCATTTCTACAACTTTATTATCTGAAACAGAAACTCTGTACCCATTAAATAGTAACTTCTCCCTGCCTCCTATCCCCAGACCCTGGCAACCTCTATTCTATTTTCTGTTTCTATGAATTTGACAATTTTAGGTACCTCATCTGGCAAGAGGGCCGAAGAGGAACAGCTCTGGTCTGCAGCTCCCAGCGAGACCAACACAGAAGGTGGGTGATTCTGCATTTCCTACTAAGGTACCTGATTCATTTCACTGGAACTGGTTAGACAGTGGGTACAGCCCATGGAGGGTGAACAGAAGCAGGGTGGGGCATTGCCTCACCTGGAAGTGCAGGGGTTGGGGAACTCCCTCCCCTAGTCAAGAGAAGCTGTGAGGGACTGTGCTGTGAGGAATGGTGCACTCCGGCCCAGATACTATGGTTTTCCCACAGTCTTCACAACCTGTAGACCAGGAAATTCCTTTGGGTGCCTACGCCACCAGGGCCCTGGGTTTCAAGCACAAAACTGGGTGGTTGTTTGGACAGACACTGAGCTAGCTGCAGGAGTTTTGTTTGTTTGTTTGTTTGTTTGTTTTTGTACCCCCGTGGCACCTGGAACACCAGCAAGACAGAAGCATTCATTCCCCGGGAAATGGGGCCGAAGCCAGGGAGCCAAGTGGTCTAGCTCAGCAGGTCTCGCCCCCATGGAGACCAGCAAGGTAAGATCCATCTTGCTGCCAGCCCAGCAGTCTGAAGTCAACACGGGACTCTTGAGCTTGGTGTGGGGAGGGGTGTCCACCGTTACTGAGGCTTGAGTAGGTGGTTCTCCCCTCATAGTGTTGAGGAAGCCTCTGGGAAGTTTGGACTGTGGGGAACTTACCACAGTGTGACAAAGCAGCTGTGGCCAGACTGTGTCTCTAGATTCCTACTCACTGGGCAGGGCATCTCTGAAAGAAAGGCAGCAGCCCCAGTCAAGGGCTTATAGATAAAACTCCCAAATACCTGGGACAGAACACCTGTGGCTATGAGTGCAGCTTTATCAGACTTAAATGTTCCTGCCTGCTGGCTATGATGAGAGCAATGGATCTCCCAGCACAACATTTGAGCTCTGCAAAGGGACAGATTGCCTTCTCAAGTGGGTTCCTGACCCCCGTGCCTCCTGACTGGGAGACACCTGCCAGCAGGGGTTGACAGACACCTCACACAGGAGAGGTCCAGCTGGCATCAGGCGGGTGCCCCTCTGGGACAAAGCTTCCAGAGGAAGGAGCAGGCAGCAATCTTTGCTGTTCTGCAGCCTCCACTGATGATACCCAGGCAAAAACGTCCGGAGTGGACCTCCAGCAAATTCCAGCAGACCTGCAGAAGAGGGACCTGAGTGTTAGAAGGAAAACTAACAAACAGAAAGCAACAGCATCAACATCAACAAAAAGGGCACCCACAGAAAAACTCCATTGAAAAGCCATCAGCATCAGAGATTAAAGGTAGATAAATCCAAGAAGATGAGAAAAGAATGATGCAAAAATGCAGAAAATTCCAAAAACCAGAATGCCTCTTCTCCTCCAAAGGATCGCAACTCCTCTCCAGCAAGGGCAAAAAACTGGATGGAGAATGAGTTTGACAAACTGACAGAAGTAGTCTTCAGAAGGTGGGTAATAACAAACTCCTCTGAGCTAAAGGAGCATGTTCCAATGCAAGGAAGCTAAGAACCTTGATAAAAGATTACAGGAACTGCTAAGTAGACTAACGAGTTTAGAGAATAACATAAATGACCCGATGGAGCTGAAAACACAGCACAAGAATTTTGTGATGCATACACAAATATCTATAGCCAAACTGATCAAGGAGAAGAAAGGAAATCAGAGATTGAAGATCAACAATGAAAAAGCATGAAAACAAGATTGGAGAAAAATGAATGAAAACAAACAAACAAAGCTCCAAGAAGTATGGGACTGCATGAAAAAACCAAACCTATGATTGACTGGTATACCTGAAAGTAACAGGGAGAATGGAACCAAGTTGGAAAACACACTTCAAGATATTATCCAGGAGAACTTCTCCAACCTAGCAAAACAGACCAACATTCAAATTCATGAAACACAGAGACAGCCACTAAGATACTCCTTGAGAAGAACAACCCCAAGACACATAATTGTCAGATTCTCCAAGGTTGAAATGAAGGAAAAAAAGTTAAGGACGGCCAGAGAGAAAGTTGGGTTACTCACAAAGGGAAGCCCATCAGACTAACAGTGAATCTCTCTGCAAAAACCCTACAAGCCAGAAGAGACTGGGGGCCAATATTCAACATTCCTAAAGAAAAGAATTTTCAACCTAAAATTTCATATCCAGCCAAACTAAGCTTCCTAAGTGAAGGAGAAATAAAATCTTTTACAAACAAAGCAAATGCTGAGGGATTTTGTCACCACCAGGCTTGCCTTACAAGAGCTCCTGAAGGAAGCACTAAATATGGAAAGGAAAAACCAGTACAAGCCACTGTAAAAACATACCAAAGTATAGAGACCAACAACACTATGAAAAAAACTGCATCAACTCATGTGCATAATAATCAGCTAGCATCATGATGACAGGATCAAATTCACACATAATAATATTAACCTTAAATGTAAATGGGCTACGTGCCCCAATTAACAGACACAAACTGGCAAACTGGATAAAGAGTCAAGACCCATTGGTGTCCTGTATTCGGGAGACCCATCTCATGTGTAAAGACACACATAGGCTCAAAATAAAGGGATGGAAGATTATTTACCAAGCAAGTGGAAAGCCAAATAAAAAAAAAATAAAAAAAAATAAAAAAAAAAAAGCAGGGGTTGCAATCCTAGTCTCTGATAAAACAGACTTTAAACCAACAAAGATAAAAAAAGACAAAGTAGGGAATTACATAATGTAAAGGGATCAATGCAACAAGAAGAGTTAATTATCCTAAATATCCTAAATATATATACACCCAATACACAGATTCATAAAGCAAGTTCTTAGAGACCTACAAAGAGACTCAGACTCCCACACAATAATAATGGGAGACTTTAACACCCCACTGTCAATATTAGACAGATCAATGAGACAGAAAGTTAACAATGAGACAGAAAATTAACAAGGATACTCAGTACTTGAACACAGCTATGGACCAAGTGGATCTAATAAACATCTGTAGAACTCTCCAGCCCAAATCAACAGAATTTACATTTTTCTCAGCATTATATAAAATGTATTCTAAAATCGATAATATAATTGAAAGTAAAACACTCCTCAGCAAATGCAAAAGACAGAAATCACAACAGTCTCTCAGAGCACACTGTGATCAAATAAGAAATCAGGATTAAGAAACTCAGTGAAAACCATATAACTACATGGAACCTGAATATTCTGCTCCTAAGTGACTACTGGATACATAACAAAATTAAAGCAAAAATAATTAAGTCTTTGAAACCAATGCAAACAAAGACACACATACCAGAATCTCTGGGACCCAGCTAAAGCAGGGTTAAGAGGGAAATTTATCACATTAAATTCTCACATCAGAAAGTGGGAAAGATCTAAAATTGACACCCTAGTATCACAATTAAAAGAACTAGAGAAGAAAAAACAAACTAATTCAAAAGCTAGCAGAAGACAAGAAATAACTAAGATCAGAGCAGAACTGAAGGAGATACAGACAGGAAAAACCCTTCAAAAAAGCAATGAGTCCAGATGCTGGTTTTTTGTAACGATTAAAAAAGTAGATAGACCACTACCCAGACTAATAAAGAAAAAAAGAGAGAAGAATCAAATAGACATAATAAAAAATGATAAAGGGATATCACCATTGATCCCACAGAAATACAAACTACCATCAGAGAATACTATGAACACCTCTATGCAAATAAACTAGAAAATCAAAAGAAATGGATAAACTCATGGACACATACACCCTCCCAAGACTAAACCAGAAAGAAGTCAAATCCCTGAATAGACCAATAATGAGTTCTGAAATTGAGGCAGTAATCAATCACCTACCGACCAAAAAAAGCCCAGGACCAGATGGATTCACAGCTGAATTTTACCAGAGGTACAAAGAGGAGGTGGTACCATTCCTTCTGAAACTATTTCAAACAACAGAAAAAGTGGGACTCCTCCCTAACTCATTTTATGAGGCCAGCATGATCTTGATACCAAAACCTGGCAGAGACACAACACAAAAAGAACATTTCAAGCCAATATCCCTGATGAACATGGATGCAAAAATCCTCAATAAAATACTGGCAAACCAATTCAGCATTACATCAAAAAGCTTATTCACCATGATCAAGTCGGTTTCATCCCTGGGATGCAAGACTGGTTCAACATATGCAAATCAATAAATGTAATCCATCACATAAACAGACCCAATAACAAAAACCACTTGATTATCACAATAGATGCAGAAAAGGCCTTTGATAAAATTCAACACATCTTCATGCTAAAAACACTCAAAAAACTAGGTATTCATGAAACATATCTCAATATAATAAGAGCAATTTATGACAAATCCATAGCCAACATCATACTGAATGGGCAAAAGCTGGAAGCATTCCTTTTGAAAACCGGCACAAGAAAAGGATGCCCTCTCTCACTACTCCTATTCAACACAGTATTGGAAGTTCTGGCCAGGGTGATCAGGCAAGAAAAAGAGATAAAGCGTATTCAAATAGGAAGAGAGGAAGTCAAATTGTCTCTGTTTGCAGATGACATGATTGTATAATTAGAAAACCCCATCATCTCAGCCCAAAAACTCCTTAAGCTGTTAAGCAACTTCAGCAGTCTCAAGATACAAAAATCTATGTGTAAAAATCAAAAGCATTCCTATACACCAATAATAGACAGCCAAATCATGAGTAAACTCCCATTCATGATTACTACAAAGAAAATAAAATACCTAGGAATACAACTTACAAGGGATATGAAGGGCCACTTCAAAGAGAACTACCAACCACTGCTCAAGAAAATAAGAGAGGAAAGAAACAAATGAAAAAAATTCCATGCTCATGGATAGGAAGAATCAATACTGTGTGAGTGGAAGAATCTATATCATGGGATAGGATTAATCAATATCATGAAAATGGTCATACTGCCCAAAGTAATTTACAGATTCAATGCAATTCCCATCAAGCTACTATTGATGTTCTTCGCAGAACTAGAGAAAACTTCTTTAAATTTCGTATGGAACCAAAAAAGAGCCTGCATAGCCAAGACAATCCTAAGCAAAAAGAACAAAGCTGAAGGCATCATGCTACCTGACTTCAAACTATACTACAAGGCTACAGTAACCAAAACAGCATGGTACCAGTACAAAAACAGACATATAGACCAATGGAACAGAACAGAGGCCTCAGAAATAAAACGACACATCTACAACCATGTGATTTTCAACAAATTTGACAAAAACAAGCAATGGGGAAAGGATTCTATATTTAATAAATGGTGCTGGGGAAACTGGCTAGCCATACGCAGAAAACTGAAACTGGACCCCTTCCTTACACCTTATACAAAAATTAACTCAAGGTTTTCAATCCAAGATGGTCGTTTAGGAACAGCTCAGGATTGCAGCTCCCAGTGAAAGCGCAGAGGGTGAGTGGACGCCGCATTTTTATTGCCCACAGACTAGGAAATTCCCAGGCAGAGGAGCTCCACGGTCACCAGTGTGGCTGTTTTGGCCAGCGTGGCTGTGCCTGCTGGCGCCGCTGCTTTGCTCCGCGTGGATGCTTTGTCGGCGCCCCAGAGCAGCGGTTCTCTGGTTCTCCGTACAAAATACACCGGTCCGGGTGCCCTTTTGGCTGGCGATTGGAGCCACGGAAAGTCGCCCATTCATCTGTTTAAAAAGGGGACTGAGCAGAGAACCAGGATAGTAGATTCCAGGGCAAAAAAAGGAAAGCGCCACAAACCTCAGTGCTGCTGTTTAAGCCAGCGCAGTGAGTGGCCGCAGGGGAAAACAAACAGACCCCGGCACAGGCGACTGGAACACCAACTTATAAAAGGAGCTGAGGCAGGGAGCCAGTCAATCAGGCTCGGCTGGTCCCACCCCCACAAAAGAACAGCAACCAGAAACTCTGGATTGAGAGTTTCACAGCAAGCGCAGCTGAACCCAGGACAGTCCAGCTCTGTGGGGGAGGGGCATCCACCATTACTGAGGCAGCCCGCCGTTGCCAAGGCAACCCGCCATTGCTGAGGCAGCCAGCTGTTGCCAATGCAACCCGCCACAGCAGAGAGACTCCACCTCAACAGAGGCGGGCCACCATCGCCAAAGCAGTTCTAACTACACCCATATAAACAGGACTGCAGGGAAGTTCACTTGGCAGCGGGGCAGAGCCCACAGAAGCTCAGCAAAGCCTCTATAGGCCGACAGTGACTAGGCTGCCTCCTTGCTGGGCAGGGCAGGTTTGAAGGAAAAAAAAAAAAAGGCGGTGGCAGCATAACGTTAACTCATAAATAAAGCCCTAAATCCCCAGGACAGAGCACCTGGGAACAAAAAGCAGTTTATGAGTTCTGCTGCAGCAGACCTAAATGTACCTGCCCAGCAACTCTGAATGAACAACAACACAGGTCACAGCTCACCATTTGAGCTCCTATAAAGAAGAGACCGTCTCTTCAAGCAGCTCCCTGACCCCTATATATCCAAAGAGACACCTCATAAAGGAGAGATCAGATTGACACTAGGCGGGTATCCGTCTGGGACAAAGACAGCAGAAGAAGAAAACTGGTAACAACCCTTGCTGTGCACCAGCTGCTGCAGGTGAACCCCAGGCAAGCAGGGCCTGGAGTGAACCTCAGCAGTCCTACAGCAGAGGGGCCAGACTGTCAGAAGGAAAACCAAGAAACAGAAATAACCTCATCATCAACAAACAGAACGTCAATCTGAAAGATTTGAGATCCAATCTGAAAGCCAGCAACTACAAAGTTGACAGGTGGATAAATCCTTAAAGATGGGAAGAAACCAGCACAAAAAGGATGAAAACACCCGAAACCAGAACACGTCTCCTCCTAAAAGGGATCACAACTCCTCACCAGCAAGGGAACAAGGTTGGAGGGAGAACGAGTGTGATGAAATGACAGAATCAGACTTCAGAGGGTGGGGAGTAAGAACTTCTGTGAACTTAAAGAACATGTTCTAACCAAATGCAAAGAAACTAAGAACCTTGAAAAAAGATTTGACGAAATGCTAATGAAAATGGACAAAATAGAAAGGAATATAAGTGAATTGATGGAGCTGAAAAACGCAACATGAGAACTTCGTGAAGCATGCACAAGTATCAACAGCCGAATTGACCAAGCAGAAGAAAGGATATCAGAGGTCGAAGATCAACTCAATGAAATAAAACGGGAAGGCAAGACTGGAGAAAAAGGGGTAAAAAGGAATGAACAAAGTCTCCAAGAAATGTGGGACTATGTGAAAAGACCTAATCTACGTTTGACAGGCGTACCCGAATGTGACGAAGAGAATGAATCCAAGCTGGAAAATACTCTTCAGGATATTATCCAGGAAAACTTCCCCAACCTAGCAAGGCAGGCAAACATTCAAGTCCAGGAAATACAGAGAACACCACAAAGATATTCGTCAAGAAGAGCAACCCCAAGGCACATAATCGTCAGATTCACCAGGGTTGAAATGAAGGAGAAAATACTAAGGGCAGCCAGAGAGAAAGGTCGGGTTACCCATAAAGGGAAGCCCATCAGACTCACAGCAGATCTCTCAGCAGAAACCCTACAAGCCAGAAGAGACTGGGGGCCAATATTCAACATCCTTAAAGAAAAGAACTTTCAACCCAGAATCTCCTATCCAGCCAAACTAAGCTTCATAAGTGAAGGAAAAATAAAATCCTTTGGGAACATGCAAGTACTCAGAGATTTCGTCACCACCAGGCCA
>NW_022436943.1:957859-958276 GCF_009761245.1 Sapajus apella | reverse complement strand
CCGGGCCAGCTCTACAAGAGCTCCTGAAAGAGGCTCTACACATATAATGGAACAACAAGTACCAGCTCAACTAAAGGGCAAAACACCCAGCTAGCACCAAAATAGCAGTATCAAATTCACACATAACAATATTAACCCTAAATGTAAATGGACTAAATGCCCCAATCAAAAGACACAGACTGGCAAATTGGATAAAAAGACAAAACCCATCGGTGTGCTGTATCCAGGAAACCCATCTCACATGCAAGGATACACAAAGGCTCAAAATAAAGGGATGGAGGAAGATTTACCAAGCAAATGGAGAGCAAAAAAAAGCAGGAGTTTCAATTCTCATCTCTGATAAATTAGACTTTAAAGCAACAAAGATCATAAGAGACAAAGAAGGACATTACATAATGGTAAAAGGATCAATGCAAC
>NW_022436943.1:957276-957759 GCF_009761245.1 Sapajus apella | reverse complement strand
GCACCCAATACAGGAGCACCCAGATACATAAGGCAAGTTCTTAATGACTTACAAAGAGACTTAGACTCCCACACAATAATAGTGGGAGACTTTAACACCCCATTGTCAACATTAGACAGATCAACCAGACAGAAAATTAACAAGGATATCCAGGACTTGAACTCAGACCTGGACCAAGCAAACCTAATAGACATTTACAGAACTCTCCACCCCAAATCCACAGAATATACATTCTTCTCAGCACCACATCACACCTACTCTAAAATTGACCACATAATTGGGAGTAAATCACTCCTCAGCAAATGCAAAAGAACGAAATCGTAACAGTCTCTCAGACCACAGTGCAATCAAGTTAGAACTCAGAATTCAAAAACTAACCCAGAACCGCACAGCTTCATGGAAACTGAACAACTTGCTCTTGAATGTTGACTGGATAAACAATGAAATGAAGACAGAAATAAAGATGTTCTTCGAAACCAATGA
>NW_022436943.1:950732-956876 GCF_009761245.1 Sapajus apella | reverse complement strand
GCACCCAATACAGGAGCACCCAGATACATAAGGCAAGTTCTTAATGACTTACAAAGAGACTTAGACTCCCACACAATAATAGTGGGAGACTTTAACACCCCATTGTCAACATTAGACAGATCAACCAGACAGAAAATTAACAAGGATATCCAGGACTTGAACTCAGACCTGGACCAAGCAAACCTAATAGACATTTACAGAACTCTCCACCCCAAATCCACAGAATATACATTCTTCTCAGCACCACATCACACCTACTCTAAAATTGACCACATAATTGGGAGTAAATCACTCCTCAGCAAATGCAAAAGAACGGAAATCGTAACAGTCTCTCAGACCACAGTGCAATCAAGTTAGAACTCAGAATTCAAAAACTAACCCAGAACCGCACAGCTTCATGGAAACTGAACAACTTGCTCTTGAATGTTGACTGGATAAACAATGAAATGAAGACAGAAATAAAGATGTTCTTCGAAACCAATGAGAATGAAGACACAACGTACCAGAATCTCTGGGACACATTTAAAGCAGTCTCTAGAGGAAAATATATAGCAATAAGTGCCCACATGAGAAGCAAGGAGAGATCAAAAATTGACACCCTATCGTCAAAACTGAAAGAGCTAGAGGAGCAAGATCGAAAAAACTCAAAGTCTAGCAGAAGACAAGAAATAGCTAAGATCAGAGCAGAACTGAAGGAGATAGAGACACAAAAAACCCTTCAAAAAATCAATAAATACAGGAGCTGGTTTTTTTGAAAAGATCAACAAAATAGACAGACCACTAGCCAGATTAATAAAAAAGAAAAGAGAGAATAACCAAATTGATGCAATAAAAAACGATAAAGGGGATATCACCACAGATTCCACAGAAATTCAAACCATCATCAGAGATTATTACAAACAACTCTATGCACACAAACTAATAAACCTGGAAGAAATGGATAAATTCCTGGACACTTGCCTCCTCCCAAGCCTAAACCAGGAAGAAGCCGAAACCCTGAGCAGGCCCATAACAAGGTCTGAAGTTGAGGCAGCAATTAAGAGCTTACCACCCAAAAAACGCCCAGGTCCAGACGGGTTCACAGCCGAATTCTACCAGACATACAAAGAGGAGCTGGTACCATGCCTTCTGAAAGTATTCCAAACAATACAAAAAGAGGGAATTCTTCCCAAATCATTTTATGAGACCAACATCATCCTGATTCCAAAACCCGGCAGAGACTCAACAAGAAAAGAAAACTTCAGGCCAATATCCATGATGAACATAGATGCAAAAATCTTCAATAAAATATTGACAAGCCGATTGCAACAGCACATCAAAAAGCTTATCCACCATGATCAAGTAGGCTTCATCCTGGGGATGCAAGGCTGGTTCAACATACGCAAGTCTATAAACGTAATTCACCACATAAACAGAACCAAAGACAAAAACCACATGATTATCTCAATTGATGCAGAGAAGGCCTTTGACAAAATTCAACAGCCCTTTATGCTAAAAACCCTCAATAAGCTAGGTATCGATGGAACGTATCTCAAAATAATAAAAGCTATTTATGACAAACCAACAGCCAATATCATACTGAATAGGCAAAAACTGGAAGCATTCCCCTTGAAATGTGGCACCAGACAAGGATGCCCTCTCTCACCACTGCTATTCAATATAGTATTAGAAGTTCTAGCCAGAGCAATCAGGCAAGAAAAAGAAATAAAGGGCATTCAAATAGGAAAGGAGGAATTCAAATTGTCTTTATTTGCAGACGACATGATTGTATATCTAGAAGACCCCATCGTCTCAGCCCCAAACCTCCTGAAACTGATAAGCAAGTTCAGCAAAGTCTCAGGATACAAAATCAATGTGCAAAAATCACATGCATTCCTATACACCAATAACAGACTTAAAGAGAGCCAAATCTAGAACAAACTTCCATTCACAATTGCCACAAAGAGAATAAAATACCTAGGAATACAACTAACAAGGAACGTAAAAGACCTCTTCAAGGAGAATTACAAGCCACTGCTCAACGAAATAAGAGAGGACACAAACAGATGGAGAAACATTCCATGTTCATGGTTAGGAAGAACCAATATCGTGAAAATGGCCATACTGCCCAAAGTAATTTACAGATTCAATGCTATCCCCATGAAGCTACCAATGACCTTCTTCGCCAAACTGGAGAAAACCACCTTAAACTTCATATGGAACCAAAAGAGAGCCCGCATAGCCAAGTCAATTCTAAGCAAAAAGAACAAAGGGGGAGGCATCACACTACCGGACTTCAAACTATACTACAAGGCTACAGTAATCAAAACAGCATGGTACTGGTACCAAAACAGAGATATAGACCAATGGAACAGAACAGAGGTCTCGGAGGCAACACAACATATCTACAACCATCCGATCTTTGACAAACCTGACAAAGACAAGCAATGGGGAAAGGATTCCCTGTTCAATAAATGGTGTTGGGAAAGCTGGCTAGCCATGTGCAGAAAGCAGAAAGTGGACCCCTTCCTGACACCTTACACTAAAATTAACTCCAGATGGATTAAAGACTTAAACATAAGACCTAACACCATAAAAACCCTAGAAGAAAATCTAGGCAAAACCATTCAGGACATAGGTGTAGGCAAGGACTTCATGACCAAAACACCAAAAGCATTGACAACAAAAGCCAAAATAGACAAATGGGACCTAATCAAACTCCACAGCTTCTGCACAGCAAAAGAAACAATCATTAGAGTGAATCGGCAACCAACAGAATGGGAAAAAATTTTTGCAGTTTACCCATCTGACAAAGGGCTGATATCCAGAATTTACAAAGAACTAAAACAGATTTACAAGAAAAAAACTAACAAGCCCATTCAAAAGTGGGCAAAGGATATGAACAGACACTTTACAAAAGAAGATATACATGAGGCCAACAAACATATGAAAAATGCTCATCATCACTGGTCATCAGAGAAATGCAAATCAAAACAACATTGAGATACCATCTCACGCCAGTTAGAATGGCAATCACTAAAAAATCTGGAGACAACAGATGCTGGAGAGGATGTGGAGAAATAGGAACACTTTTGCACTGTTGGTGGGAGTGTAAATTAGTTCAACCATTGTGGAAGACAGTGTGGCGATTCCTCAAGGACCTAGAAATAGAAATTCCATTTGACCCAGCAATCCCATTACTGGGTATATATCCAAAGGATTACAAATCGTTCTACTATAAGGACACGTGCACACGAATGTTCATTGTAGCACTGTTTACAATAGCAAAGACCTGGAGCCAACCCAAATGCCCATCAGCGATAGACTGGATAGGGAAAATGTGGCACATATACACCATGGAATATTATGCAGCCATCAAAAACGATGAGTTTGGGTCCTTTGTAGGGACATGGATGAACCTGGAAACCATCATTCTCAGCAAACTGACAGAAGAGCAGAAGATCAAATACCGCATGTTCTCACTCATAGGCGGGTGTTGAACAATGAGAACACATGGACACAGGGAGGGGAGCACGACACACTGGGGTCAGTTGGGGTGAAATAGGGGAGGGATGGTGGGGGGTGAGGAGCTGGGAAGAGATGGCAAGGGGAGAAATGCCAGATGTAGGTGATGGGGAGGAAGGCAGTAAATCACACTGCCACCTGTGTGCCTGTGCAACAATTTTGCATGTTCTTCACATGTACCCCAAAACCTAAAATGCAATAAAATAAATAAATAGGGAAAAAAAATTAACTCAAGATGGATTAAAGATTTAAACATAAGACCTAAAATCATAGAAACCCTAGAAGAAAACCTAGGCAATACCATTCAAGACATAGGCATGGGCAAGGACTTTATGACTAAAACACCAAAAGCAAATAAAACAAAAGCCAACGTTGACAAATGGGATCTAATTAAACTAAAAGCTTCTGCACAGCAAAAGAAACAATCACCAGAGAGAATAGACAACCTATAGAATGGGAGAAAATTTTTGCAATCTACCATCTGACAAAGGTCTAATATCCAGAATCTACAGGAACTTAAACAAATTTACAAAGAAAAAACAACCCCATCAGAAAGTGGGTAAAGGATATGGACACTTTTCAAAAGAAGACATTTATGCGGCCAAGAAACATATGAAAAAAAGTTAATCATCACTGGTCATTAGAGAAATGCAAATCAAAACCACGATGAGATACCATCTCATGCCAGTTAGAATGGCGATCATTAACAGGTCAGAAAACAACAGATGTTGGAGAGGATGTGGAGAAATAGGAACACTTTTATGCTGTTGGTGGGAGTGTAAATTAGTTCAACCATTGTAGAAGACAGTGTGGCAATTCCTCAAGAATCTAGAACTAGAAATACCATTTGACATAGCGATCCCATTACTGGCTTACTGCAACCTCCCAAAGGATTATAAATCATTCTACGATAAAGACACATGCACACTATGTTTATTGCAGCACTATTCACAATAGCAAAGACTTGGAACCAACCCAAATGCCCCTCAATGATAGACTGGATAAAGAAAATGTGACAAATATACACCATGGAATACTATGCAGCCATAAAAAAGAATTAACTCCTGTCCTTTACAGGGACATGGATAAAGCTGGAAACCATAATTCTCAGCAAACTGACACAAGAACAGAAAACCAAATACTGTGTGTTCTCATTCATAAGTGAGAGTTGAACAACGAGAACACATGGACACAGGGAGGGGAACATCACCCATCAGGGCCTGTCAGGAGGTGAGAGCAAGGGGAAGGAGAGCATTAGGAGAAATACCTAATGCATGTAGGCCTTAAAACCTAGATGACATTGCCAAGTGCAGTGGCTCATGCCTGTTATCCCAGCACTTTGGGAGGCCGAGGTAGGTGAATCACTAGGTCATGTTGACCTGTCTGGACAACATGGTGTAACCCCCCCTTCCACCATCTCTACTAAAAATACAAAAAAATTAGCTGGGCATAATGGTGGGCACCTGTAATTCCAGCTATTTGGGAGGCTAAGGCAGGAGAATCACTTGAACCAAGGAGGTGGATTTTGTAGTGAGCTGAGACTGTACCACTGCATTCCAGCCCAGGTGACAGAGTGAGATTCTGTCTCAAGAATAAAAAAAAACAAAACCTAGATGACAGGTTTTTGGGTGCACCAAACCACCATGGTACATGTATACCTATGCAACCAACCCACACGTTATGCATATGTATTCCAGAACTTAAAGTATAATAATAAAAAATAATAATATGCATAGTAACAAAAGTGTAGCAAAATGGGTATTTCCTGTCAATTTATACTGCAGATCATTTTAAATTGGCATACACTTTTTAATAGAATAATTTATATCTTGTCTGATCTCTGAAGTCAAGCAGAATAGAGCCTGGTTAGTACTCGCATAAGAGAATAATTTGTAAATGTATTGAATGCCTTAAAATGGTTACACCCTTTGAGCAGTAATCACATATCAAAATGTATAGTTTCATGAAGTAACCCAAGCCTTTGGTGGTGGGCTGGGGTTGGGGAGGGGTGATTTTATCCAACAAGATTAATATCACAACAGCATAAGTACTGTGAGACAAAAATATTTCAATTTAAACATTTGGTTAAATAACCCATGCCATAACCCTTGCATGGAACATTATCCATTATTGAGTCATGAAA
Organism: Sapajus apella; assembly: GCF_009761245.1. NCBI lineage: Eukaryota > Metazoa > Chordata > Mammalia > Primates > Cebidae > Sapajus > Sapajus apella. Next base: position 951,229 of record NW_022436943.1, on the reverse strand, counting down.
TGCTAAGTTCATGAAGAATGTTTAATGTAGAAAATGCTTATGATACAATAGTAATGAGAAAAAAAAGACTAATACTGCATATAAAGAAAGGATATTAGGCTGGGAGCAATGGCTCACACCTGTAATCCCAACATTTTGGGAGGCTGAGGTGGGTGGATCACTTGAGGTCAGGAGTTTGAGACCAGCCTGACCAACATGATGAAACCCCATCTCTACTAAAAATATAAAAATTAGCCACGTGTGGTGGCACACACTTGTAATCCAAGCTACTTAGTGGTCTGAGGCAGGAGAATCACTTGAGCCTGGGAGGCAGAGGTTGCAGTAAGGTGAGATCGCACTACTGCACTCCAGCCAGGGTGACAGAGCAAGACTGTCTTTAAAAAAAAAAAAAAAGGCAGAGTGTGGTGGCTCACACCTGTAATCCCAGCACTTTGGGAGGCCAAGGTGGACAGATTACTTGAGGTCAAGAATTTGAGACCAGCACGGCCAACGTGGTG
>NW_022436943.1:903321-950632 GCF_009761245.1 Sapajus apella | reverse complement strand
GAGTGTGGTGGCTCACGCCTGTAATCCCAGCACTTTGGGAGGCCAAGGTGGACAGATCACTTGAGGTCAAGAATTTGAGACCAGCACGGCCAACGTGGTGAAACTCCAACTCTACAAAAAAATACAAAGATTAGCTGGTCGTGGTGGTGCAAGCCTGTAATTCCAGCTACTCAGGAGGCTGAGGCAGGAGAATTGTTTGGACCCAAGAGGTTGAGGTTGTGGTGAGCCGAGATCACACCACTGCACTCTAGCTTAGGCGACAAAGCGAGACTTCATCTCAAAAAAAAAAAAAAAAGCCCCAAAGAAAAGACATTAAAATGTAGTCACTATGCATAGATGGTATTAATAATAATATATTGGCATTATATTAGAAACTTGTCATATTAAGATTATTCTATATTGTTGAACCAGCATCTGATAAATCTCTTTGCAGTGGTGACAGAATTTTAAAAGTACTCTTTTCTTATTACTAATAATCCTTAGTTAACCTGGTGATATTATCAACAACACAATTCACTCTAGCTTTAGTGATGGGAATCCTGTGAATGTATTTTATTTCTCAATTTCCTGTGTAGCTGGATAGGGTTATATTATATTCTGTAAAAGACAAGATATTTTGCCAGTGTGATACAAATTTGAGAAGACCCAAGGCCTAGAATTTCATACGATGAACTTGTCCTTGAGTTTTTATAACCAAATGATAGTGTATATTGCCATTAAAATAATTAGATGACCAAAAAAAAGAAAGAAATTTCAGTCATTTTCAACTTTTTACTATTATAAATGAAGCTGTGTGTATACACCTTTGTGCATTTTTATGATTCTCTCATTTATTTATTTATAAATTATTTGTAGACACAAGGTCTTGCTATGTTGCCCAGGCTGGTCTCCAACTCTTAGGCTCAAGCGATCTCATGCCTTGGCCTGCCAAAGTGCTGGGATTACAGGTGTGAGCTACCATACTCAGCCAATTATCTTCTTTAAAATAAATTTCTAGAAGTGCATTTGCTGATTAAAAGGAATGACCATGGCCGGGCACCATGGCTCATGCCTATAATCCGACCACTTTGGGAGGCTGAGGTGGGTGGATCACTTGAGGTCAGGAGTTCACGACCAGCCTGGCCAACATGGTGAAGCCCTGTCTCTACTAAAAATACAAAAATTAGCCTGGCGTGGTGGCGTGCACCTATAGTCCCAGCTACTCAGGAGGCTGAGACACAGGAATCGTTTGAACCTGGGAAGCGGAGGTTGCAGTGAGCTGAGATTGTGCTACTACACTGCAGCCTAGGCAACACAGCGAGACTCCATCTCAAGAAATAAAACAAAAGGAATGAACATGCTTTTTTTTTTTTTTTTTTTTTTTGAGACGGAGTTTCACTCTTGTTACCCAGGCTGGAGTGCAATGGCGTGATCTCGGCTCACCGCAACCTCCGCCTCCTGGGTTCAGGCAATTCTCCTGCCTCAGCCTCCTGAGTAGCTGGGATTACAGGCACGCACCACCATGCCCAGCTAATTTTTTTTTTGTATTTTTAGTAGAGACGGGGTTTCACCATGTTGACCAGGATGGTCTCGATCTCTTGACCTCGTGATCCACCCGCCTGGGCCTCCCAAAGTGCTGGGATTACAGGCTATGAACATGCTTTTTATGGCAGACTGAGCAGACTAATACAATATGATACCATTTATGTAAGTTAAAATACATACAGAATAATAATCTATATTGTTTATGAATGCATTCACATGCATGAAATACTGTCTTTAAAAAGAGCTGGACAAATATATCTGAAACTTAATGACTGCTTCTGGGTATAGAAAGGGTTATAGAACTCAGGGCTGAGGTTACTAGATCTTACTCTAACTGCAATGTTTTATTTCTAATGGGGAAAAGAAAAAATAAAGCAAAATGTTAAAAAGTGTTTTGGCTTGTACAAATAAATGTGAGTATTCATGATACCTTTGTGTAATTTGGTGTCTTTTACATTTATTTAAAAAAATAAAATAGGCATAAACTTATAAATAAGATGAAACACATTATTTGGGAGCAATTACCCCTTCTTAATTAAAATGGATAAATATAAGGAGAGAGAGAGAGAGAGATGAATGAATGAATGAATGAACAGATAGTAGACAAACGGGGAAGCTGGCCAATTTGTGACTCATTTACAAATTTCACAATGTGTCATCCTGTAATTTTAATATTGAAAATGTTGCCCCTGCCAGTATATAATATTTGTTCATTCATTTCCTGATTTTTTCAATAAACAATAATTGAGCATGTGCTGGGCACTAGTGTAAGGGCTTATAAAACATGGATGAATAAGGTAGATACTATCATTGAGGATCTTAGTCCAATGAACATGACAGATGCAAAAACTTAACCATAGGACTATCTAAAGCATGCTCTACAAGGGGGAGGAACGTTATTGCAGCAGATACAAGTTGCTTGCATTGCCACAGAGAGTCAAGAAAGCCTTCACATAGAAGAGATGACATTTGAGATGAATTTAGAGGAATTCCAAAAAAGTCCAAAGCTTCTGACTAAAGGCTTAAAATCCACTAGTATCTGTATTCCATAACTTCTCTCTATATAACTCCAGCCAAAATTACTCTATAATTCACATACATATATCACAACTTTTTAAAAGTCTGATAAAATCCAAAATGAGTCTTGTCTCACCTTTCCAGATTTTTCGTCTTCTAGGACTGCCAATTTTTTTTTCTGCTTATTATATTCTTGTCTTCTCTCTAAAACACTCATAATATTTTCATCTGTTAAGTTCTTCCTAAACTCACAGAACTGAGGCCAGAATTTAAACAGAACCCCAAAAATTGTCATCTGTATAAAAAATGAAGTCTCAGATTACAATTTTATACAAATGTACCAATTTAAACTCTAATCACCATAATCATAGATGAACTATTCTATCTTTAATATACACCATGTTTCCTCCAACTTATTGTCTCCAGACATCTTGGTATAAGATGCAGACATTTTGCTTGGCACATGCTTATCATCAATGGTTTTTATTACCAATGAGAAGTCTTTCTTTAAAAAAAAACGTACACTAAATACACTTAAAAGTCACTTTATTCTTTATGTTTCCCTAACCAATTGTTTGTATTAATAAATAATCCATTAGGTCTTTTAAAATAAGAAATTTATGTTTTCTTTTAAAACATATACTAGTTGATCTGCCACACACTCTGCTGTTTTATGCAAGTATTCCAAAAATCTAGTTCATCAAGGAAACTCCTCCCTCCCTCTTTTCTTTCTTTTAGAGAAAGGAAATACCATTTTGCCTCTGGAAAAGCTCTTAAACAAAGCTGCAGATCTAAGAATAAATCTTGAGTAACTTTTAAACGATATAATCTCTCTTTTATGTACGAGCAAGAAAAGTAACATTTAAAAAGCAGAACAGTATCCTGGACAAACGCTTTCTATGAGGACATTTTAAGTGATTAATTGTGATATTTATAGAGATAAGAATAGTTGTTCTCATTCTCATGCCAAGTTTTTCCATTAGTTCCAGAGGCATACATTACTTCCAAGAAGGTAGGACTTGCCACATCAGATCAAGTCCAACATCTTATTGCTAGGAAGGGCCTTTACCTAATGCCCTGGAGAAAAATGAAGCATCCTGTTAGGCTGCGAGCCAACTCATAGGGGAAAAGAGGAATCTTTAAAAAATAAATGCTGCAGTGAAATGGCGTATTTTATTACTCCTCTTTTCCATACATGAATGTTATTAGTAATACTAAAATTATTCACTCCTTTTAAAATACAGTTTTGTTATTGAATTCTAGGCCTCTTGGGAGTATAAATGTAAAATCTAGAGATGCTTTATTTGACGAAACACAGGCTTTTAAGATATTTTCATTTACATTTACCTGCCACATATTTAATTAAGTAATCCCCTGTTCCAATGTTAAGGGATCATGGTAGTTTTTATTATGAACTTAAATACTCCTCCTCTTCTGTTAATCAAACTTCCCAGTTATCTTTCCAAAACCTGAGTCACTCCCCGTTCTTGAATATACATATTTCCATTTAGAAGGCTTTCTTAAAAGTTACCCAATTAGGACACAATTTTCCAATAGATGGCATAAAATTGCTCTGTGGTTAAACGTTGCAATTGAGATTGTAGGTTAATATGTACTGTTAATTAAAATTACCCTGTACCTGTGTAATCTTAAAAGATAACCAAGTTGTGGATAAGAAAATGTTCTAATAAATATAGAACTGCTTTACTCACTGCCAGCAGATAAGTAATGGCTTTAGTATAAGCAAATGGGGCCGGTGAAAATTTGTCTGAGTAATGCAAACTTTCAGGATATAGGGAGTGGGAGTGAGGAATAGACAGAAGTTACGCTGATACCAATGCTAAAACAGTCAGCAGTTTTAAATTTACTATTCAGCCCTTTTGCACAACTTTGCTCTCATTTCCAATTTGATCTTACTCCTTTCTGTTATGACAGATCTAGTCTTACATCATTCATTTATGTATTCAAACAATGCCTTCTCTTTGCCTGGCATTTGGGCCACAAAGATAAATAAGAACCATTCCCTGTCCTCAAAGAGGTTACAATCTAATGAGACCATCAGACATGAGAGTAATCACCTCCAATTTAGTGTGATAAGTGTTATGACAGGGATAAAAACAAGGGAGAGATGATACTGCAAAGAGCTCAGGACAGAAAGTAGTAAGAGCCAGTTATGAAACTACAATTATTTCAATTAGACTAGGGCAGAGACGGTGGGGTGTGGTAAAAGATGTAGCTAGAGAGATATCTAGGAGTATGGACTTCATTCTGAGGGCAATGGGAAGAATCAAAATATTTTTAAAACTATTATTTGTAAAGACAAGAGCTCACTATATTGCCCAGACTAGTCTTGAACTCCTGGCCTCAAGCAATCCTCCTGCTTTGGCCTCCCAAAGTGCTGGGATTACTTAACAGGTTTGAGCCTGTGTGCCCGGCTGCAATTGAAATATTTTAAGCAGAGAAGTGACATGATCAGATATACATTGGGAAAGGATTGCTGTGTCTGCCCTGAGCTGGATGGCCTGGAGAGAACCCAGAGGCAAGGAGTTTCTGTAATACACATGGGTCATGCTGCAGATCCAAAGTGAGGTAGTCGAATGGAGGAGTGGATAGAATGACAGATAATAAGGAGGCCTCAGCCTCCCAAAGTGCTGGATTACAGGCATGAGCCACCATGCCTGGCCCAAAAGGATATCTACAAAAGGATTGTCAATCTGTTTTAAAATATGCTTAGCCACACGCCCTGATCTCTTAGCCATAAGCCCTGACCTGTTCCTAATCCAAGTTTTAGGAACGGATTAGATAATGGAGGTAAAGAAATGAAGGAATGGGAAGACATGGAGATGGCCAACCAGATCAGTGGCTTGTATCCTGCCATTCTCCAAGCTTCCTTGGGAAAACAGGATAACAACAGATTCAGTGGGATGAGGCCCCTAAAAAAAGATTATTTATTTTCAGATGCTCTAACATCCATATTTAAGATATCTAGGACTCCCTTTTAGAAAATCAGGTAGAAGTCATAGGCAAGAGGACTCCAATAAACTTTTGTGGTTGCAATCCCTGAAGAGTATACTGGAACTAACCGGCATCAGCAGCTCCAGACATTTGTGGTCAGATTCAAGGCCTTTGATATTGATGGGTAAGTCCAGGCCTGGTTACCAGGAAACCCAGGCTAGGCTAAGCTATCGCTAGGGTCTTTTCATTAACAGATGTTACCATTCTGACACCATGTTTTCACCATTTCTCTGTAGCACATCCTCAATCATTCCTCTATATTTCTGCCTATTTTAATGCATAATTTGGATTGTGAGTCTACTTTTAGTTCCTTAGAGGACTTAGAACACAGCTGGCTCACAAATGAATGTAAAAATAATTGCCTTTTTCCATGCTCAAGGGCAATAATACCCTAAATCTCTGTTTCATATCACTTCATTCATGACATGGCCTTCCCTATTACCCCTATTATAATTTATTTTTCTTAATCATTTTTTAGGAACAACATCACTAAAAGGCTTTTTAAAATGCAAATAAATTATGTTCACCAAGTCACTGTTTTCTATTATTTATCTTAAAAAGAAGTAACTTGAGCAGGTTAACAGGCATGATTTTCCTTTCATGAGTTTGTATACTTTATGTTGGTAGAGTACTTAAATCTCCTCTCACTTATTTTATGAGCTATGTGAATATACCAATCTTTAAAAATACACAAATCTTGGGGCACACATATTTTACACATTTGTGTGGTAGCAAATATTTTAAAAGGAAATATGAATGGTGGGAAAGGAAGGAGGAATTAGCGGGAGTTTAACAAGTTAAAAACAAAAATGGTAACCATGGAAAGCCAAATGGCAATATTTAATTTTATTTGCTGTATATGATCAAGAAAGATATTTGCATGTAAATTAGTAGTTTTTTATATTTCAGTGGCATATGCAAAGGTTATTTAAATTAAACAGAGTAAGTCCCAGTATTGGGAGGATTGGAACCGTGTCAAATATAAATAATTTACAAGTTTTAAAAAGATATCTTTTTTATTTTTATTTACTTTTTGTTAAGATTTTTTTTTTTTTAAGAGACAGAGTTTCACTATGTTGCCCAGGCTGGTCTCAAACTTCTGAGCTCAAATAATCTGCCTGCCTCAGACTCCCAAAGTGCTGGGATTACAGGCGTGAGCCACCATGCCTGGTCCAAAAGGATATCTATCTTTTTTGTTTGTTTTTCTTCAACTCCTGCACTTAGAAGGGATATCTGTCTTTAAAAGGATTGTCAGCCAGGCGAAGTGGCTCATGCCTGTAATCCCAGCACTTTGGGAGGCTGAGGTGGGTGGATCACGAGGTCAGGAGTTTGAGACCAGTCTGGCCAATATGGTGAAACCCCATCTCTACTAAAGACACACAAAAAAATTAGCCGAGCATGGTGGCATGTGCCTGTAATCCTAGCTACTTGGGAGGCTGAGGCAGGAGAATCACTTGAACCTGGGAGGCAGGAGTTGCAGTGAATAGAGACTGCGCCATTGCACCCCAGCCTGGGCGACAGGGCAAGACTGCATCTCAAAATAAGTAAATAATGAAAAGATTGTCAATCTATTTTAAAATATGCTTAGCCACATGCCCTGATCTTTTACCTGTGCCTCTCTAAATACATATGGTCCTAATTCCTTCCGGTGTTCAATAATCTTCTGGGCTTGCTCTACTGGAATGTCAATTTGTAAAGCTGGTGGAATATTGGAGTTAATAAAGCAGTTGATAATAGTTGTAATCTTCTTCTGGATGACAGACTCATCGCAATGAGAATGGCACAAGTCCTGAATAGGAGAAGGAAAGATAGAACCATATATAATTAACACATTAGTAGAACACTTAATAGAGCTGTATGTGTTTCAATTAATATATACATTTCAACTTTAGGTCAAGAGAGCACTGGGATATGGCAAGGCCGTCTTTAAAAAATCATAGATTTTCTTTCTCTTAGATTTGAGGAAACTACGACTTTGATACATCTATGTAACATAAATAAAGATTTCATACAATCCCGATCGTTTGTTCCTCTAGGCAAAGGAATGGCATTAGTATCTACTTTGACTCATTTGATAACTATATAATGAGTGCCTGTTATATACCAGACACTGAGCTGAGCATCAAGACATAGCCCCTACCCTTTTAATGTTCAATCTCCACTAGAGGAGAAGTGTGAAAAAACATGTTACTCCAATTTGGACAGTTAAGAAATGTTATGATAGAGGTATACACAGTATCCTAGAAGAACATTGAGAACAGGCACCTAACTCAGCCCACAGTTGGATATGACAGCTTTCCCATCCAGACCTGCTTTTACGTCAAGGTGATTTAGGCTCAAAAAGGGTAGTGGGCATGCTGTTTGTCAACAGATGTGCCATTCTATGTCTTTTAGTATCTATATTGTGTAGTTACCCTATTGTATTATCCTCTTCATAGATAAGCTAAAATTAATGATCATACATCAAAATGAGCCATTTAAAAAATTGTCAACATTTATTTTAGACACAAGGGGTACATGTGCAAGTTCGTTACCTGGGAATATTGCATGACACTGAAGTTTGAGTTACAGATCCTGTCACTTAGGTAGTGAGCATAGTATCCAACAGGTAGGTTTTCAACCCACCCTCCCCTCACTACCCCTTCTAGTAGTCAGCAGTGTCTATTATTCCCATATTTATGTCCATATGTGCCCAATGTTTAGTTCCCACTTATAAGCGAGAACATGTGGTTTTGGTTTTCTGTTTCTATGTTAATTCCCTTATGATAATGGCCTCCAGCTCCACCCACATTGCTGCAAAGGACATGATTTCATTCTTTTTTATGGCTGTGTAGTATTCCCTGGTGTATATGTACCACATTTTCTTTACCCAATCTACTATTCATGGCCACCTGGGTTGATTCTATGTCTTTGCTATTGTGAATAGTGCAGTGATAAATGTATGTGTACATTTATCTTTTTGGTAGAATGATTTATTCTCCTTGGGGCATGCACCCAGTAATGGAATTGCTGGGTCAAATGGTAGCTCTGTTTTAATTTCTTTGAGAAATCTCCAGACTGCTTTCCACAGTGGCTGGACTAATTTACATTCCTGCCAACAGTGTATAAACACTCCCTTTTCTCAGCAGCTTCATTAAGCAGCTATTGTTTTCTGACTGTTTAATAATAGCTATTCTGATAGGTGTGTGTTACCTCACTGTGGTTTTGATTTGCATTTCTCTGATGATTAGTGATGATGAGCATTTCTTCATGTTTCATGGCTGTTTATATACCTTTTGCAAAGTATCTGTTCATGTCATTTGTCCAAAATGAGCTAGTTTTAAAGTCACAGGTGTAGGGCTATCATTTTTTTAAATAAAGAAGTACTTTAGCTTGAATTATGGCATTTCTCTGTCAAAGACTTTGTTTTCCAAATCATCAGAAAGAAAACAAATTTGAAAACTTCTCACTTTAGACCCAGAAATGAACCAACATTTATTAAGTACGTAGTATATGCTGGGCATTGTAATACCTCTCTTATGGATATTACGAAAGAAATAAAAATTCTGGTGTCTTTTATGTAAAACTTTATATATAATTTGGTATAAGTTCAATGTGAAAAAAGCTTAATATAAATGTTACATTGTGACAATTAGCACTTCATACTCAATTTAGCATCACTTTAGAAAAAAGCCTATTTAGGCCAGGTGTGGTGGCTCATTGCCTCTAATCCCAACAACTTGGGAGGCCGAGGCGGGCAGAATGCTTGAGCCCAGGAGTTTGAGACCATCCTGGGCAACATGGTGAAACTCTGTCTCTACAAAAAAATACAAAATATTAGCTGGGCATGGTGGTGCATGCCTGTAGTCCCAGATACTGGGGAGGCTGAGGTGGGAGGATCACCTGAGCCCAGGGAGGTGGAAACTGCAGTGGGCCATGATCACACCACAGCACTCCAGCCTGGGCAACAGAGCAAGCCAGTGTTTCGAAAAAAGAAAAGAAAAGAAAAAGCCCATTTTATTATTCAATTAGCCTCCAAATTATGGAATTCTAATTATGGAACATATATTATTCAATTGGCCTTCTAATTATGGAACATAAGGCTTGTGAAATAAAAACAAATTTGTGAAGTTATACAATTATAATCTTGAGCAAAAGGACAGCATTGGGACCGATTCATAACTGATTTTTTTCTAATTGTTCTGGCCTGTTGTGCCATTAGCTTAGTTAACTCTTGCTTATTATTAAGGTCTCAGTTTAAGCATACTTTCCTCTAGTAAGCTTTCTGTGACTCAGTCCCAGAGACGTCCATCTCAGTTACTCCCATAGCACACTGTGCTTCTTCCCTTGTTGCACTAGTCATACTCTTATAATTGCCTTGTCTACCACTCATTTTTCCTTCCTCTGATATTATAAGCTTTAACAGGGTAGGCTGTTTTTTTGTTTTTTTTTTTCCCCTCAAACACAGTCCCCCACTACCACAAATTATGCAGTCAAGTTTCCCACATTTGGGGAAATCGCAGGGGTCAGCACATCCGGAGTGGAACGGATAAGCCAAGGTAGGCTGTTTTGATCACAGTTGTATCCTCAGGATTTGGCCAGGTCCTTGGTAAGTGCTTAATAAATATTTGTTGGATAAATAAATTTTTCCAGTCTTTTCTCTATGGATACACACACATACACACACAAACATCTACACATACTTTAGATTAAACCATACTGTTTTTTAGTAATTTTTTAAAAAGATCAATGATCAGAACATCTTTTCCCATCATTGATTATTCTCCTGCAAAATTTTTAATGGCTACAAAACATTCTATTGTATAGATAATTTAGTAACCAATGTCTTCGTTTTACAACTAGGTTCTTTCCAATTTTTCACAATTTAGAGCAATGTTTGACTAAGATTACTCCAGCCATCTCTTTGTACATTACCACAATCAATACTGAGATGCAGCATAGCTTAGTGGTTAAGGACATGGGCTTTAGCAATAGAATGACCTGGTTCAAAGTCTAGCTCTACCAGTTAATTAACTGTGTGATGTTGGGAATTTCTTAGCCTCTCTGTGCATTAGTTTCATCTATAAAGTGATGAGAATGACATCCTTGACCTCATGGGATTCTTGTAAAGAATAAATTCATTATTACATGAAAAGCATCAAGACAATATCTGGCACATAGTGAACACTTAATAACAATAAGCCCTTTAAGAGTTAGCTCGGTTAGACTATAAAGTGGAATAATAAATGCCTTCCAGCTGGCCAGCTCCCCCACAGCCCAATGCAAGTATCATCACTCTTGTTGAGACCTCTCTGACCTATTGTCCCCAACCCCATCATTCTCTCCTCTGTGCTAAAACTATACCTAGTCAGAACATAGATCAGAATCAACACTATTTCCTAATATTTGTTCTCATGACGTCTTCCTGCCTGAGAGAGGGCAGTGTGTTGTACTCAACTTTTTATGGCTACAATCTAATATGATGCCTGACACATTTGATACTTAATAAATGTTTGTTATATAAATAAATGTACTCTTATAGCTACCTAGTATTGTAAGCCCTTCATGCTATACTGTAGAGAAGATATTAAAATGGAGACCAAGGGCAGCCTTAAAGGATAAAGTCACAAAACTACAGGTTAACTTTGTATAAGTCTACAGTTGGTTTTGAAAATACCGATCTTACAAAGTTTATCTCATTACCTCTTGTCCTAGCAGGGTTAGGCTTGTTCATATTCATATTAGCTTAAAGATAGTTCTGCCCACCATAATAAAAAATTACCTATTGTGGAAAACACACTCCTCCTTTCTAATTCCCAAAAAATTATTTTAATATTGCTCATGTGAAAGATTGTGAAAAAACTTCTCCAAAAAAATTTTTTTACCAGCCTGGGTATCACAGGGAGACTCTATCTATACAAAAAAATTTAAAAATTAGCCAGGCATAGTGGTGCATGCCTATATTCCCAGCTACTTGGGGGGCTGAGGTGGGAAGATCACTTGAACCCAGAAGGTCAAGGCTGTGAGCTGTCTTGTGCCACAGTACTCCAGCCTGGGCAACAAAGTGAGACCCTGTCTCAAAAAAATGTTTTTTAAATGTTACAGCCTCAGTTGAGAATAGTATAAAAACTGTCGATAATAGAAAAGGGTAGAAAACAGTTTTATTGTATGTCAGAAAAGCTTGGAAATAGATTTTATTGAGCAACTACTAAATAATATGTTGAGCAACTGTATTAGCATCACATAATACATAGTTATAGGCCATTTGAAAGCATTATAGTCTTAAATTGTTAATTTTTTTTTGACATGGAGTTTTGCTCTTGTTGCCCAGGCTGGAGTGCAATGGCGTGATCTTGGCTCACTGCAACCTCCGCCTCCTTGGTTCAAACAATTCTCCTGCCTCAGCCTCTCAAGTAGCTGGGATTATAGGCATGCACCACCATACCGACTAATTTTGTATTTTTTTAGTAGAGACGGAGTTTCTCCATGTTGGTCAGGCTGGTCTCAAACTCCCAACCTCAGGTGATCCACCCACCTCAGCCTCCCAGAGCGCTGGGATTACAGGCATGAGCCACTGCACCCGGCTAAATTGTTAATTTTTATTCCCCACTTTTACAGTGGGATGGAATAGACTGCTTGCAAGGAAATCAGCCTGCTACCTCTGGGAGCATTTAAGCAAAGACTGAAATACCTTTCAATATTTCTAGACAACATTTCTTTATTCGAGTCTAGACAACATAACATGAAAAGTCTCTTCCTCCTCTTCCACGCAAAGATTATATCTGTTTACATTAAACACTTAACTTTGAAAATAAACTGCCTTTGTAACTAACCATTTCTCTTATACTTATTTTGTTAAGAATTTGGCTATTCTTTCTAATCTCTAATTCTTTCTAATTCCTTTCTTTTCTCTGTTGGTTTATTTATCCATAATCCTGTTGGGTTTTTTTTTTTGATTACTATTACTATAAATATGGCTGAGAGGGATTCATACAAGAAGATCTTGGCTGTCTGGATACACCAAATATAAATATTGTTAGGAAAAAATATGTACGTACATTTAGAGATAACTGATATGTAGAAATATAGTTAAAACTCTCTTTGGGAAGGTTTTCATTAAATCATATGTATGTTAATACCTTAAAAAACCTAATACAGATTGAGTATTCCTCATCTGAAATGGTTGGGACCAGAAGCGTTTTCGATTTTGGATTCTCTTTTGATTTTGGAATATTTATATTACACTGACTGGTTGAGCATTCCAGATCCAAAAATCCAAAATCTGAGATACTCCAAGGAGCATTTACTTCGAGTATCATGTTGGCTTTCAAAAAGTTTCAGATTTTGGAGCATTTCGGGTTTCAGATTTTCAGACTTGGAATGTTCTACCTGTATTATCATTCCAGAGCTCACTCTTACTCTTCACTGTATAATAATAAACATATCTAGAGATTGGACAATAAATATCTCAATATTTATATACTGGTAGGAAGAAGATGGCAAAATTGGGATATCTTATACAAATCTTGTGCATAAAGTTAAAAATCTGACATTTTAATGCATTTCTTCCTCAAAACAGGTTGTTTTCTCTACTCCTAATACAATACCTTATATTTTTGTACTTCTTGCCAAAAGAGTACCCCATTTTCCAACAAATCTCCTTTTAGAGCCACAAAACGTTGAAACTGTCTTGAAGTAATTGGATTCAATAATGCTTTGCGGAAAGCAATTATTTCACAAGATGAAGAGATCCACTTACTCTCCACAGGCTGTCCAAAACAGAATATATGAAATTAGCGCATTAATTAGGCTAACAATTACCACCTTCTATCTCCTATAATTTTGCCTGTTGAAATTTGTGGCACAGCTACAATAGAATTTGGCAACTTTCCCCCCATTCCTTTCCCTTTTGTCTCCTTTATATTTTTTATGGCTTCAGTTTTAGGAGGTAGAGTGAACCAGAAATGACTAAATGATTTAGACCATATGACTACATGGTTTAAAAATGTTAACAGTTATTACAGCTTGAGATTATGGTGAAAAACTACTTTTTAGCACATTATATGAGTTCTGTGCTTAAACAAAACAAAATAATCATAATGTTATGATTATATGTTATTACATTATTTATATTATTATATGTTATGTATTAATATATAATTCTCCTGCCTTTAAAAAGTAAAAGTAGTTGAACATTTAATACATTTTTCATTTTTTAATAAAAAATTATCAATTGATTCTATAAGTTAAATAATTTACTACAGAGCTTCACTGTAATTTTATCCTGGAAATATTATATTTTTAGATGAGACATCTTTATATTATTTTAATAAATTGTGATTAAAATGATAAATAATGATCATTAATAAATTATTTTGATAAAATTCCTCTGACTGTGGGTTTACTTTATATAACATAAAAGCTAGAAGCACCCATGGCATTTTAGTAACACCTAAAGGTATTTTTATCTACATTTATTTTATATCTTTACAATTTGGAGATATAAAATATCTACCTTTTTTTTTATTTTGCCTATTTAAAATCACTTAGCCTCTCAGATTGAAAACATAAGAAATCGATTTTGTTGAATTCACTAAATAGGTTTTAATAATGAAGTTCCCGAAGCTGATTTTTAGCTTAAAAGCATGCAAGGAAGTATCATTCCAAAGACAATGTTTCAAATGGATTTAGCCACACATAAAATAAATTCTTTGAAACAAATCATATGTGACCATCAATTTAAGTGTTTAGAGAGTTATATTTTTAAAAAGTGCCATGGTAACATAAAGGAGGAGTAACTAATTCTGCCTGGAGGAGTAAAACCTTTCAGAGAAGGGCCTTGAGGATAGCATCTGAGTTGGAAACTGAAAAGTGAAGGCCACTCCAGGCAGTCTAGATGAATGGTGGTGCCATTAACACAGATAAGGTGAATAGACATCTATCACTATTTTAGTGAGACACATGTCACATTCTCTGGACAAAATGTTAAGACCCCCACCATATGGTCCATATTAAAATTATAGCCCTACAAATTTTTGGAACAACTAGATATTAGACTGGGATGTTTATTTAAAACCCACTCAGCAAATAATATTTTAAGATCTGCTTAAGACGCTAAAACTTACAAATTTAACTAAAACTTGTAATTTAAACAAAATAATAAAATATATGTAATACACAATTATATAAAAAAATCTCATTCTATATAATATTTCAATCAAAATTATAGCAAAAAACAAACATTTAAAACATTTATTACTTTCCAAGGGGAAAATACAGAAAAGCGCATACTGACAGATGCATGTATTCCTCTAATATTCAAAAAACATTTATCTTTGTTAGTTAACAGATGGTCACCTAGGTCTAGTTGGACATTTTATCAGGACCTGCAGAAGCATAAATACACATAAACTTGTAAGCTCAAAAGGAAGACTATGTTTATCATGCTTGTTACAAAGCAAAATAGGCCATTTCTAGCCAGGTATTATATTGTATTGGTTTTAAGTCACCAAAGTGATAACTAACCTAATTCTTTTAAAGCTAAAATGTAATTCTTTTTGTTTTTATTATTTTTATTTCTATTTTGATTTGATTTGATTTTTTATGTGTGCTCCTGCTCGGCAAAGTGCCCTTGTGAGGATGCCTGGGAGCAGTATACAGTTATGACTAAAATGCAATTCTAAATAGAAGGGATAATGTGCCAGGCATGGTGGCTCACGCCTGTAATCCTAACACTTTGGGAGCCCAAGACGGGTGGATTGCCTGAGCTCAGGAGTTCAAGATCAGCCTGGGCAACACGGCAAAACCCCATCTATATTAAAAATACAAAAAATTAGCCAGGCGTGGTGACACGTGCCCGTAATCCCAACTACTGGGGAAGCTGAGGCCTGAGGCCTGCTTGAGCCCAGGAGGCAGAGGCTGCAGTGAGCTGAGATCATGCCACTTCATTCCAGCCTGGGCAACAGAGACTCTGTTGATAGATAGATAGATAGATAGATAGATAGATAGATAGATAGATAGATAGCTAGATGGATGGATGGATCGATGTCAAAATGTAAGATGATTTAACCTGCTGATTCTGCTACATGTTGCTCATTTTTTACATAACTCACTCTTAATAATAAACTATCATATGCTGGAATGCACAGCTTGTCTCAGTAAATCCATGACATGCAGAATGAAGAAAAATACATACTTAAGGCAATCACACACTTCTAAGGTTGTGCAGGTCAAGGGTCTCTTTAAGAATAGAGCTCTTTACTCAGGAGGCTAAGGCAAGAGGATCACTTGAGCCCAGGAGTTAGATGTTACAGTGAGCTATGATCATGCCATGTACTCTGGCCTGGGCAACACAGCAAGACCCTAAAAATGATGATGATGATAATAATAATAATAATTTTTAAAAAAAGAACTGAGTTCTGGCAGAGTCACGTTTTCCTCCAAATTCCATTCACCAATTAAAAACAGTAACAGTGCTCAGTCGGCAGTTTAGAAAACAGTGTGTCTTCAGTGAGGACTTTTGAACAAGAAAGGGAAGGAACAACAATACTTTGACAGAGGAAAACTTACAAGAGGAAGAATATAACAAATATTACTTGCCTTCCACACCCCGATTTTCTTTTCGGGCTTCTGTAGTAACAGCTCTTCTGCTATGTCTTTCATCTGTACCTGAAAGCAAAATCAATTATTTGATCCCAGTTTTTCAGAATGTCTAAAGGTTTGAAATAATTTACTAATTTAGTAGCTAAAAAAAATGAGATAAAGATTAACTTGGATAAGAGATAGTGAAGCTTATGAGAGAGAGGATCAAACTTAAAAATGGAAGCCCTGTGGTCAGGTACCAAATTCTTCTGAACACTGTATTCTCATCTGTAAAACAGAGATAACAATACCCAATTGTTATTGCCCAAATAATGATAGTTTCACTTGAGCTCAGATGGGAACTGAAGCTGGAAAGACAATTATGACTTCTCAGACTTTTTAGCCATTTCCTAGCCATATACTTTCACAACTAATTTTAAAAGAGTGCTAAAAGTTACTCAACACAGAAATGTAGTAGATATTTCTTGGAGTTATTGCCTATGCATATTATTTCCCCTTTCTTGGGAACCACTCATAACAAATCTGTGCTACTGTCTCTATCTCCCTGTCCAAAGCAGATATATCCAGAAGCAGACCTAGATAAGGACTGGAATCACTGGGGTTAAGTCTTTTTGACAGACAGAACCAGAAGGAAAGATCCGAGAATTTTTCTTGGGTTCCTAGGGCTGTCCTGGCCTACATCTTTTCTAAGGCTTGGGTGTCACCTCTTTATGTGTGTGAAATGCCCCAGCACCATTTTAGAATAAATTATCACCCCTCCTTTTTGTATTTGGTTCAAGGTTGCCAGAATCAGTTTATTTTGCTGGCCATCCAAAGAATGCTAATAAATGACTATGCATTACAATAAAATAACAGTGATAAACATAATGTGGAAATGTGGTAAATAATATTAGCAAGCCAGATGTCCTTTTATTTGGCTTTGGATAGAGAGTTGGAGTTAGCCTGAAGAAAGGGAATGAGGAGATTTTAGTTTTCCCAAAGCTTATTTCCAGGAACGTTTTGCCTAAAGTCAATTCTTCATCTCCATACTATAAATTCTGTGTTCCCAGCTGTACTGTTTTTTCCATAAGTTGCTCACCTCAAATGACTACGGATATTTCCAAATAAGTAGGCCACAGAGTGTTTCAGGTTCTTCCTGATTAGTATTAATGGCATGTGGCTTTGCATACTAAAGTCCAAAATTATATGTTTTCTGACCCTTGTGTTATTTTTGTAAAGATTGGGTTTGCCTGTTTTTAGGTATGCTAATGACGTTTTAAATTATCAAAGTAATACTTCTTATAAAATAAAAATAAGGCAAAGCAAAGCAAAGAGAAGCCCACTTTACAAAATAAGAAGTAAAAATCCTTCTTGGTCCCCAAACCCATTCCCAAGAGGCAGATCCTTTTACATATTTTTCTTCCATAAGCATAAACATAAATGGATGGATGGACAGATGGATGTGCATAGACATAGATATAAGCAAATCTAATGGGATTATCTTCTATATATTGTTCTGCATCCTGCTGGTTCTGTTCGATAAATAATATCTTTCATATAGTACATGTGGAAATCTCATTTTTATTTTTAATCTCATTTTGTAAGGAAATCTGCATATTTTTCCATAGTATGGAATTGTCATAACTTATCTAATTCTTCCCCCATTTGACATTGCAATGAATATCCTTGTATAACCTTGTCCACTGTGTGAGGACTTAATATTAAAAATAATAACTATATTAATAGATAACATTTGAGTGTTTGCCATGTGCCAAGCACTATTCTAAGAAACCAAACACATGTTAATTTCACTTCATTTTTCAGAACAACCTTACTAAGTAATTACTATGACTAACTCAATTTTTCAAATGAGGAAAAAATTTATGAAACTTACAGGTGGTACAACTAATAAGTGGCAGTGTTGAGATTAAAACTTGGTGGTCAGAGCTGGGCAGTGGGGCACTTGCCTCTAGTCCCAGCAACTCAGAGGCTGAGGCAGTAAGACTGATTGAGCCCCAGTGGTTCAAAGCTGTAGCGCACTATGTTCGTGCCTGTGAATAGCCACTGCACTCTAGTTTGGATACTGGGACAACAGGGAGACCCCTGTGTCTAAAACAAACAAAAAACCAGTAACTTGGAAAGTTTGACTCCATGCTTTTTTAACAAAAATTATTATTATTATTTTAGAGACAGGGTTTCACTCTGTCACCCAGGCTGGAGTGCAGTGATGTAATCATAGTTCACTGTAGCCTCAATCTCCTAGACTCAAGCGATCCTCCTGCTTCAGCCTTCCGAGTAGCTGGGACTATAAGTGCATGCCATCACACTTGGCTGACTCCATACTTTAAACCACCAACAGAAGTACAATGACTGAGGCCTGGCATGGTGGCTCACACCTGTAATCCCAGCACTTTGGGAGGCCAAGGCAGGAGTACTGCTTGATCTTAGGAGTCTGATACCTGCCTGGGAACGTAGCAAGACTCTATCTCTTCAAAAAAATATTTTTTTTAATTAGCTAGGCATGGTAGTGCCTGCCTGTAGTCTTGGCTACTTGGGAGGCTGAGGTGGGAGGATTGCTTGAGCACAGGAGTTCGAGGCTGCAGTGAGCTAGGATCATACCACTGCACTTCAGCCTGGGTGACAGAGAGAACGCATTCCTTAAAAAAAAAAAAAAGAAGTACAATGGCTGGGGTCACCAGGTATACACATTTGAAGTTTCAGTAGGTACTGACAACTGCTATCCAAAGATTATACTAATTTATATACCTTTATCTTTTGACGTGCTGCAAACTGTTCACTTGCAAGAAACAATGGCAGCCATACATTTTCTAGCCTATTTTGGACGTGCTTCTGGATTTCAACTAGGACAGGTGCATCAAGCTGCTCATGGAGAAGCTTCCCCCAGCCACCACTTAAATGCATTACCTAAGAAAATTAAAATGAAAACAGAAACTTCAAACTTGTGCTTTTTAAAAGAAACACTAATATCCATTAATTCATTTACTCACTATAAAATCATTTGCTGCACTCTGAGAGGTGCCAATTTTCATTTTCTGTATAACATATCCTTGCTATACTGAGTAATCACACAATACTGTACACAGTAACTCCCCTAATACCAGACAGACAATTGTGGTTTATGTGGTGGTTGTGTTAGATGTGTGATTTTTGCTTACTTATGATATATCCAAAAGAACACAGAAGTGGGATTTTTATCCTGTGTGACCACAGCAATGGCATTTTTTTTTCTCCAAGGACTCAGTATCTCCAACCAAAAAATGAAGACATTAGTCTATTAGTTTTCTAATATCCTGTGAATCTATGATTATAGTCAAATTGATCCATTTAAGAATTTTCTTCTGTGGATGAGGAAAATGTGTTAATTAGTGAAAAGACAACCTTGACTCAGATATTATAATATGTATATTACCAACAAATGTTGGGTTGGAAACAGCGTGATGGTAGCTGTCGTGCACTATGCACCCAGAACAGTGCAGCTGTAGTGGTGGCAACACAGGGCTGTTCCAAAAACCGTGAAGCAGAAAACAGAGAAGGCAGCAGAGAAGGCAGCAGGAAGCAGAGAAGTCATGTTTTATAGACAATAAGTACCATTTGTAAAACACAACTTCTTTGTGATCTAAATTTTCCTTCTGTTTAATTACTGGCTTCAACAAGCTACTAATGGGTTTTTCCTGCCATAACTCACTCTGGTTTCCACCTGTTTCTGTGTACATACCACTGAAAATTTTTGGATTGCTCAGTGGAACAACTGCCCTCTTCTTAGTTCTCCTTTGAGCAATAATATTAATATGATAACACTACTAATACTATTGTTTTACATAAAAACAAAAAAAGGAAATTATCTTGAGTCCTCTTTTAATAATTAAATAATATCAACACTATGATTGTTTCTGCCTAAAAACAAAAAAGAAAGAAAGAAAGAAAGACTATTTTGCTAATCAAAGAGCAAATTGGTCGCACAACCAAAATCTGAACTAGCACAATCTTTATAAGACAATGTGATGTAGACATCCTTAAGTATAAAATACATTTTAAAAGTAATGACAAACCCAAAGATGGATCATTGGGAAAACTCCTCTGTAGTAAGCATATCCATTTGCTATGATAGCAAGGGGTGACTTTCACTGACTTAGATTCTCAGTATGTTGTGTGCACTACGGAGGATTCACACAGTAGCATCAGATACCATGAAACCTCACGCAATGTAGTACATGCCAAATAGAAAACAAATGCTTTCCATGTGTTTATTTCATACTTGTCCTTATTGAGACACCCAACCACTTTTGCTAATGTGTCCCAGATTAGTATCCCAGGGAACTAAGGACAAAGCGTTTTTGTCAAAGTTGCTTAATTCTAGAATTCCTGCTCCCTCTTGTTCCCAAAGATTCTGCCAATTTCTCCTGCACCCCAAAGATCTAGTTTTTAAATTTAGTATGCACTACTTGTGAACCTCTCTAAATTTTTCTTTAATTTACTGAATTTAACATTAATCTGAAATTTGTATTTTATTAATATATACCATTAGAATATGCATTCTTGTAAACTACCAAAGAAAAAAAAATCATAAGCCATACATTACACCTTTAGGTATTAATGTAGCACTAATAAACTTCAAGCTAAATTATAATAATTCTTTATATTTCAAAAATATAAAAATTGAATCGTATTTCATGAGCAGTGTTACATGAACACAAACCTACTTATGAATTCCAATTTTACATATATATTTATTTTTGAGACAGAGTCTCACTCTGTTGTCCAGGCTGCAGTGCAGAGTTGCAATCTCCACTCACTGCAGACTCTGCCTCCTGGATTTAAGGGATTCTCCTGCTTCAGCCTCCTGAGTAGCTGGAATTACAGGTGTGTGCCACCACACCTGGCTAATTTTTGTATGTTTAGGAGAGACAGGGTTTCGCCATGTTGGCCAGGCTGGTCTCAAACTCCTGACTTCAAACAGTCCACCTGCCTTGGCCTCCCAAAGTGCTGGGATTACAGGTGTGAGCCACTGCACCCAGCCCAATCTTACATTCTTGCTGTCAGTGTAATGATAGTTAGTTATTTGGTTATTAATAGATTGTGATTAAGGCCATAGGACTTTCGTCTAACAAAATGCTCAAATATGTCCTGGTCAATAAAAATAGTATCTGGGAAAAATACAATTGTAAGGATGATTTTCTTTTTTTTTCTTTTATAATATTTGCTCTAGGTTCCATAATATAGAGGATTTTCAAAGATCAATTATATTTGGAGTAATATCAGTTCAGAGAAAAACAGAAAGGTGGTAGATATTTGGCTTGATGGTTGATAACGGCTGTTTTCCTACATGTTGACAGGTGGAGGGAGCTTGTCCAACTTCTTCACCACTTTATCATGAGCACCTAGAACAGTCTGGCATAGCGAAGGCACTCATATTTGTTGAATGAGTCAATGAGTAGATGAACAAAAGTTATTCTATAAACTAATTTTTAGAGTAACACATCTTTATAATATATAATTTCTGAGTATTAAAGACATTTAATTTATAGATCCTCATAAATACCTAAATAAATATCAAAGGTCTCTAAGACATTAGTCATACACAAAAGAAAAGAAAATAAGAGACTTTCAGGTTGTTGGAAAAAACAGAAATAAAATACAGGTTTTCAAACATCAATATAAAAAATAGGTTTTCATGCCGATACCTGGTTCTGCTGATACAGAGATGCTGGACTGTTGGGTCCAAAGAAATATTTTTTATTAAGGTATTTGTTTTTAATGTATATAGCTTTTGCCTCCCTTTGATTTCGATCTCTGTAAGTTATTGCCCGGAACTGCTCAATATCTGTCCAGCACATAAGATCCATGCTAAAATGAAAACAAAAACAATGTCTAGCTCTTCATATTTATTTCTCTAAATTCTACTAAATACCAGACTGTTGTTTTGATGGAACTTGGAAAGTGGCTACCTTGACTAGTTGCATTAGATCATGCAAATACTGAACCCAATATTGTACCTCTGATCCCTTTCTAGGCCAGTTAGGTTGACTCTATTATACTCCTAATCCTGGCTAAATATATGAATGATTACAAAGGAGTATTGGGATGAGAAAAAAAAAAAAAAAAAAAAAAAAAAACATCTATCACCATATTCGTGGGATCTCAGAGTTTTTTCATTAATTTCATCAATTTCAAAAAAAAAAAATGAGAAAATTCCCACAAATCTCATGTCATTTGACAAAAGGCCAAATTTAGAATAATCCTCATCTTAATGGGTACAAAAAAATTGAATAAGGACCAGGCACGGTGGCTCATGCCAATAATCCCAGCACTTTGGGAGGCCAAGGTGGGCAGACAGGAGGTCAGGAGTTTGAGACCAGCCCTGTCAGCATGGCAAAATCCCATCTCTACTAAAAATACAAAAATTAGCAGGGCATGGTGGTGCATGCCTGTAATCCCAGTTACTGGGGAGGCTGAGGCATAAGAATCACTTGAACCCACGAGACAGAGGCTGCAGTGAGCTGGGATCATGCCACTTCAGCCTGGGCAGCACAGTGAGACCATGTCTCAAAAAAAAAAAAAAAAAAAGAAGAAGAATGAATGAATGAATAACACCTACTGTTTGATAGCACAATAGGATGACTAGTCAATCATAACTTAATTGTCCATTTTAAAATAAAGTATAATTGGATTATTTGTAACTCCAAGGATAAATGCTTGAGGAGATGGATACACCATTCTCCATGATGTGCTTATTTCACACTGCATGCTTGTATCCAAACATCTCATGTACCCCATAAATATATACACCTACTATGTAGCCACAAAAATTTAAGAAATTAACAAATAAAAAATAAATAGATATAAAAATCCCCTTTACAATGAAGAGAAACTATATACAGTGAAATTTGGCTCCAAGATCTAGCCAGTTGCTGTTAACAAGGGAGAGAATTACTAGAAGAAAAATATATTCAACACTTTAGTTTATAGTAGATAAGCATGTTATAAGGTTCCAATATTCTGGGTAAAACTACAATGTTTCACTTATATATCAGTTAATAAAAATTATAAAATACTATAATTTCAATATCTCAATGAAATATAGAAAGTACACATTCCAGAAATAGTAATTAAAATACCAGTCTAGAGAAATGTAAAAGAAAGAAACAGTAGAAAAGAGAAAAAATAAAGCACAGTGGTGGTTTAAGTTAGCCAGTGCTAAAAGTATTAACATTGTGTAACCACTTAAAATGACAATTTGGAAGTAGCTACAATTAAAAGGTACTCCAACTTTAAAAAGTTACCCATACAGATTTCAGATAATCATGTTTGCCCATTTTTATTGACATAGGTAAAATCTATTATAGCACCAAATCACCATTATAATATGTTGAATCGAAACTAGTAACTTAGAAAAATATTTTCACCAAGAAATACATGGTTACATCCCTCACCTTGAAGAATGATTCTCAAGAAACTGACGGAAATGTTCAAACTCCAGTTTGTTGTTAAGCAGATCACTAAACTTAAAATGCTTGTATTCTGCAGGAACATTATCCCAACACTCTGTTCGTTTAGAGACGTTAGAGAGTGACAAAATGCCAGTTCCAATTTCACAAGTGGTGTCCTAGTGAAATAATACTTTTCAGAAAAAAGTCTCTTAAACACAACAAATTTTTTATAATTTTAAATAGAGAAACTGAAAGAAAAATTAACCATTAGGCTAAGGCCATTTAACAATTCAATGGCAGAAATGGGTTAAGATTTTATGTGGTTCAGATTCTAACATATCTAATTCTTTCTGTTTGTTTTCATTCCATTCCCTTCTTTTCATAAATATTTAGTAAACATTCACTATACAAAGCACTTGCTTGCAAAATATTAACTTTATTATATTTTTCTAAGTATAGAAGTAACATGTCTTTTGTAATAAGAAAATAAAAATCATACATAATACTACCATTCAAACATAACCACTATTAACATTTTAAAAATATATCCTTCCAGTCTTCTTTGTATATGTACATGTAGCTTATAAAAAAATGAAGAAAAGTATACAAATTAAAAATAAATTTTTAAAAACCCGAAGATTAGATACTATGATGGTTGCATAGTTCAACAGGTTGAATTTATAAAGAGATTTACAATTATAATATTGAATGTAGTTTTAAAATATGAAGATAGGATTATGTACCTATTTATAGTTTTGTGACCTGGTTCTTTTTCTTAACAGTATATCATAAACATAAGACATTATTTTATAATATAATTTTCAAAAATTATAGAATAATACAAGTTACTTATCTAATAATGTATCCTTCAAATGTAATATAATATGATATGATATAATAATATAAATATCACCTTCACATAAAGTTAATTTTTAGGTAATTTTATGACCTCTGATGTTTTGTGAATAGTTTACAAGCCCTAAAGGGCAAAGAGGAAAAGAGTCTTATTCTTTAAAAGGTCCTTCCTTATATAATTCCTTACATAACTAATTCACTTCTCCATTTGTTTTTGTAAAGCGTCCGTGAGATAAGCTACCAATGTTTTAAAAATTAATTTTCCTTATGTAGAAGGATTGTGGATAGTGTTATAAAGTTAGGTTTGTAGAGTTTACAATACCTTATATCATGCTACCTTTATGGATTTTTATGTGTTCTTTGCAAGATAGTAGTAGTATATCAAATAGAGAACTTCTGGATAAGAATAAAAATTTCAGATAGGTACAAAGAAGGTTTTAAAAAATCACCTGAAACCTTACCACTCAGAGTTAACTACCTTTAATATTTTGGTGAATATCTTTTCAGATATTTCTTTTTATACATTTGAATACATGCAGAAATACATACATAATTTTCCATAAACAGGATCATACCATACCAGTGTTTCTGTTTCAAAAATCTTAATATATCTTAAACATTTTCCAGGTTAATTAACTCATTTTTATGTAGATGTACACATTTAATTTTATAGCTTTATGGATTTATTATGTTTACTTAGCCAATCCAAAAGATGCAATTTTATGAATCAAAATAATAGTTTAATATCCTAGTCAGTCCTAGGATCTCTTTACTGCCTTCCTCAATTCCTTTCCATATTTTTTTCTTTATTGTTTTCCCTATTGCTGTCACACAACAGTTTCTTTTCTGTTTAGAAAACTCAATTTAACCTTTTGTAACCTGACAACAAATAGAAAGAGCAGCTGCCATACAGAAAATAACTGATAACCTTCAAAATAGCTATAACACAGGTGAAGGCTCAAATGTCTGGTCTTAGCCAAGGCAAATGAGTGGCTTGGCTTCCTGTGCTACCTCATCTGCTTGGTTTTTCTGGCTCCCTTGTCAAACATGTCAATAAAATGCAACACCTGTCAAATGCAGCACGCTAGGCAACGGAACAGCAAAAAAATGAAACTGCCTATCCCTTACTCTGTAATATATGATATCCTCAATTTACAATCCCCCCCTGCCCAATACATCAAGTGGTAACCCTCTCCAGGATAAAAAGTTTGTTTTTCTAAGTAGAAAGTTGCCTTACCTCAGCTTTCTTGGAAAATGTCTCTTTATGCAAAGCCTGTAGCTTTCTGAAGTATGTGGAGTCTAACTGTCGAGTTTCTTCCACCAGCTCCACCTAAAAAAAATAAAGCTTGTAACATCAATAGAATGTACAATTTGCTAGTAACAGTGGGCTGAAAAACAAATACAGTTGCCAATAAAGCAAATTATTTTCAAGGCAAAAGCAGGAAGATAACATAGTTCAAAAGATTAGCTACAGCAGGGTCACACTTCAAAAGGATACAATAAAAAATGCATACATTTCTATGTAATGATATAGTGTCACCAAAGATCATTCCTCCTTTCTGGACACCCCATGCAAACTTACAAACAATACAAATATATTGGTCATATTTACAATTTCTGTTCAATATAACAGGGTAATAGTCGTGAAAGCAGATGCCACTAGCTTTAGGAACCAAATAATTCACAGAACAAGAAATGACCGGACTCCATATTGTTATTAGTATGTGAGCAAAGGCTTTAAAGCTGTAGTAGGAGAGGAGGCAGTCAATCATCAAATGAAACCTCATATCAGGTCTCTGTCTTCAGAGTTTGTAATGCACTGTTTCATGTAGTCAGGAGAACGAGACCATTCTCTGTTTCTCTATTGCAGGGAAAAACCAGCTTAGCTGAAGAGCTGCCTGAGAACTTTCTGTATTTAATAGTTAGCTTTGGTAGTCTGCTGGATTATTCTTTTTGGGAAAGTGTCTGCAGAATACGGTCAGCTGGGCTTTTAGAGAAGTCCTCATAGTTCTAGAAGGAAGTTTCTAGAACTAAGAGAGATTTATTTTTCCTCCTATTAAAAACTGCACAATTTGTTCCATGCATTTTATAAGAATCATGACTAATACCAAAACTTTTTGGTTTAGGGAAGTTAGTTATAATTCCAAATCTTTAAAAAAAAAAATTGCATCCTCTATGGCATACTCTGTATTTAAAATAATGACTGGAGAGAATTTTTTAAAACTTCATCAGATTTCCAAATTTTCCTACTGTCCTGTATGCATTTTTATAATAAAAAGGATGCTATGCTAATTTTTCAGGACAAAGAGAAATCTAATTATTTTGGTCATTGAGCTTAGTAAATCACAACAGTTGTTTCAGCCACAATCCAATAAGGTAACTCTATCCAAGATGTTTTGGTATTAATTTTATATGTCGGTCTAAGAAATTGCTGAGGAGATATGAACAAAGAATAGCAATGCAAAGACAGCAGAGTTCCATGTGAAATGGCCTTTGGTACACAGTACATGTGTTAATTTAATATAAAAAGTATACATAGATGGTTTTAATTTGTGATTCAAAATAAATATTTAAATAAATTGCCTCCACATTTTAGTAAATTTAGTGAAAATATTCAAGCACTGAGGCTTAAAATGACCTCTTTCAGGATGACAAAAGATGTGTTGAAACTTGTGTCCAGTTAAGCAGTCTGACCTGATGAACATCTGGTCTTTAAAACAGAAGCAGTGAAGTCAGAGGATCTCCACAATACATAGGAAATGTTTATGTTTTCTATGGGTGTAATATTTACTGAAACTCATCTAACAGAAAATGAAATAGGCTTTTCTGTTAATCAAAATTAAGGCTACTGCTGAAAAATAGCAAGAAGGGCATATTTACTTATTCACAGGAAACCAAAACTCAGATTTCTCTACTCTGACATATTTGTACAGAGAGCAAAAAATGACGTAAAGTCTTTCGTTAGGTGACAATAGGAAAACTGGCAAAAAAAATCAAGTGGATAAATATTTCCCTGCCCAAATTTTGAGGCTAGCCAAATCTTAATTCTAAATCTTTGGTCCACGTGAGACCTGTTTCAGTTTTTCTCTTGTGAGTTAACAATGCTGCTTATCGTCAGCAGTAAACCTGATGATTTTTTTGTAGTAAACCTCAGTGGTTTTGCATTCAATTTATCAGTGGCACAGTACCTTTTTATAAGCAGTTTGGTCTGATTTTACCATCTTTGTCCATGGCTCAAGAAGGAGGAGAAGGATATATTCCTCTGCTGTGTCAAAAAGGTCTTCAAATGGTGGCTGTATTTTCATATAAATTTCTTTTTTCTTTTCCTGTTGGAGTCCAATGTCAAGGGTGGCAGAAGGAGCAACATATGTGGCAAAAAGATACTGAAGAAGAGACAAGAAGGGAGAGGATGTTGGGAGAAGCCACCATGGTTAGCAGACACCTCAGCATAGGCATTTTTTAAAAACTAAGAGAAGGCAAATAAGCCCATGTGATATTTTTCTTGAAAATATGGGTAAAACTACTTAACATGAAGCAATTCATCTATATGAAAGACTTTGTTTTTCCTTTTGTTTTCCAATTTCTTTACCAGTAATTAGTCAATTAGGCAATTTTTCTCAGATGACAAAAATCTGAGGAAGCATTAAATATTTTTATGGTAAATTTGAGTTTATGTGCCTCTTTTTTTCCTTTATGTTCACAACATTTCTAACACATTTGTGTTAGATTCCAAAGTGGTCTGAAATACTTTTTTTGGAAACAAGAGGCAAGAATACACCAGGACTGAAAAGCTGGCTATTAGTCTTCTAGTCTAGAGACTGAACAGACTACCTGCCCTACAAAATTAAGCTGCAGAGTTCTTAAGACTCTTGCTAATTATCCCTTTACACCATTAAGTCTCTCCACCTGGTATCCAATGCTGTGAAAAAAATACAGGAAAAAAATAAGAGTAAATGGAGGCCGGGTACATTGGCTCATGCCTGTACTCCCAGAAACTTGGGAGGCCAAGGCCAGTGGATCATTTGAGGTCAGGAGTTCAAGACCAGCCTGGCCAATATGGTGAAACTCCCATCTCTACTAAAAATATAAAAATTAGCCAAGCGTGGTGGTGCACCCCTGTAATCCCAGCTACTCAGAAGGTTGAGACAGGAGAATCATTTGAACATGGGCGGCAAAGGTTGCAGTGAGCCGAGACTGAGATCATGCCACTGTACTCCAGCCTGGGTGACAAAGTGAAATTCCATCTCAAAAAAAAAAAAGAGTGAATGGAAAGATATACATAGAACCTCCAGCAAACCTGCCACAAAGATCTGTTCCATTCTACTAATTGTCTTGTCTCTCAATAGTTACTTATATCTGAGAAGCAATGTAATAACATTTTGTTTAAAAAATGTTTGCATATTGGATATGTTATAACCTGAACATTTTAAATAGAGTTTTATTAAGAATCTCAAATTAATTTGTACTTTTTGTCAATTTTATTTCACATACTTAGAATTTGAACCTGATAATATCTAGACTCAGAACAGACAGACACAGATATAAATTTGTACGAAACAGCAAGTAATGGTCTTATTTAAAATAATATTTTAAAAGTCTTAAAGGATCCATGTTAATAACATAAGCATTTACCAAGTACTGCATCCACTGCATCTTACACACCTGGCTAGGTGCTATGTATGCAAAGATTAATGAACAAGAGTCAATGCCTGTTCTGAAGAAGCCAATTTGGTGGTGACATGGAGATGAATATCAATGGTTATAATACAGTATGATAAGTGCTATAATAGAGGTATGTATTATAAATAAAATCGTCAATGATTCTTTTAAGCTCATCTCCCATTAATTATCTTTCAAATTTTACATTCAAATACAAATTTTCTGTAATTTCCCTAAGTCTTGCTGTTTTGCCATTTCATACCATTGCACATATTGTTCCTTCCATCTTGGATGTCTACACTACCCCACATATGTTGTCTGCTTGATGAACTAATTTAGTGTTTAAAACCAACATGGATTTCTCCTCCTCTAGGAAGCTTTCACTCACATTCTTCCCCAACAATCACACTTTCTGCTGCTATGCCTGTCACTCTATAATGCAGTTACGTATTTGTGTGTCTTCTCCTCTAGATTGAGATCCTTGAGAGTAAAGACTGTAGCTTATCCACCAGTGTATCTCCAATTCCTAAAACTGTTCTTGGCAGACAGTAGATGCCATAAACATTTATTAAATTTTCCAAATCCCCAGAAAAGATTCACTTAGGTATTGGAATAGGGAAGGAAATAATTCTAGAAACTCTTCAGAGAGAAAATAATTCTCTTTTCAAGAGACGGGGTCTTGCTATGTTGCTCAGTCTGATTTGGAGCTCCTGGGTTTAAGCAATCTGCCCACCTTGACATCCCAAAGTGCTGGAATTAACAGGCATGAGCCACCATGCCTGGCCTCCAGAAGATAATTGTTAAGCTGAATCTCTAGAGATAAGTTAGAGTCAATAATCAGACAATAGAAGAAGGTTGATGAGAAAGACGGCCCAAGCAGAAGCAAAACACAGGTCAATGCCTGGAGGCTTATGGGAGCTTTAAAACCTAGAGAGACTTTAGGCTTCAAGTAGATAAGACTGGCTAAAGGAAAGAGGTAGAACAAGAGAAGACACTTTAAAGGGGGTAGGGACCAGAGCATGAATATAATCTTTTATCCTTTGTTAAGGAATTTGAATTTTTACCTGAAGATATAATGGGGAATCTCTGAAGGGTTTTAACCGAGGAGTAACATCATTGGCTATGATAGTTTAAGATCAATATTTGAGGCAATTTGGCAGTTATTTTAATAGCTAGACAAGAAATTATATGCCACCTTCACCTCTTGCTTGCTTTTTTACAATAGCCTCTTAACTGGTCTTCCCAGACTCCTCTTTGCTTTCTTAACAGTCTATTCTTACCACAGCAGACAGAAAAATCCTTTTGTGCAGCACTCCTCTGCTCAAACTCTCTAGCGGCTTCCCGTCTCACACATAATAAATGTCAAAATGCTTATAATTACCTATAAATGGAGTTTTTGGAAGTTTTGCAATGATGAGGAGACAAGGATTATAGTTCAGGACCTGTCAGTGGGGAAGTCCCTATAAACATTCTAAGCTCTCAAAACACCCTGAGAGCAAGAATGGACTAGATATTGACTCCAGCCTTGAGTTTTTAATGTGCCAAAGGAAAATAACTGCCAACCTACAATTCTATGTCTAACAAAAACACCCTTCCAAAATGAAAAACAAAATAAAGATGTTATAAATCAACAGACAAAAACAGAGACTTCATCACCAGCAGACCTGTACTAAATGAAATATTAAATGGAGGCTCTAGACAAAAGCAGAATGGACTAGAAAACAATGGAAAGTACAAATATGTGAGTAAATATCAATAAATATTTAACTGCAAAATGAGATAATAATAATGAATTAAGTCAGAGGAAAAGTAAAAGAGCCTGAGAAATAGAAGTCAGAGATAAGATAAACCACGTCAGAGTAATGCTGCAGAAGCCAAATGAAGAGCTAGCTTAAAGACAGGAGACAGCAATAAACAGTGTTAAGAATATATATATAATATATATATAAGTAAAGAAGTTAAAGCAACAAAAGAATTAAAGGTGCTGGTTAAAGTGCAAGTGAAATTATCTACTGTGAGGTCTATGACACATAGGAAAGCAAACAAGGTAAAAATCTGGGTAGTAATACAGTAATTTGCAGGGTAGAGTATCAAAGAACCAGTGGTTAAGATAAGGGACAAGGGCATGTAGAGTAGTTAAAAGGGAATATTGAAGTTCAAAATATAATAGGCATTCAATATATACTTGCTGAGTATATATATAGGATATGAGTGTCATAAAGTCAAACTGATTTGAAAGGGAAATTTCACAGTTCAAGAATTTAAAGCTGGCAGGGTGTGGTAGCTCATTCCTGTAATCTCAGTGCTTTGGGAGGTCAAGATGGGAGAATCACTTGAGGCCAGGAGTTCCAGATTACAATGAGATATGATGGTGCCAGGGTACTCCAGACTGGGTGACAAGAGTGAGGAAAGGGAGAGACAGACAGAGAGACAGTGAGAGAGACAGAGAAAGAAAGGAAAGAAACACACAGAGTTTTTAAAAGTGAACTAATTAAAATAATGTAATACTTAGGTAAATTATGAGACTAAAGATTTAAATTATCAAATTAACATTTTAAAAGGTAGGATTAGCTCCAATAATTCCAAATTCACTTAAAAGAAAAGAAAATGGAACAGCCCAAATTACTTACATTAAAAATCAGTAGTCAGGTTAAATTAGGGCAGAAACACTTTTCTTGAAAAATGTTTTCTTCTTTTGCAATTCAGAGCTATAGTTTAAAAAGATTTGATGTTCTACATATCAAACTCTCATATATTGAAAATTCTGGTGAGTACAAGAAAATTTATCATATAGAAATCAGGATAACTCTTTGATTTTTTTTTTTTTTAATGAGAACAGAGAAGAGGGTAAAAGTAGGAAAGAAGTTGAAATGGTGGCTAGAATAACAATGACAGCTGATAGGATTTTCAGCCTCTTGTGGACACCTGAATCTATTTCCCTTCTCTTTTACTCTCAGTCTTGCCTTTACTCTTTCTGTTTTATCTTTAGGATTTACTGCTATCCTCAGTTCCATGAGATATTTTACATGTGATTTATATAGTCTACTACTATATCCATACCATGGTGGACCCTTCATGATGTCCTGTTAAAGCCGAGTTGCTCTATTTGATTGCATCCAATTGCCTTGGGATTTTACCTTCTTAAACTTTGCTTTATTATTTTCTTCAAAATAAGCTTCTCTTTAATTTACCACTTACCATATTAGTAGAAGAACTTTCTCTCTCTGACCATACTTTTCATCTTTTTATATCTCTTACCAGGCTTTTCTTCACCTTCAGCACAATCTGAAGCTTCTTCTTGTCCTCCAAATAAATCATGCACCAACTGCTTTATCTTACTTTCTTAGACAATTGGGACTGAGAACTGTCCATTATTTCGACTATACTCTTACCAACATCCTTAATTCCTCCCCATTCTATCCTCAAGTTCCTAATAAAAACATGACAACTGACTCCATTATAAATAAATTTCAAAAAAAACTTAGCTGCAATCAAAAAGCTTGTTACATTTTTGCTTATTTCTAATCAACACCATTTCCCATTTAAAAACAGCTGTCCTCTTTAAAGCTCCCAACTGTATCCTTATACTTTGTCACTTTCAGGAGACTTTATCTTCCACTTAACTGGGAAAAACCACTGGTATAAATGCCCTCTACTCTCCTCTCAAGAACTCTCTTCTAAACTTTTTTGTTTCCCGGTTATCTCAAAGAAGACATCTTTCCAGTTCTAAACCATTCAGGTGTGCTCCACCACGTTCCTCCAGAGCCTGCAACACCAATTATTTCCTTAGTGCCTTGTTTTCTTCATCTACCTCTCCATTGGTTCCATTTCCTTCTTCATGCTACAAAGTTGCTGAAATCTAGGGCCTCTCTCCTTCTAAAATGCTTTTCCCGACTCCATTTTGACCTCAAACCATTACCCTACTTCTCTCTTCCCTCTCTCTATAAGTCTCCATAGTCACTCCTCAATCTATGACAGTCTGGCTTCCATGCCAATGACAATGATCTCAAAGATCACTAAGAACCACATAATTGCTCATTCAGTAGCTTCTCTAGTTACTTTTCATTCAACTTGATCCCATAGGCAGGTTTAGTACTGCTGATTATCTCCTCTCTCCTTGATTCCTTTCCTCTGACTTCGCCAACACTTTCTGTTGATTCTCTCCCAATTTCCGCTTCTTCTCAGGCTCTTTGCTGACTCCTTTTCCTCCATCCCTCCCTTAAAAGATGAAACTCACTAAAGTTCCATGCTCAACTACACCTTCTCAGTTCACGCCCTTACAGTTTCTCACATGAGCGAGGCACTCCCTCAAAGGACTTTTGTATTCTGCACTCTATCCCTTCTATGCCCTCTATCCTCATCTTCTTTTCCCCTTTCACTGAGCTTTTATTCATCCTAAAGACTCAGCTTCCTTGGCTGCTGAAATGTGGCTTAAGTATCCTTCCTGTGCGCTCCCATGGATCCTGGACTTTTATGTTTTTCCCATTGGACCCTATACTCTACAAAGACAGAGATTGGGTCTACTTTGTTTATTACTGTATCCCTAGCATCTAGCATAATGTGAAATTTAGAATGAGTAGATGAATGAAAGACTTCATATAGTCCCAAAAATTTAACAGTCAATTAATGTGAAAGAACCCCATATATCAATACTAATAGCTTTAGACCTGATTTCTTTCCTGAACTCAAAACCTTTGCTTCTAGCAGCCTACTTGTTATAGCTACATTAATAGTTTCTAGACCCTCAATGACTCAATAATATAGCAAATAATCCCTTCCTAGCTTCTAAAGCCTCTCTCTTCCTTCTGTGTTCCTGGTTTTCTTTTTTTTCTCTCTCTCTCGTTTTTTTTTAGATGGAGTCTCACTCACTCTGCTGCCTAGGCTGGAGTGCAGTGGCACTCACTGCAACCTCTGCCTGCCAGGTTCAAGCGATTCTTGTGCCTCAGCCTCTCAAGGAGCTGAGACTATAGGTGCGTGCCACCATGCCGGGCTAATTTTTCTATTTTTAATAGAGACAGGACTTTACCATGTTGGCCAGGCTGGTCTCAAACTACCGAACTCAAGTAATCTGCCTGCCTTGGCCTCCCAAATTTCTGGTATTACAAGCATGAGCCACTGTGGCCGGCCTCCAGTTTTCATTAATATACACCACTCACAGTACAATCTTTGACTCTTCCCTGCCCTCCCCTTTTTTATCCCCAAATGCAAATCCTATGAATTTAATATCGCCAATGAAACAAAAAGAACAAAAACAGATATCAAAATATCAGGAGGAAATAAGGAGCAGTACTTCCATCTCAAGAAACATCATAAAACTCAGTTTTCTGACCAAGCTAGGCCAGGCCTTTCCCAGGTTACTGTCTGCTACCTTTCTTCCGGACCTCATACTCATATTTTGCTCTAGCCATGGGGGTTCACGCGTATTATTTAGCTACATAATCTACAGTCTCAAGGAGCTATCATTGGGGCAGTCATATGGCCCTATTCTGGTCTAAGCCTACTGTCTTGGCATAATTTTAATAGTTTCACTCTCGAAAGCATCTGGGTTTAGATGATAAATTATATGGTTCCTCTATATTATCATCAGTTAGATAAATTCTGGTTTCTCTAAAAGAAGACTCCTAAAAACACTTGACACATATTTAAAGCTGAAAATAAAGGAAAGAAAAGCAGAAGATGTTCCATGATAAGAAACAGACATTTGTCTAATTCTCAGTCATATGAATTGAATAGCTATTCTCAAGTGCCGAAATCTCAAACCAGGAATATATAATTTAGAACTTGGGTTGAAAGCTTCACAGACTTCCCTGTTAAAAATAAATAAAGAGGGGAGGGGGAGGAAAAAAGAAATGAACTAAATAATTGCACCTAAATGTAGGTATTCATTTGCCCTTCTATTTTTATATCTTTTGCTTCTTAAACACCAGTTCATTGAATTATTATCACCTAAACAACTTCTTTTTGTTCAAGTATCAAACCCTATCTGACAACTAGCATAATTCTTAAGAGTAACACACTCTCTCCCTGATTCCTTACCAGTTTTTTTGTTTCTAGCTAAGGGCTTACTCTGTCACCCAAGCTGAAGGGCAGTGGCATGATCTCGGCTCACTGCAACCTCTGCTTCCTGGGTTCAAGCAATCCTCTTGTCAACATTCACCACCATCCTCCACTAATTAAAAAAGATGTTTTGGGCCGGGTGCAGTGGCTCACATCTATAATCCCAGCACTTTGGGAGGGTGAGGAGGATGGATCACCAAGGTCAGTAGATCGAGACCAGCCTGATTAACATGGTGAAAACCCATGTCTACTAAAAATACAAAAAATTAGCTGGATATGGTGGTATGTACCTGTAGTCCCAGCTACTCAGGAGGTTAAGGCAGGAGAATCTCTCGAACCCGGGAGGTGGAGGTTGCAGTGAGTCAAGATTGTGCCACTGCACTCCAGCCTGGGCAACAAAGCAAGACTCCATCTCAGAAAAAAAAAAAAAATGTTTTGTAGAGATGAGGTCTCACTATCTTGCCCTGGCTGGTTTCAAACTTCTGGGCTCAAGTGATCCTCCTACTTGGCCTCCCAAAGTACTGGAATTACAAGCATGACCCTCCATGCCCAGTCCTTTATTGAAAAAGCACAAAATTGGAAGCATTAAAAAGGGGGCTTGAGAGGTCATTCAATCCGTGGCATCCCAAGCCTACACTGTATACATTTATTGTCTTTTGTTGAAGCTGTATCTGCTGTTCCTCGCCTCTCCAGGATGGTAGGGACACAGGTTGTGAGGGGAGAAAGGATGAGAAACCTGAATTCAGTTTATCAATTCTTTATGAGGCCACATAGCAAAATTATAGTACATTTAAACTGAATTATGGTACTAAAATCTGAAGATGTCTTTCTAATAATCCAAGGCAATCTAAAAGTGATAACTGACAACTGAGTATATATAGCAAATACAAGATATTGTAATCATATATATAAAACAAAAGTTTAAAAAGCTAAACAACACACTTAAAATCTTAAAATCTTAATAAAGATGATAAAATCATTTTAAGTTGATATAAATTGACTTTAAGGTGAACTGTAAAGATTATACTATATGATACATAAGTAACATAGTCTGATTATGGGTTAGAAACATTGTTTAAACACCCTAAATCATTTGCTCTTTTTACTGGCCACCCAGCTCTTCTTTTCAAGCCACAGAGTAAATAACAACGTAGCTCATGTTAGAGAAGAAAATGCTCCCTTCATATTCCACTCAGCTACTCTGATTCACATTCAAGCAGAGATTCACTCACACACAGCTGTGGCCAACATGAGTCCAATTTAAACATTAACCTATGATGCTTTAACAACCCAGCAGGAAAGTTTTTGAGAAGGGATACAAGCAGTGCCTGTCTGTGATCAAACTGCCTGGCACTGCACACAACATGGCTCTAAGCCTCATCTCCCCTGGAGACACTCAAAGGTTATGTAATCAGGAAATGCACAATGGGCTGCTTGCCCCGCACCTCTCTACACCTGCGCCTGTGACTCACTTTCTTGGCGTCTGTATCAAATGAAAAAAGAAAAAGTAATGCCTGCCCCTAAAATATATTTTACAGTCTTGAAATTCTGGGAGTTAATTTTCTTGCCTAACTAAACTGTCAATATCACCCCAGAGTTAACAAGGCTAGCAAGAAAAAAAGACGTAAGATGGATACCATGGAGACAGAAGGAAGAGCTGAATGGGAGAGCAGAAAACAGAATGGAGAAAGAAATTGGGATAAATGAAGACCAAAAAAAAAAAAAGAAAAAAGAAAAAAAAGCAGGGGAGGGCAGGGGGAGAAAAACAATATTTTGATGAATGTTTTGCTTTCTAAATGGCATTAAAATGAAGAACAATATTTACTTTATTTTAATACATATTAGTTTGCTGGCATAATTGGGGGAAGAAGTGAACAAATATTCCGACTTTTGCCTCTTCAAGGAAATCTCAGCTGCTTCACTAAGTAGAGAAAATATCCTCTATACAATACCAGCATCGTACTATTACTACATATGAGGTAACTCAAACGATTTAAAATACAACATTTCCCATTGCAATTTATATTTTTCCAACACTAAGATATTTTTCATGCAAAATTTCAGCACCGCTTTATGGTTTTCAAAATCATTTTGAAATTGTGTGCTAATAAGCATACTATTGGATAGAAGTGGATCCCAATCTCCTTTCAAATGTATCATAACGCATGCCAAGCTTACTCTTCACACATTAATGTTTTCCTATTGCATCATAAAGTCTAGATAAACATAACTGAGAAATGAAAATTGTGGGTTTATTAAACTTATTCTTGTTTTTTAACAATGTCAAAAGCAAAAAAAAAAAAAAGATATTTTCCACAACTGTCTGTGCTATTTGGATTTTTCTTTGTATCAGAGGCTAAATGATGACAGTTATGGGGTTAAATTCCAATTAGCATACTGTAGAAGTACCCAGCAAAGTATTCTCACTGTGCCAAAGGTGAGCACAGGCTTTGGGAAGGCATGTTTTCCATAAGTAGGGGCCATTTGATGAGCTACAGCTTGACACTTATCTGCGTTCCAATGAAAACAAGAACAATTTCTCTGTGGCCTTAAAAGGCAAAGTCAAGAATAACACCAAATGTTGTAGCACATGTGTTGATTTGTTATGTTACATTTCAGCTGTTAGTTATGTTAATGGAACAGTTTCACATACTTCGTTTTGATGCATTTATTTTAATGATCATGTGTATGTATCTTGCTATGATTGCCCGGTAACACTGATTACATGATGTTCTGCTGTCACCACCAGGCCAGGACTGGAAGTAAGAAAGTGAAATGTAAAACTCTGGAACTATATGGCTTAAAGTGAGTCCTTCAGTACATGAAGAATAAGAGTGATTCAAAACCTATATACTGTGAGATCTTAATACTAGTTGACAGCACATCTTGTAGAGCATATCACCAGATTAACTAAAATCGGAGACATTTTAAAAAGTAGATTTACAATATAAGTATTCCAGAGATTAGGAGAAAATGTTCAAGCTTTAGCATTTTGTATCCCTAACAAGTCCTTTTTTTTTTTTTTTAGAACCATTACTTAACTACAATTAGAGACAGAATTCTAATCATGTAATTAGTAAGGCAGCAAAAGGCATTTTAATACATATCTTCCACATTCTTCTAGTAATTTTCAAAGATGCTCACCAAGACGGTATAAGAACTATAAAGCCATTTGCTGTTGCAATTTTCTTCTACTTAATGATCAATTAGCACTAGGGTTCTGCCTGATGGACCAACAAGGTGGTATCAACAAAGACCTAGCTAGCCTCTGGTAAAAAGAGATATTCCGTGAAACCCATGACACTATTTCATACACTCTAAAGACAAAAGAAGAAAAAGCGCTTGGCTACTGAAATGTACAAAGCTTTTTCATAAGCTCTTTCATGAAGTTCACAGTAAACTGTGCAAGACCTGGTGATTCTGGAGGAGAGATGATGTATCTTTTTTGGTAAGTGTAAGTGAGTGGTTCATAAGCAGCCTCCAAAGGGTGGAAGAAACTTTTTAAAGATGGAGAGTCAGGGTCTCCAGCTGTAACATTAGAGAAAAAATGAAGATTCACAGTGACGCTTTTCTTGTTATTACCCCTCTTCCTCCCTTATAAGCAATGGTCTACTAGAGCCAGTTTGTAACAGCTTACAAGAGCTGATTCATAAATATTCAGAAATTTTGTGAGTCAGTTGTTAAACTCTGTCATTACCAGAAATAAATCACATAAACTTACAATTAAAGAAATCATTATTCAGTCCAAGTCCAAAGGCCTCAGGAAAAAAAATAAAGAAGTTATATTCAAAACAAAAAATAATGACTACCCAAAACTCATTTTATTTCCTGTTGATTTTACTGTTTTGCTATTGATATCATCCATGGTCTTGAGGTGTATCTGTGTGGGGAAAATACTATATGATGGGTGCTACTGCGCATCTCTTCCCAACTCTGCATTCAGTGATGTCAGGTTGGCAGCTTGAAGTCATCCATAGTGAGAGTATTTATACCCAGAGATCAACAAATGCTACAAATTAGGGCTGCTTTTCCCCCTAGAGATCTGGTTGTTAAACATTTGTCATCATAGCACTGATTATAAGGCAAATATACTTCTCTTCCTATCATGATCACTAAAGAAAGAGAAATAAAGTAGGAAAAAACAAATGACACCAGCTAATTCAAATATTTACTGGCAGCAAAGCTACATACCAGAATATACCAAGTCACACTAGAATATGCCAATTTATAACACAGTTTACTTACATATTCTGTTTAACAGACATCCATTTAAAAAATATATACAGTAAAGGCCCTGTTAATAGAGTAAAGCTGAACCAGAAGCGGGGGGGTCAACAGCTTTTCTTTAAAATTGTTTGCATTCTGAATAGTCCTTTTTTAGAAAAGGCCAAAACTCAGCTTCAAATGTTAAATTTAACTTCAGTCTGATAAATTA
Organism: Sapajus apella; assembly: GCF_009761245.1. NCBI lineage: Eukaryota > Metazoa > Chordata > Mammalia > Primates > Cebidae > Sapajus > Sapajus apella. The sequence continues at coordinate 911,062 of NW_022436943.1, read as the reverse complement.
ATCAGAAGAGGTAAGAGTTTAGTGGGGAAAATCTTATTAGCTTGATGGGATGAAAAAGTACAAGGAACAGATTTGAAGAAGAAACATTAAAGCATTATGAGAAATAGAAATGGTACTAATGGATCTTGATTCAGTGTCTGGACCCCAAAGAGACCAAAATCACTTCACAGATCATCTTAAACACAACAGAACAGATGTCCACTAAACTGTAACAGCAACAAAAAAACATATTGTTGTACGTGATAGCAAATAGCAAAGTAACATGGGATCTTCTCAACTGGGCTCAATAACTCTATGCTTGGACTTTATATAAAACAATGAGATGAACTGTGCTCCAAATAGCTAAGGGTGAAAACTGAAGGAGTCCCCAGAGGTGTTTATAAAATATAAATGCCGTGATACAGGATACTTTCAGAAATCACAAAGTACTTATGTCAGCAAAAAGAGAAGTCTGTTTTCATAACCATTCACAGCTCTAGCAGGCATAGAACATTATCATCTGAGTTCATATGAGGCAGAAAAAGAAAATAACAAGCAAGTTCAAGCAATCCAGCCTTTTTTTCTCTGCAAAAGGAGGAAAAAATGATGATTTTTAATGACCTCTCATATCCCACTAGGAGCTCAAAAACATTACTGAGGAGCTATGCCGAGAGGGAATAAATTACAGATGGAGCTTTCCACAAATGGATTTTCATGTGAAGGACGTTGGGTTTTTCAACTAGGAATCTTAAAGGTGGGATGTAGGGCTTGCAGCATCCTGATACTGAGAGGCAAGCTACTGCAGAGATCAACACAAGATGGAGTTGTATGAAAAAAAGATAATGATGACAAACTAGAATTTTTGCCAATTGCTCAGGCCCTACTAAAAAGAATTCAAAGCAAAAGAGCGTCTAAGAAAATGCCAATAGGATAAAAGAGTAAAACAAGTTGAGTCATTTGGGACAGAATAAAAAATCAGAAGGGGAAAATAGAACATGTTAAGAAAAGATGAAAACAAACCATAAACACCAGGGACAAATAAGGCAAGGTTTTTAAGATAGATTTGGGTCATTGTTTAAGACATTTTAAGCAAAATCAATTAAGTGCATGAAGAAATAAGCAAACACACACACAAAAGTTATTACTATGTAGTTTAAGGAACCTAAGGAACAAATAAAGGTTTTATTTTATAAAGTTTTGGATTCATTTTTTAAAAAACCTTTCATTGACAAAAGCAAAATATACATCTAAACTAATGGAATTATTTAACTTCTATTAATAAATAATTTCTTGGAAATCAGTGAACACAAAATAATTCAATTTATTTTTTTGAAATAGTGTCTCACTACATCACCCAGGCTGGAGTGCAGTGGCACAGTCTCAGCTGAGTACAACTTCCACCTCCTAGTCTCAAGCCTAGCTTCCTGAGTAGCTGGGACTACAGGTGCACGCCACTACACCAGGCTAATTTTTGTATTTTTTGTAGAGATAGGGTTTTGCTACGCTGCCTAGGCTGGTCTTGAACTCCTGGACTCAAGCTATCTACCTGCCTCAACCTCCCAAGGTGCTGAGATAAATAATTCAATTTTAAAAACATGACTATATTAAAATTTCTGGCTTGGGGGGGAAAAAAAACCTGTTTCACCAGTATGCTGAGCTATGCTAACAAACCACACAAGAAACCAGAGTATCAAGTGATTGCTTTACAATGAGAAATGAGAAAATCAACCATCATTAAGGTTTTAGGTCTATGTTTACCAGCATACCACCTTGGAAAACAAGTTTACATGTAGCAGCAGGTTGCTTCGAATCAGACTAAGTGAAGGTAACTACATGAACCCTATGAATATTCCCTCCAACAAGACCTGTCAGGCTGACTAGATGCAAAGAGCAGACAGCTCAGGAGAGCAGTTCAAGAGCACATCAAGGACTGCCTCTGAGACACTACGCCTTCTGGGATGCCACTGCTAACCAATGTCTCTTCATGAGTGAATCATTCTTTCTCTTTTTAAGAGATAGGGTCTCACTCTGTCACCCATGCTGGACTGCAGCTGGAGTATACTGGTATAATTATAGCTCACTGAAGCCTCCAATTCCTGGACTCAAGTGATCTTCCTGTTTCATCCTCCCAAATAGCTGGGATTACAAGTGTGTGCCACCACACCTGGCTAATTTTTAAAATTTTTTGTAGAAACAGGGTCTCACTATGTTGTTTATGCTGCTCTTGAATTCCTGGGCTCAAGTGATTTTCCCACTTCAGCCTCCCAAAGTGCTGGGATTACAGGTGTAAGCCACTGTGCCTGGCCTGGAAAATTCTTTCTTTACATGTGCTGGCATCTTCATTACAAATTTTACAGGCCTGTGAAGCCCTTCTGTCTCTAGATAGTTGCTCATATCTGTTCTGATTTATTACACATTCATTTCCTAGTTTAAATTTCAAAAAGCAACCATATTTTTAGGTTCCTTGGGTGAAGTGGGAGGGGACAGGGAGATTTCATTGTTGTTCCAGTGCAATTTGTTAAGAGCTCCCTTTTTCTTTTTTCCAAGACAGTCTTGCTCTTATCGCCTAGGCTGGAGTGCAGAGGCACGATCTTGGCTCATTGCAACCTCTGCCTGCCAGGTTCAAACAATTCCGCCTCAGCCTCCTGAATAGCTGGGATTACAGGCATGTGCCACCATGCCCAGCTAATTCTTGTATTTTTAGTAACAATGGGACTTCACTATGTTGGCCAGGCTGGTCTTGAACTCCTGACCTTGTGATCTGCCCGCCTTGGCCTTCCAAAGTGCTGGGATTACAGGCGTGAGCCACCGCTCCTCATTAAGAGCAAACTGGAAAGACAGAAAGTTGATAATTGCTGAAGCTGAGTGAAGGTAATATGCAGGCTTATTAATCTATTTTCATAAAAATAGTTTTTTTCTCAAAAATTTTCTTAAAAAAATAAAAACACAGGTGGCCACAGTGGCTCATGCCTGTAATCCCAGCACTTTAGAAGGCCAAGGTGGGCAGATCACAAGGTCAGAAGTTCGAGACTAGCCTGGCCAACATGGGGAAACCATGTCTCTACTAAAAATACAAAAATAAGCCAGGCATGGTGTTGGACACTTGTAGTCCCAGCTACTGGAGGCTGAGGCAAGAGAATCACTTGAACCCAGGAGGCGGAGATTCCACTGAGCTGAGATCTCACCACTGCACTGCAGCCTGAGCAACAGAGTGAGACTGTGTCTCTAAATAAATAAATAAATAAAAATTAAAAGAAAAAAATGCTTGGCTGGCTGTCATTTCCAAATAATCAATGACTATCTTTAATGTTTATAATATGTTGCTAAGAATATAAACATGCCAATGAGTTCATTAGTTTTTCAATAGCTATCACAGCACCTTTTATATGGATGGCAACTTCAGTCCTGAGCAACAAAGTAAACAGAGCAGACTGTCTTCATGGACCTACAGTCTAATGGAGAAAATTAAAGTTGAAATTTGACATTTAATATTCGTAAAGATAGTTAAAGATATTGAAGTGAAAGATTAAACAAGGTGATAAACATACTCTTTTTTTCTAGAGACAATAATAAGAAAGCAACAGCTTAGAAGTTAAGAGCATAGGGTTTGGAGTCAGAATATTTGGTAGTAATTCCAAGTTCACCAATTGCTAAATGGATGGCGTTAGGAAAGCATTCAACTTCCCTAAGTCTCAGTTTCCCAATCTACAAAATAAAAATATACCAATCTACCTCTTAGGACTGTTGAGAATTAAATAAAATTATCCATGTAAAGTTTTAACCACAGAACCTAACAAAAACATTAAAGAAATGTCAGGTGAAATAGATAATGGTGGTTCAGAGAAGTTCAGGTGCTGGCCTTCTCTGGAAACAAGAGGATTAAAAGAGGATCTAAAAATAAATAAATACCTAAAAACAAATAGAGGATCTTTTGAGAAACTTTGTTGGTCTATAATCCTATAATATTCAAAAATCTTAAGACTGTGGATAACTCATGTAAACATCAGGAAGTAGGGAAATGAATGGATAACTACAAGCCAGAAAGCTGGCTGCTGTGCGTGTTCTTCCTGAATCCACTTCACTAGCAAACACAACAAAATGCGATGCAACACGAGAACCCTGTTGATTCTGTGTTCAGCAATTCACAGGGTTCAGGAATCCAAGCTTGACCGCTAATTAGGACACCATCTCTCTGGTAACAAAAACAAATAATGTAACAAAGCCTGAAGAGTAATTGCCCAGCACTCCAGAAACAACCTAATTGTGAAGACACCAAAATTTACCATAAAGCTATAAAGAAGTACATGATTTTCCACATTCAATCACCAGCCAATTTCACCCCTCACTCATGCCCATTCATCTTTTAAAAAAACAGAGCATGATTCTTAATGCTGCTGCTGAGTAGAGAAATAATGAGCTCTTTTAGTGCACCTGAAAATACACCCTCAGCCTAGAGAAGGAGAACTTAGCTGGTGACACTGTAATGAAAATGTCAGGACCACCCTGAAGTATTTAGGTCCTGTAAATGCCAAGGAAAGAGAGGAGCTAAACAATTAACGTAATGGATGACAGTGAGAAAAGGAAAAATAAAGCTGATTATCAGAGAAAAATCTTCAACACTGCCCCTCTTATGCCGTAAAGTTTTTTCAAAGGAATTTGTGGTTACTCCCAGGGTTTTCGGTGTTACCTCAGACTTCATTGGAAAACATTGTAAGAACAATGCAAATTTTATACGGAACGAGCTACAAGGTCTTCTCTGGCTTTTTTCCTTCTCAGTCTTTCTAGGGTTCTCTGGAAAAGTAGGCAAAAGAAAGCACATTCTTGGCCCTTGAGAGAAAGAATGCTGTGGGGGGAGCTGCACCTGTACTTTGTTCACCAAGGTGTTCCCAGCACCAATCACACCTGAGGGTATAGTAGGTGTTTGGTAAATGTTTTTAGAAATAGCAATAACATGTTTAGGCTAGGAAAAAATGTATGCTCCTAATTGCTGGTCTAACTGCTACTCAGTTTACATTGATTTACTGGTTTGTACACTATAAAAGCAGGAGCAAAGGGGACAAATTCATAGACATACTCAGAGAAGCTTAAGGCAGGGCTGCAATGTAAAACCTAGGATGAACATTATTTGGATCCACACTGTGTCTCGGATCACCTAATAGGAAACTGAAATGAGCTGCGGCCAGAAAGGATAAGGATAGCAATAAACACTTACTGAATAACTACATTAATGGATTCTGTATTACAATTACATCACAACTTAAGGGCTTCCTACAAACATCAATGCACAATATAGATCTGGTGATGTTTACTGACTCAGCTTTTGTGTTTCCTTTTTCTTTTATGAAGTTTTGCAAACACAAGAGTGAACAGGCAACAGGACTATAAACCCTAGGTAGACAGCAGTCTGGACTGACTTATTTGTCATGGGACCCATCAAGTGACTTCTTCAGAGAAATGTGTGTAAATAGAAACAACAGGAGTCTCTCATAAGAGCATTATAGCACAGTATTTACAAGCTGTCCTATCATTGGGTGGAGATGTCAGGAGCAGGACTTGCAAATGTTAAAATTTCATTTGGCCACCACTGAAATACCAGAAAGATGTAAAATTGATTCTGAAGTTATTAATATGAATAAAATAGGACAGTGGCCTATGAAGCATAAGACTAAAACACAGTAGCTTTTGACTCAAAAATGAAAAAAAAAAGGAAACAGTTCCTTCATTCTTACAGGTATGTGAAAAGAAGCCGAGGACTTAAAAAGCAAAACAAAACAATAACCAACTGCTTTCTGCTGGTAAAGAAAGAATATACTTCATCATCAGTTAAGATGCTATTACCTGGTCGGGCATAGTGGCTCATGCCTGTAATCCCAACACTTTGGGAGGCTGAGGTGGGAGGATTGTTCGAGTCCAAGAGTTCAAGACAAGCCTGGGCAACATATGAGACCCTGTCTCTACAAAAAGTTAGCTGGGGCTGGTGGTGTGTCTGTAGTATCAGCTACTAGGGGAATCATGGGGAGGCACCAAGGTGGGAGGATTGCTTTGAGCCCAGGAGGCTGAGGAAGCAGTGAGCCGTGATTGTGAGCCACTGCTCTCCAGCTTGGGTGACAGGGCAAGATGACCTTGTCTGAGGAAAAAAGAAAGAGAGAGAGAGAGAGAGAGAAAGAGAGAGGATTATCTGTTGTAAATACGACTGTAGTACTTCAATAATTATCTCCTTCCCCCACTAGAGAGGGAGCCTTCTAAGCCATGAACTTTGTCCTAATCATCTTTCTATTCACAAAACATTATTTGGCACATAGCAGGCTTCTCAGTGGATGTTCATTAATAAGTAACTGAATATTATAAAAGAGATTATTATTTTTTTCTTTTTTTTTAATGGGTGCAGGATTTTTGGTTGAGTCAAAAATTTTCATTTTTCCTTTTTCTTTTTTTTTTTTGAGATGGAGTCTCACCTTATTGCCCAGGCTGGAGTGCAATGGCCCGATCTCAGCTCGCTGCAACTTCCACGTCCCAGGTTTAAGTGATTCTCCTGCCTCAGCCTCCCGAGTAGCTGGGATGACAAGCATCTGCCACCACGCCCAGCTAACTTTTTTGTATTTTTAGTAGAGACAGGGTTTCACCATGTTAGCCAGGCTGGTCTTGAACTTGTGACCTTGTGATCTGCCCACCTTGGCCACCCAAAGAACTGGGATTACAGGCATGAGCCACCATGCCTGGCTATAAAAGAGATTATTAAATGGTTGTGATTCAGTGTAGTATATTTTATTTCATTTTATTTATTTATTCATTTTGAGATGGAGTCTCACTCTGTTTCCCAGGCTGGAATGCAGTGGTGTGATCTTGGCTCAACCTCCATCTCCTGGGTTCAAGTGATTCTCTTGTCTCAGCCTTCCAAGTAGCAGGGAATCCAGGCATGCACCACCATATCAGGCTAATTTTTGTATTTTTAGTAGAGATGGGGTTTCACTGTGTTGGCCATGTGGGTCTCGAACTCCTGACCTCAGCTGATCCACCTACCTCGGCCTCCTAAAGTGCTGGGATTACAGGCAAGAGCCATTATGCCTGGCCAAATGTAGTATATTTTAATTTAAGTTATATTGTGGAACTGTTCCTCCATCCTAGTTTCTTCAAATTCCCATTTTTCTTCCTCATTATCCAAGTAACTGATAGAACCTTAAATATTGGCCCTAATAATATCTGTTTATTCCATCGAGTGCTCTCTACTGTATCACAAAATAGTTCCACCTGTATATGATGTTGTAAAATATATATTAAAAATGAATTTATATACATATAGTCTTTTTTCACTCTGCATTTCCCCTTGTCTATAACTTGGTGGATCTGAGGAGTCTTAGTGTCACTTTGTACCTCATGAGAGCCCAGCATCTTGTCTGTGCCTTGTAGCTCTTACAACCTACACTCTCAGTTTACCCATGACAGTCCCATTGTCAGCTCATGCTTATCACTCTGGTTTTCAGTTCACTTCTTAACCATGGTCCCTGGTGATGTCCCTTACTATCTCAGCCATGCACTTAAAAGCACATTTGTTATATTTTAGCCAGCATTTCTAGGTATTTTTTAGATGAAGGGTTTTCAAGTAATTTAGACTGCCAAGATACCAAAAAAGGAAGCCTCTGCAAGAAGTAGTCACATGTTCCCTTATTTAATACCCATGGTAAGCACCAGAAAAGCAAGCTTCTTTATACCTACCAAACCTAAGAGACAAAAAAAAAAAAAAAAAAAAAAAAAAAAAAAAAAA
>NW_022436943.1:878482-903221 GCF_009761245.1 Sapajus apella | reverse complement strand
AAAAAAAAAAAAAAAAAAAAAAAAAAAAAAAAAAAAAAAAATCTTTGCTTTTATTGGCCTAGGCTCTTTGAAAAAGAAAACAACATATCTCCTGAGAATTCAGTATCATGGGTTTAGCATTATGTGGGCTTCATGTTCAAGTTTATACTTGGCTAATTTCTTATGTTGGAAATGATTACAAAATGTGCCTACCAGAAACAGCATAGATAAAAAACCCCACTAAAGAGCTCATAATTCAAAATTACAAAACACACCAGGAAAGAATCCACCATGTCAGCAGAACTAATAAATGGCAGAATTAGTTCTTCCAAGAACTACAAATCATAGAATTATTGAATACCACAGCAGCCAGACTCTAGGGTGGCCCCCATGAAAACAGTATCCTAGTATTCATACCCTTCCATATCCTCTCCTACCAAGTGTGGGCATAACATGTGGCTGCTTCTAATCAAGAGAATATAGCAATGGTGATGATTTGTATGTGATTACATGTATGTTGTTACATTACATAAGATAGCAATGCCTGTCTTGCTAAGAAACTCTCCCCTTTTCTGGCTTAGAGAAGCAAGCTGCCACACTGTGAGCTGCCATATGGACAGAGCTGGGCACAGAACTAAGAGTGGCCATTAGCTGACTACCAACAAAAATCTGAGGCCATCAGTCTAACAGTGTGTTACCCTGATGCCCAATCCCATTCTGACACCAGAAACTGAATATTTCTAACAACCACGTGAAGACTGAAGCAGATCCTTCCCCAGTCGAGCCCCAAATGAGACACCAGCCCTGGCTGAGACCTTAGAGAGAACTCAACAAAGCTGTGCCCAGAATCCTTGCCTACATAAACTATGAGATAATAATGTGTATTGTTGTAAGCCACAAATTTTGTGATAATACTGTTATGACAGAAGAGAAAACTAATGCTGCTACAAACTATAACTCATGTTTAAAATTATTAGAGACATCAAAAAACAAATTGTGGCATGTGTATACCTATTTAACAAAACTGCATATTCTGCACATGTATCCCAGGACTTAGAGTAAAATAAAAATTTTTTAAAGAAATAAATTTTAAAATGAGGAAAAAATACCAAAAAACCCCAGGAAATTTTGTAAAACACAAATATAATGTTTAATAATACAAAAATATAATCTTAAAATGATTTAACTTAATGAGTAAGTTAAAAAGCAGATTGAAGTCTGAAGAAATAATATATGAACTTAAAAACAGAACAAAGGAAATTTATCTATTTCAATCTAAAACATACAACACGGATATTAAAAGGTGGAAAAACCTGAAAGAGAGGTTAAGAGTGGCATGAAATATATAGTCATGTGCTGCATAAAATTGTTTCAGTCAGTAGTAGACCACATATACAATGGTGGCCTCGTAACATTATAATGGAGCTGAAGAATTCCTATTGCCTAGTAACATTGTAGCACATGTATTATTCATGTTTCTGGTGATGCTGGTGTAAACAAACCTATTGCACTGCCAGTTGTATAAAAGTATAACACATACAATTATGTGTTGTACTTAATACTTGATAGTGATAATAAATGATTATATTATCGGTTTATGTATTTACTATACTATATTTTTTTATCATTTTTAAGCATGTACTCCTTATATTTATTTTTTAAATGTTAACTGTAAGACAGGCTCAGGCAGATGCTTCAGGAGGAATTCCAGAAGAAGGCATTATTATCATAGGAGATGACAGCTCCATGCGTGTTACTGCCCCGAAAGCCTTCCAGTGGTAAAAACACTGAGGTGAAATGCAGAATGTCAAAGTCAAAGAAAAGATTGTAAAAGTAACATGAGAAAAAATATCCTCCCACAAACGACCAACAGCATATTCTTCAATGACAGCAATGGAAGGCAGAAAACAATAAAACAGTATTTTCAAAGTGTTGAGAGGAAATTGTCAATGTAGAATTCCAAATTAAGCTAAATCATCAATAAGAGAATAAAATAGACATTCTCAGACAAATAGGGTCTACCACTAGTACACCCTAATGAAAAAACTACTAAAGGATATTCTTTAGAAATTAAACTGAAAGGAAGGAATATGATGCAAAAAGCAATAGCAAGCAAGAAATTTGTAAATAAACTGACACAAACATTGACAGTATTAAAAAAGTAGTGATGACTACTCAGAGGGTATAATTCAAAATTAACAAAAATACTGTATAAAAATTATATGTAAAATGGGCAAAGTATGGTAGAATTAAAGTGTTTTAAGATCCTCGATTTGAGAGGAAAATAAAGATATCGATTAATTTTGGACTTCACGGATTTCAGTATACATGTCAAAACTGTAAAGGTAAAAAGAGAAATATAATATGTAACTTCCAAACCAGTAGAGGGAAACAAAATGTAAAACATTATCACTATCCATATTTTAAGGAACATGAAACCAAGGCCTATTAAAACTAACTGACCTGACAAAGTTTACCCAGACAGTAACTAGGAGAATGTGAATAATTCATGTCTTTCAATGCCAAGTTCTGTGATTTTTTTTTTTGCCTTCTATGTTATATAGCCTCTGATCTAGGTGATATATTAAAATAACAGTGTGTTACCCTGATGACCAATCTAATAAGGCAAAAATGTCACACTGTTGCAAGAATTTCCTTATATTAAATAGCACTTTGTGGTAAAAGTGCTGTGGATTTACCTAGCAATTCTCTTATTTCTCATTTCCATTTCATTCTTACCTGCCCTCTTCATTCATTAATTCCTACATTTTCCATATAATTCTTCTCCTAGACTTAAAACATTAAACATGTTTAATATTTTTGTATCGTATATTTACTTATTTTTATTTAAATCTCAATATGTATGCTATGGAAAGTGATAGATTCTAAATGCGTAACTTTTGTTGGGATATAGTTTATTTGAAAGATTTCACAAGTTACAAAAGACAGTGGTACCACTCTGGGAGGCTGAAGCGGGTGGATCACCTGAGGTCAGGAGTTTGAGACCAGCCTGGCCAACATGGTGAAACCCCATTTCTACTAAAAATACAAAAATTAGTTGGGTGTGGTGGTGGGCGCCTGTAATCCCAGCTAGTCAGGAGGCTGAGACAGGAGAATCACTTGAACCTGGGAGGCGGAGTTTGCAGTGAGCTGAGATCACACCATTGCACTCCAGTCTAGGCAACAAAGAGCAAAACTGCGTCTCAAAAAAAAAAAAAAGAAAAGACAGTGGTCCCCAGGTCTGTTTCATGCTCTAGTAGTGCTTTCTCACTGAAACAAGTATGTACTGTCAAAAAAACTGTAGAACTATCTGTGGTAACAATCTAGTCTGCAAATCTTAGCAGTGATATATGGTTCCATGGCAAGCTGTTGCTAGGCTCAAAGATATCTCTACAGTACTATTCTATCTTGAAGCCATGTGGTGAAATCTTCAGGGTTTTGAAGATCTTCAGGGTATTGTCTTCCCAAGACAATACTTCAAGCTCTCGGACTCTGCAGTCATGCTAATCACTGTTACTGATATACCCTTCCCCATCTAGTCTGAATAAAGATATTTCTGCAATATTTCATGGGGCAATAAAACTTCAGGATATATATATATATAGAAAATCACATAAGTCTCTTGAAGTCAAATTTCAGCCTCCTAGCACACAACTTGGCAGATGTCTGAAACAATATAAAATCAAGTTCATAGAAACTTAATTTATTTATTTATTTTGAGTCAGGGTCTTGTTTTGCCACTCAGACTGGAGTGTGGTGGCGCAATCATAGCTTACTGCAGCCTTGAACTCCTGGGCTCAAGTGATCTTCCCACTTCAGTCTCTCCAGTTCCTGGGACTACAGGTGCACATCATGATGCCTGGCTGATTTTTCAATTTTTTTACAATAGAGATGCGGTCTCGTTTTGTTGTCCAGGCTGGCCTTGAACTCCTGGGCTCAAGTGATCCTCCTGCCTTGGCCTGCCAAAGTACTGGTATTACAGGCATGAACCACCATGCCTGGCCCAGAGCAATTTTAACATAGTCCAGCTTACTGTATTCTGCCATTGGCATTATCACTCCAAATATCTAAATTGTAAATTTACCCCTGAAAAGAGCCGTATATCTATTACAAAGAAATAAACAGCATTTCATACCATGAAATGAATCTCTAGGATTTAGTATTACAGAAGTATTACAGGCAATATCTGAAGTCACAGAAACTTGGGATAATCGAAACCTAAACCAATTTAGACAATTGCTCCTCTAATCAAAAAAATAAAGTAAGTTGGGTTTGGTGCCTCACGCCTGTAATCCCAGCACTTAGACAGGCTGAGGCTGCAGGATCACTTGAGCTCAGGAGTTCGAGCCTGCAGTGAGCTATGATCCCTCCACTGCACTCCAGCCTGGGTGACAAAGCAAGATCCTGTCTCTAAGAATATAAATAAAAAAGTAAGACAAAGTAAAATAACTATAGATGCAAAGAGCAACTATGTAAACAAAACAAAACAAAACGTAGATTTGCTTGTTTTATTTCTCTTTCTTCATTTCTAAAAGCAAATGTCTCTATTGTTTCCCTCTCACCCTGCTTTAATCCAAAAAAGAAGCTAAAAAAAGATAAAAACCTTATAGGCCTTGAAAATCCCCAAAACAGAATATTTCACCTTCAAGTAACCAACACTGCATTGTGTTACTATCATTTACCAACACTGCGTTGTGTTACAATCATTTATTACTAATAATTAACAAGTCAATCAAGCTCAAATAGAATTTCTTCTTTTACAAGCTCATGGAAATAGGATACTTATTAAGAAAAAATCTCACTTAATTGGGCAGCTGAGGATTTTTGGAGGAATACTCTTTGTAGTAGTAAAAACATAAAAATAATGCATTGTACTTGAGCAGACAGGGGCAACAGGTTAGAAGAAGGAGAATAAATAGAGAATTACAGGTAAAGGATTAACAAGCAGAACAGTCAACTGTGTGGTCTCAGAAATGGTGCTAGTAAATTAGAGATGTGATTTCATGGAGACAGATACGGGCTATGTAGGAGCTGAAGCCCTTATTCTCACATTGAAAAGTACAAAGCTCTGTCAGCTGATTTACAAAGCATAGTTATTAATGCCAGAGTCAGGATGGGGAAGGTAGCAATGAACATCCAGCAGTACACTATGATACATCAAATAAGATTATAAGATAATAAATAAAATGATGAAGATAGTTTCCTTAGCATTGTTTCAGGGGAGGTCCTCTGAAATGCAGTTATTCTGGATTCTAAGAATCACTTAAGTGGTGAACAGATATAGAAGTGATTAGCACTTTTCTAGGCTCGGAGACCTGTCTCCATAAAAGATCAGAAGAGCCTAAGAATAAAAAACTGTGAAAATAAGTCAGCTTGAGTCACAAGTCTGTTCCCTTTCCTTCCTCCTTACAAAAGAGGCTATTCTCTCTGTTTCCTTTTGCAAAGAATCCTCTGTTCTTCCCCCTCTGTTTTTTTTTCTTTCCTTCTCTATTTTGCTTCAGGGTGGTCTTGAAACACTCTTTCCTCTACTCCCTGAATATCTGTCTCCTATGGCATGTAGAACAGAAGCCTGAACAACTACATGGGGCTTGCACTGCATAGTCAGTCAACATATTTTCCTGCTCATACAAAGTCAATAGCCTAGTATGTCCAACAGCTGATAACTGCAGGAAGCTCAGAGAGCAACATTGGTCAATGTCCCTGCTCCCAATCACTTTAATAATTTATTACATATCCATTCTCAGGGTTTTCTTTGAAATCACTCACAACCAAACCAAAAAGGTATAAATTAGGGGGGAAAAAAAGAGATGTTTATTACAAGAACAAGTGGTTGGCAGAAAAGAGAAAATAAAACAAAGCAAATAAAAGAGATAAAACAGAAAACTCACAAATCATATTACAAAACAATATTCTGCTGACATTTAAATAAAGTAATCCCATGGCAACAATTCAACTGCTGCCTTTTTGCCTGGAATCCCAGATTTCTCTTGTTTGGGACTGGACACAATTTTCATTTTTCTGTATACTTAGTGCTTCACATTGAACCAATAATATTTACTACGTACTTGTGCTTGCTTGCATACTTTAAAAGGCTGAAGTGTTTCCTGGTAGAAAAGCTGATGATAAGCCTGCAGGTCAAACCAAAAGTACACACTGTTCTTCCACAACTACAGATGGAAAAAGTACATCAATTATTACCACCCAATTATTAAAGCTCTTACAAAGTTCTAATTTCAAATATAAATAATTGTTTAGCTCCTTGTTGTTACCATAAATCAGGTTCAATTTAAGATGGTTTTAATCTTCTACCACAAACTGGCAATACACAAAATATTTATTGATATTGTTACTGGGACATTATATTTTTGCATGTATGCCTCTCACATAATTAGTCATTAAAATAGTAAGTATTCTAGTTAACAGTTAAAAATTAACCACATATTTCTGGCATGAAACCAAAATGTAAAAGTATTTTGATATATATGGGCAAATGTTTATTACAGCAGAACCAGACATTACTCTAGTAATTGAACCAGTTAAATACTTCTCTCTTGCCCAGACTGGAGTGCAGCAGCATGATCTCAGCTCACTGCAACCTCAGCCTCCCAGGCTCAAGTAATTCTCCCACCTCAGACTCCCGAGCAGCTGGGATTACAGGCACGTACCACCATGCCCAACTAATTTTTGTATTTTTAGTAGAGATGGGGTCTCACCATGTTAGCCAGGTTGATCTTGAACTCCTGACCTCAACTGATCCAACCACCTTGGACTCCTAAAGTGTTGGGATTACAGGCGTGAGCCACTGTGCCTGGCCAATACTTTTCATTTGAGCAAAAGTAAGACTAGTTTTTTTTTTTAATTTTGAAAAACCAACTGGAAATAATTTTGCCATTATTCATTGTAATTTGTCATTGTAGGATGAAACAAAGAGAATTATAATTGACATGCTTAAATATTCACTAAATATTAAATATGAATTTTCTTATAGATGGGAATTTTAACATCAAATATAATTATGTGAGCACCGAACTATTTCAATGTCCCTTATTTTTAAATGAAGTAAAATTATAATTAAATTTTAAATAATTATTTTCTACCTTGTTCCCTGAATGCTCACAGAATTTAGTAAAGAAGAATCCAGCTCTATTTTCCACATACAAAGATTGCAACAAATTTTCCATGTCAAATCCTCCCAAGGCGCCAACATCTGTCATGGTTTTAACCTAGATAACAAAACAGAAGTCTATTATCCACCCAAAAACGTTGTAATTTTTTATGGCATTACATAACAGGATTTCATAAATTCTACCATGCTGTCATTTTCCCACTGGACTATTTTATTTTTGTACCATATACATAATTAATGCAGTATGTTTACATTTGAGAGTCATATAAGATTCATTTGTGGAGCCCAACTATAGCCACTGAATATATTCTATTATAAACCAATCTGATTTTAAACTGAATGTTGAAGCAACTTCCCAGCCTCAATTATTTTCATGTTTCAGGCAAAGTAAGGCCATTTTAGTATTCCAAATCCTTGTTGGTGGCCTCTTTCATACATATTTAGTGTTATTTTAGCCTTGAAGTGCTGCAATTATAGCTACAGAGGGTTATGATGAGAGCTATCTCCAAAGCCTCTCGGTGCTGCTCATTAACTGTTCTTACGGGGTCTCCCTTTGGACAGTCTCACCCTGTATAGGTCACGGCCTGCACAGTGTAAATGGCAGTATAAGTTCTCATTAAACTTTGCTTTTTATGAGCTTCTCTGCCAAAAGTGCTGGCAACCCTCATACAATTTTTGAAACACAGAAAGCTGGCTATTTCTGCAAGCACAAGAGTGACTTCAGAATATGAAAGGGCATCTACTTCAGTTTAACTCTTTGCTATTTGTTTTGTAGAACTCATAGACTACTTCTTTGTAACAAGACAATAATGGTATGAAAAAGTTAGGGTTTAAGTAAGGTTCTCACTCTCTTTTTGTCCTACTGTCCCTCCATCTCTCCACCTCTCTATCTGCCTGCTAAACAAATTCTGAAGTGAGAATTTAATGCTTTTGCTATGTGTAACTATCAGCATCCCAAACTAAAAAAATCATTATTTTAGTAGGAAAAAAAATCCTAATTAAAAGAAATGGGTACTATTTGCTTAGAATAAAATAAATAGTTACGTAAAATTATAGCTAAGTGTTCAGACTGCATTGGGACTCCCAAGGTTTCTACCTAAAGTATAATCCTTAGGGAATGTGAAGTTTTCATCTAGAACTAATGCATTAAATCCACATCATGAGGGTAGCTGTACTGTGGAAACATTCCGCCCTTTAAAAATTCTAGGCTTCTAAAACATAACATCAAATACTATTTTTCTTTCAAGTGTTAAAAATTTGACAAAAATATTGGAGGGTCTTATTTTGGGTCTGAAGTGTCATCATAACAAAGCCAGAACATGATTGTGTTTGAACACAGTAATCAATGCAGCATATAGAACCATGGTACTACAAAGGGAAAACACGGGGAAATATTTGTGTAAAAATCCTTTGGCAAGGAAAAAAATCAAATGTGTTGCTTGGTCAAGAAAAACTATTGTGATATATCAATAAAAATTCTCTAAAATCAGGAGATATTGACCAATTAAATGAAGAATCAGGTTATTCAGTCCTCAAAACACTCACCTTAGGTTCTTCTGTATAAGTGTATCTTCTATCCAGCTGGGGCTTGAGACATTCAGAAATGTCCGTAAAAGATGTTAAATGAATGATTTTGCTGCTTTCTGACATGTTCTTTGACCTAAATTATAAGAATGAGATCTAAAATTATAAGGATGAGAACTAACTGATCAACAAACAAATTTTCAGCACTTTTGGCATACATGGCACCAAATCTTAAGAGTACTTCTGAGCAATGTGACTCAGGAAAAAAAGGATAAGCATCAGTTCTGGCCCTGAAATGGTCGTTCAGAAAATGAGGCACAGTTATCCCAGAATGACAATTCCCAAAATAACTGCTGGTTAGATGAATTTAAGAGATCTTATTACAGATTCCAAATGACTGGGATGGATAATAAATACTTTGAGAGGGTAAGAATGAGAAATTCCTTCAACCTGTATTAGTAATTTAAAAATAAAAATTTTCCTGAAAAATTAGGAGGTGATATATTCTGTGTATATACCTGGGTGTGTACATGTGTTTTAGAGGGGCTCTTTAGATAGGAAAATCATGAGCAATAAATGAAGGTGGGTATGGAAATCCCTGTTTAAAAGAAGGCAAAGGTCATTTGCTTAGGGCAAGAAGGCACTAACATTAAAAAGTGAACAGTATATACTACATACCAAACACTGTGCTAGATATAATTCATATTATAATATTTAATCCTCACAGAGGTGAGATTCATAGGAAATTATATAGATTAGGTTGGGGTATGATAATGGAAGACTTTGGAGTTAGACTAATGACTTTGGACATTATTTTCTATTTTTTTATCCAGCTTGCTCTCCCACATCCACACTGCAATTATTCTAAAGCCTTATTTTCTAGCTCCATAAAACATGCCTATTCTACCTTGCCAATATGCCTCCACTCCAATCCACCAGCAGATTACCTTGCAGGTTCTTCTCACACACACAAAAAAACATGCTTCAGTTTTCATTCCCTCATGTAGCAGAGTGGCATGCTTCTGGATATAGTACCACTGAGATTCTGAAAAAGCTAAACATTAACCTTCTAAGATTCTCTTGCAGAGAGACATAGCCATGAGACACAGATGTGACTAATGAGATACAAAATGAAATGTGCTAGGGGAGATTCTGAGAAAGCTTGCTTTCCTGACAAGAAGAAAAGGGTTAACGGAAATTACCCTTCCTCCTCCTTTCTGACTTGGAGGCCTGATGTTAGGAGCTGCAACACTGCTGATCATGAGGGAAAGGCCAAGCGCATCACAAAAATTAAGGCCCTAATCCTTCTGATCTATTGTACCAACACTGGGAATTGCCTACCATCGGATTTCTTGTTATGTGAGAAAAATTAAGTCAATTCATCTAAGCCATTGTTAGTCAGGTTTTTGTTATTTGCAGCTGAAAGCATTCTTGATATGAACAACAAACATATCCACCTGGACCCATCCTTACTTCTTTCCATGTTGTCTCCGGAGGAGGTGCCCCACCTCATGTCCATGGTTAATCTCATTCCTTTGGCTCTTAAACCTGTCCCTCTATTCTCCTTTGAATATGGAGATTTCCTTTTTTCTCATATATCTTCAACTTCTCCATTTCCTCTGGATTCTCTTCTATGCATATCAACAGATTCAAGTCTTCACCTTAAAAATACTCTTTCTGATGCAAACAAAAACCTTTAGCCCGACTAACCAAGAAAAATCTTTCGTGGCTGGGCACGGTGGCTCATGCCTGTAATCCCAGCACTTTGGGAGGCCGAGGTTAGTGGATCACTTGAAGTCAGGAGTTCAAGACCAGCTTAGTTAACATGATGAAACTACGTCTCTACTAAAAATACAAAATATTAGCCAGGCGTGGTGGCAGGTGCCTGTAATCTCAGCTACTTGGGAGGCTGAGGCAGGAGAATCACTTGAACTAATGAGGCAGAGCTTGCTTGCAGTAAGCCAAGAACTGCTCTCCAGCCTGGGCAGAGTGAGACTCTGTCTCAAAACAAAAACCAAAAAAACAACAACAAAAAAATCCTTTAGCTAGACTAACCAAGAAAAGGAGAAGACTCAAATTACTTAAATCAGGAATAAAAGAGGATACCTCAAAACCAACCTTACAGAAATTAAAAGGATTATGAAGGAATACTATGAACAACTATATGCAAACAAATTAGGTAATCTGATGAACAAATTCCTAGAGGGACACAAATTACCAAAAATTACTCAAAAAGACAGAAAACTTGAATAGACCTATAACAAGTAGAGAATAAATCAATAATTTGAAATCTACCCACACAAATAAAAGGCCTGGGTCCAAAAGGCTTCACTGGTGAACTCTATCAAATACTTAAAGAAGAACCAATACACATTTCTTCCCAAATTCTGAAAGGGAGGAGATACTTCCCAACTCATTCTGCTTTTGTTTTTTTTTTTTTTTTTTTTGAAAGTCTCACTCTGTCGCCCAGGCTGGAGTACGGTGGCATGATCTGGGCTCACTGCAACCTCTGCCTCCTAGGTTAAAGGTATTCTCCTGCCTCTGCCTCCCAAATATCTGGGATTACAGGCACGTGCCACCATGCCCAGCTAACTTTTGTATATTTAGTAGAGACGGAATTTCACCATGTTGACCAGGCTGGTCTCAAACTCCTGACCTCAAGTGATCCACCGACCTTGGCCTCCCAAAGTGCTGGGATTACAGGCGTGAGCCACCATGCCCTGCCTAAGATTCTTCCTTCCCTTGGCTTCCATGACAGCACTCTTTCCTTATTTGTACATCTCCCATCTCTTAGATTACCCTTTCTTGGTCTTCTCTTCTAGTTCCTTATTTTCTGCCTTTACTGTAAACCTTGATAACTTAGTTCTCATTACATACTGCTCTTTCTCTCTCTCATGACAATCTCATCTATGACCACAGCTTCAACTACTCACTAAAGTGTAATGCTTCCTCAATTTTCTACTTGTAATTGATCTCTCTCCTGGGCTCCAAACCTATATTTCAACTGTTTTGAATATGTATATCCCAATCTATATCCTAATGTAGTTTTAAATTTTTTATTGAGATAAAATTCACATTGTCAACACACAAAAAATTTTGATGTAGAGAAATTGAAACCCAATATAGTTTCATCTCAACCCTGGAGTACTGTCTGGGCTTGGTGGCTCATGCCCATAATCCCAGCACTTTGGGAGGTGGCAGGATTGCTTAAGGCCGGGAGTTCAAGACCAGCCTGGACAACATAGTGGAAACCACATCTCTACAAAAAAAAAAATTAGCCAGGCATGGGGGCACACACCTGTAGTCCTAGCTACTTGGGAAGCTGAGATGGGAGGATCACTTGAGCCAGGAGTTCAAGGCTACATGCCATAGCACTCCAGCATGGACAAGAGAGTGAGATGCTGTTTCAAAAAAAAAAAAAAGTACCTCAGGCTCTATATTCCTTCATTCAACAAATATTAGTTGAACACATATTATGTGCCAGACACTGTACTAGGAACATTTACCTAGGGAGCACCACAAATTAAAATTACCTGCCTCCCCCAGTCCTGCTTTTCCTCCTTCTAAGAATAACAAGTTCACAGAAAATAATGTAGAAATAGTTCTTAAACATATTTTAAAATGTTCAACTTCAGTCAAAATAAGAAATACTGTTTTAAAAATATATCTGCTTAGCAAGAGTAATGTATACTATGTTGGTGAAGAAATGGTTAAAAAAAGGCACTCATACATGCTGAAGGAAGTGTTAAGTTGTTACAACTCCTATGAAAGACAATTTGATATTATCTAGCAAAATTTAAAAAGCAAATTAACTTTGACTCAAAAATTCTACTTTTAGGAATTTATATATGATATATATGTTCAACAAATATTAATTGTTGAATTAATGTTGAATAATTCAACTTTCCTCTGAACTCATGCCTATCTGTCTTTTCACTTGTTTCCTCACCTGAAAAATGAAGACAATGCTTTCTTTATGGGAATATATATGAGTGTGTGTGTGTGCACATGTGCGTGTGTGTGTGTGTGTGTATGAAATATAACAATGTATAAGAATATCCACTATAACATTGCTTGTAACAGAAAAAATTAGAAACAATGTCATGTCCATCAATAGAGTACAAATACAAAGTATGGTATAAAGCAAAAAAAAGCAGACATAGGAGAAGGCAAGATGACAAGAATAAGAATCAAAATAGATTATGGTATATCTATTGCTATAGTACAATCACTGCTATGGAAAAAAATCTAAGATATTTTAATAAAAAATTAAAATAAAACGACAAGGCATAAAATAAGTGTATAGCATGCAACTATTTTTAAGCTATATTTATATTTCTAATTTTTAAGAATAAAACAATTTCAGTAGTGACACACAAAAACTCTCCAGTTGTTCTTAAATTCATGGAGAATAATCTCCAGATTCCCTAATGTGACAGATAAGAAATTTCACATTCTGAACCTTACTTATGTTTTCAGCTTATCTCTTGCTTTTTTACTGTAATACTCTATACTCTAGCCATAATGGTGTATAGGTTTCAAAATTCAACTTTTCTGTCCACTCATGCCCATATGTCCTTTCACTTGTTTTATCACTTGAAAAATGAAGATAATGCTTTCTTCGCAGGGATGCAGTAAGAATTAACAGATATATATGCCTTCAGAACAGTGTTGCAATTAAAAAAAAGAATTAATTGATACAATGCAAGCAAAGTTTCAATGTCACAAAAGTTCATTAACTGCTACTTTTGGAAATGGTAGAGAAGGTGATTTGGATTGACCTCACATAGAAGGCAACTAGATAAGCTGAAAAAACTTACAAAAATAAATCTGCTTAAAGGTATCTGAGTGCTAACAATGTAGTCAAGAATAACTGAGTGAAAACCCAGAGGATAAGAATTCACAGAGGTGACTTTGGCATTTGAGGCTGCTTTTTCCTAAGGGTTTGCTCATAATGAGAGTCAAAGACACTGATAAACCCTTCATACTTTTTTTTTTTTAGATGGAGTCTCACTCTGTCACCTAGGCTGGTGTGCAGTGGGATGATCTTGACTTACTATAACCTCTGCCTTCTGGGTTCAAGTGATTCTCGTGCCTCAGACTCCCAAGTAGCTGGTACTACAGGCACGTGCCTCCACACCCAGCTAATTCTGTTTGTTTGTTTCTTTGTAGAGACAGAATCTCACTATGTTATCTAAGCGGGTCTCAAGCTCTTAGGCTGAAGCAATCCACCTGCCTTGGCCTCCCACAATGCTGGGATTACAGCCCTGAGCCACCATGTCTGGCCAGTAACAATGATAATATTCTTGAGAATCTTATGAGTTCTTAAATCTGAGAAATGTTGAATTATTGAATAGAGCCAAAAAAGAATTAGAGGGCAATCTTCTCAGAGAAGTCTTGGGAAGCTAGAGATCAGAGGCATCATCCCTAAAGTTACTAATATCTGGAACTCTACTCCTAATTTAGAGTATTCATACAAAGAATACTTCTAATATATATCTTCTAATATATATCTTCTAATATACTTCTAATATATATCACTGAAATATTAAGAACCCAAGTACAAATATCTAAGTACTAGTTTTTAATTTGTTTAGTTTTAAAATTCTCTAAAAATCTTAGCATTGCAGAAAAGCGCTTGACACACAAAAAGCTGCACCTACCCTTTCTCAATCACATACTTAGAAGAACCTGGATACAAAAGCTCCCTCTTCCAAGGCTTTTGAGTTGCTGTATTTACTCCAGGTGATTTCTTGGGAGATTTAGGAGGTTGTGATAAGCTGAATTCTTCTTTCTAAGATGGTAAAATAATGAACAAAATGAAAATACGAGAGAGAAAAAAGCACAGCTCTGCACCTATACCTCAAATTTGTTCTGATCACTAGAGGACTTTTTCTTTCATTCTGCCTCGTACAATGCTTCTCATTAAAATAGGAATTTTATCCTTCTCCAACTCCTACTTTTATGCAACCAGCAAAGTGGAATCGAACAGCAATTTAGACTGTAAAAAGGGAAGAGCTGAAGGCTTATATATCCTTACTTGCATCACTGTGAAAGAAGACTCTTTCCTGGAGAAAGAACGTTGCAAAAACGATTCTTTATTCTATAACTGAATAGGTATTAGAGCTAGATGTATGCAGGTGTGGTGAGGGTGGGGCAGGTGGCAGTGTCAGCAATCACAGGGCAGGGAAATGAAACCATGCCCTGGTCCACATAAGAAGGACTCTATAGCTTAACAGCACTAATTCCTTCCATTTTGGGGCATTTTTTTTCATGGTTATTTTTCCCATTCTTAAAGAGTTATTTACAGTAAAAGTTAACAATTTAACTCCAGAATATGAGATGCATGGATTTTAAAAAGTATAAACAACTAAATGTCAAAATGGAGAATGGGATATACATAAATGTGACATTATGTAATACTTAAAAGTAGTAGTGACAAAAATGATGACACACGTGGAAAAATCCTCATGATAAAAGAAATAATCAGGAACAAAAGTCTAAGCACAGTAAAACAAAAATTTCACAGAAGAAGCCTAAAAGGAAAGAAGTTAGTAGCTGTCTGGAAGCAGGTGACATCAGAAGTGATTTGTCTCTTCTCCAGTTTCCAAATTTTCAGTAGTTTTATTATTTTTATAATTTCAAAAACACACTTTTCTAATATGTCAACTTCCATCAGAATATTGTATATATTGCAAGAAAGTAAGGAATATACTTATAATGTTTTATTATCCAGAACAAACAATAAAACCTCATGTATACCCTATATAGTAACTACTAATAATTTTTTTAAGAATTCTATAAAGAAAATTAATAACAAGTATATTCTACATATAACTTCCCATATATAAGGGCTTACATCTGTTGTAGTAATTCAGAACACAGCATGATATTAAACAACACTCAATAAATGAGAGTCACCACAGGAGGCTGAGCTTATTATTTAAAGTATATAATACAAAAGTAGCCAAATTCATAGAAACAGAAAGTAGAATGGAGGTTACCAGGGGCTGTGGGGATGGGAAAAAGGAGAGCTGGTCTTTAATGGGCAGAGTCAGATTTTCAAGATGAAAATTCTAGAGATCTGTTTCACAGCATTGTGAATATAACTAACACCATTGAACCCATACATTTAAAAATGATTAAGATGGAAAATTTTATGTTTTCTACCACAATAATTTTGTTAAGTTTTCTTAAAATAAAAAAAAAAAAATTAACATATCATACAGACAAAGGCCTATATTAGGCTTTGTGAGCTTGCTGGCCTAGGTGAAAGCTAGAAGTAGCCAGAAAGTAACTGATGGGGGTGGGTGGGGAAACAAAGACAAAACAAAAAAACCTGAGAAAGGGTCACAGTAGGATTGTCGAGGAGGGCGGTATAAAGGAACTGCTCTATAGCATGATTGTGATGGTGGATACACCATGTATACATTTGTCCAAATTTACAGAACTATACACTTAAAAGGGTAAATTTTGCTGTATGTAAGTTATACCTTAATTTCTGTAATGGAAAAGTAAGATGGAATTGAGTTCTATTCCTTATTTTCTGCCAAGGAGAGAGAGAGTGAGATCAGAATGAGTTGTCCAACTAGAAACATCAATGACAGCGTATGTAATGATTTTCAGGAAGTCAGATGAAGACAACGGATGAGAAGACACGTTTATACCACTTTTTCACACAAGCTAATCTCTGCCCACTCCTTTGGCATTGTTCTCTTATTCGAGTTCCTTTCATTAACCACGTCACTTATTTTTTCTTCCCCCTTTCTTTTCAGGTTGATAACGTTGTTTGTACAAATGTTTCTATGTTATTAGATGACGTGCTCCCTATACTACAGCTCCAAGATGAGGAAACTTTTGTGCACTAAAGTGACACTAACTTAAAATGTGGTTCCCAGAGCAGCAGCAAGAGCATCACCAGGGAGAGAGCTCCTTAGAAATGCAAATGAATCCTTGGGTTCCACCCCAGAACTACTGGATTTTGATCTCTGGGTGAAGCCCAGGAATCTCTATTTTAACAAGCTCTTCAGCTGACTCTTCTGTATGCTAAAGCTTGAGAACCAGAAGTCTAAAGCAGTGTTTTTCACATATGAATCACCTGAGAATCTTAATAAATTGCACGTTCTAAAATGTGGCTCTAATGTTCAGGAAGGGTTGAGAATGTCAGTTCTCAGCCAATCCCCTGATTTTACAGAGTGACCCTGGCCCATTGCAGATCAGTTAAATCAGAATCTCTGAAGGCAGGACCCAAACATTAGTATGGCTGAACAGTTCTTCAGGTGATTCTAATGTTTCCAGGGTTAAGAAACCACAGACAGGGCTAAGGTCCCTCCAGCTCTAAAACACTACTTGTAGAAGTAAAACTTTAAAAACTGTAGCCGGGTGCGGTGGCTCATGCCTGTAATTCCAGCACTTTGCGAGGCCAAAGTGGGTGGATCACGAGGTCAAGAGATCAAGACCATCCTGGCCAACGTGGTGAAACCCCATCTCTACTAAAAATACAAAAATTAGCTGGGTGTGCTGGCACGTGCCTATAGTCCCAGCTACTTGGGAGGCTGAGGCAGGAGAATTGCTTGAACCCGGGAGGTGGAGGTTGCAGTGAGCCAAGATCACGCCACTGCACTCCAGCCTGGTGATGGAGCGAGACTCTGTCTCAAAAAAAAAAAACAAAAAACAAAAAACCGTATTATACATCTTCCTGCCTTTTAAAATAAGACATCCTGAATATAAAGCAATCCTTTCAAGAGGTTGTATGTGATTATATGGCCAATAACAGTGACCATGTGACACCTTTACAGGCTGCTATGATTAATAAGGCTCTTTACTTCTGAAACACAGGTCGCATCTACAGTTATGGTATCTCTACGCCAAAATGTAGGGTTATTTATTTATCCTCTATATAGTTAACTATTCTTCTCTTTTTGATCTTTTTCCCCTTACATTTTTGTACTGTTTTCCCATTTAAAAATGCTCATGACTTCTATTTCAGTTATTGCTACTTCTCACTCATTCATTCAATTTATACTTACTCAGCAACTATTATGTGCCAGGAACTGTTCTAGGCACTGGTGAAATGCACTTTAAAAAAAAGTTCTTTACATTCTAGTAGGAGGTAAAAGAAAATAAGCAGATAAATCACATGGTAATAAATAAAGCAAAATAAAGCAGGGCAAAGGGTATAGATAGTGATGGAGTGTGTGTGTGCTATTCTACCTAAGAGCACTTATATAGAAATAATATGCCTCAAGAATAGCCTCTCTGATTAAGTGGTACTTGAGCAGACACCCTAAAGGAAATGAGGGGGAAAGCCATGTGAATATCTGGAGGAAGAGTGCTCTAATCAAGGCAAACAGCAAGCACAAAGCCCTGGAGTTTTTTCTTTGTGTCTTCAAAGAAGAGTGAGGAGACCAGTGTGGTTGGAATGGAGTACGTTAGAGTGGTAGGAAATGAAGTAAGAGGGTTAGCAGGGGCTTATGCAACTGTGTAAAGACTGTGGATTTTATTTTGAGTGAAAAAGAAGACCACTGGAGAATTTTGAGAAGATAAGTGGCATGATTACATATTTTTAAAGGCTCACTTTGGCTGCTTGGTAGAGAACAGATTGTAGGTTTTCCTAATTCCTAAATGTTGCAGCATGACATTAACAACAATCACAACAAAGCTTTGATGAAAATTATCGGGTACAAACACTCAATAATACATATTTTACTATAAACTTAGTAGATATCACGGCATGAATGTCTACCCTACCTGCATCTCAGATATCTGTGGAATGCAAGATTTGGGTCTCAATGGCAAGAGGGTTGCCATTTGTGGAAAAGGGTCAATGTCCTTCCTTGGTTTTGTTTGACGGAGGTGCCAGAATTTCAGTTCAGCACTAGCATATTTTGTTGAGGCTGAATGAGTAACACAGAATCTTGGTGCCCTGTATATTGGAAAAATAAATGTAAGATTGAACTAAACAATAAGCCTCAAAAATGAAAAGCCTACAAATACACAATAGCTGTGCTCACAATTAACAGTCTTGCTGTACCCGTTTTCTAATAACTTCTACTTCTTTTTCTACTGTCTAGCCTTGAAAAAATATTCTTCTATGATATGTCAGCTGCTGTAATCCCATTCACTCATATAAAAAGGCAATATACATTGGGAAAAAAATCATAAGTAAAATTGTGTTCAAATTATTAGCTGCTTGACAAGAAAACTAAAAATACAAAAATTAGCGGGGTGTGGTGGTGGGCACCTGTAATCCCAGCTACTCAGAAGGCTGAGGCAGGAGAATTGCTTGAACCCGGGAGGCGGAGGTTGTAGTGAGCCTAGATCACACCATTGCACTCCAGCCTGGGCGACAAGAGTGAAACTCCATCTCAAAAAAAAAAAAAAAAAAAGAAAAGAAAAGACAAGAAAAAGAAACCTATTTATCCATAAAGGAATTTTCAAAACAACTTACAGTTTCTAGTAAAATAAATATAAAATGTACTTGTGATCATTTTAAAGCACTTTGGCATTTATCTATAATAAAAACTGGTAGAATAAAATTAACATTTAAAACATAATTTTTATAATGCTTAAGTATGCTACTAAAGTAGGTTATAATGCATATTATTTATTGTCAAGCCTTAAATTTGAAGGTAAGAATTAATTTTACAACAATTTATATAAATCAAAGACCAACATTACTGCCAGAAACATAGGGAAAAGAATGTCTGGCACAGTATCAAGGCCACACTTAATTGGATGGATATCATGGTATTCAGTATGTGGGCTAACTTTTTATTGGAAATAGGGTTAACACCAGCTGTAAGAGCCTGCTGCTAATTGCTTCTGGGACCAGGTCTTCCCCTTGATGCCACAGCCCAAAGACTAATTTTTATTCCATATTTCAAGGCCTGGCAGAAAATTACATCCCCTAAAATAGGAAGAATGACTAAGCATGATGGCTTATACCTGTAATCCCAGCATTTTGGGAAGCCACAGTGGGAAGATTGCTTGAGGCCAGGAGTTCATGACCATCCTGGGTAATATAGTAAGACCCTGTCTCTACAGAAATTTTTTTTTAAATTAGCTGAGCATGGCGGCATGTTCCTATAAGTCCTACCTACGTGGGAAGCTGAGGTGATAGAATCACTTGAACTCTGGAGTTCCAGGCTGCAATGAGCCATGACCGTGCCACTGCACTCCAGTCTGACTGACAGAGTGAAACCTTATCTCTAAAAAAAAATTAAAAATTTTTTAAAAATAAAGTAAAATAGGAAGAAGATGGATATGTCTCCTGATATGAACACAGATTGAAAGTGAAAGAGAGTCCGAAGTCCATAATTAGTTTAGGATCAGAAAGCATTCTGTATTGATCTCTGTGGTCATTCTATACCATATTTCAGAACCTTTACTTGCAGACTTGGAAATATTCAAAATTACTTATTTGCATGTCAACCAATAAGTGGGCAGATCTATAGACTTTCATCAAATAAATCATACATAGGATGGCTGACAGAACTCCTCATGGCCCATGGTGATGGTGGCTATGGGGTAAGTCTCCTCCACCTTTGGAAAGGGGAGGGAACAGTGGGAAGCACTGTGAGTTATGGTTTGAGTGTCAGCCCAGCCACAGTACAATAGAATACCAGGTAGACATAAGGTTTTTTATTCTAGTCCCTGACTCCTGGATGGCATCTCTGGACTGACCCAGGGCCTGCAGGAACTCACTACCCTGAAGGGAAGGACACAAGCTTGGCTGGCTTTTCCACCTGCTGATTGTAGAGCCCACGCCTTGAGCAAACATACTCCATAGCCAGGGAGTGTTTACAACAGGGCTTGGGCAAGACCCAGTGCTGTGCTGGCTTCAGGTCTGACCCAGCACAGTCATAGTGGTGGTGGCCGCAGAGGTGCTGTGTTAATCCATTCCCAGCTTTAGGTGGCTCAGAACAGAGACAGAGAGACTCTGGGAGAAAGTAAGAGAAAAGAATGGGAGTCTCCACTTGGCATCTAGAGGTTTCTCCCGGATATTGTCTAAGATCATCCAGGAGGTACCCTATGAGTCTGCAAGAACAACAGCATTACTCACCTTAGGGGACCCCCTAAAGCAGATACAGCTTATCACAATACCCAAATCTTTTCAAATATCTGGAAGCCTTCCCAAGAAGGATGAGTACAAACCAGCCCAGATAGTGAAGACTACAATATATACCTGATATGGTCTGGTGCTGTGTCCCCACCCAAATCTCACCTTGAATTATAATAATTCCTACATGTCATGGGAGGGACCCAGTGGGAGATAATTGAATCATGGGGGCACATGTTTCCCATGCTATTCTCCTGTTAGTGAATAAGTCTCACAAGATCTGATGGTTTTATAAATGAGAGTTCTCCTGCACAAGCTCTTTTGCCTGCTGCCATGTAAAATATCCCTTTGCTCTTCCTTTGTCTTCTGCCATGATTGTGAAGCCTCCCCAGCCATGTCAAACTGTGAGTCTATTAAACAAACCGCTTTCCTTTACATATTACCCAGTCTTGGGTACGTCTTTATTAGCAGCATGAGATGAACTAATACAGTAAATTGGTACCAGTAGAGTGGGGTGCTACTGTATAGATACCTCAAAATGGAGAAGCAACTTTGGAACTGGGTAACAGGCAGAGGTTGGAACAGTTTGGAAGGCTCAGAAGAAGATAGGAAGATGTGGCAAAGCTTGGAGCTTCCTAGAAACTTGTTGAATGACTTTGACCAAAATGGTGATAGTGATATGGACCCAGTTTGAGGTGGTCTCAGATGGAGATGAGGAATTTGTTGGGAACTGGAGCAAAGGTGACTCTTGCTATGTTTTAGCAAAGAGACTGGTGGCATTTTGCCCCTGCCCTAGAGATCTGTAGAACTTTGAATTTGAGAGAGATGATTTAGGGTATTGGGGGAAAAATTTTTAAGCAGCAAAGCATTCAAGAGGAAGCAGAGCATAAAAGTTTGAAAAATTTTCAGCCTATATTTTGGAAAAGTTTGGAAAATATGCTGCAGTAGAAAAGAAAATCCATTTTCTGGGGAGAAATAAGTAACGGTGAGCCAAATGTTAATCACCAAGACAATGGGGAAAATGTCTCCAAGGCATGTCAGAGATCTTGGGCACGTCTTTATTAGCAGCATGAGATGAACTAATACAGTAAATTGGTACCAGTAGAGTGGGGTGCTGCTATATAGATACCTCAAAATGGAGAAGCAACTTTGGAACTGGGTAACAGGCAGAGGTTGGAACAGTTTGGAAGGCTCAGAAGAAGATAGGAAGATATAGCAAAGCTTCATGTGGCAAGGCAGCCCCTCCCATCACAGACCTAGAGGCCTAGGGAAAAAAAATGTTTCTGTGGGCTAGGGCCCAAGGTCCCCCTGCTGTATGCAGCTTAGTGACTTGGTGCCCTATGCTCCTGCTGCTCTAGCCATGGCTAAAAGGGGCCAAGGCACAGCTTGGGCCATGGCTTCAGAGGGTGCAAGCCCTAAGCCCTGGCAGCTTCCACATGGTGTTGAGCCTGCAGGTCCACAGAAGTCAAGAATTGAGGTTTGAGAAACTCTGCCTAGATTTCAGAGGATGTATGAAAGCACCTAGATGTTCAGACAGAAGTTTGCTGCAGGGACAGGGCCCTCTTGGAGAACCTTTATTAGGGCAGTACAGAAGGAAAATGTGGTGTTGGAGCCCCCACAGAGTCCCTACTGGGGCGCTGCCTAGTAGGGCTGGGAGAAGAGGGTCACCATCTTCCAGGCCCTAGAATGGTAGATCCACCAACATCTTGTACCATGTACCTGGAAAAGACACATACACTCAATGCAAGCCCATGAAAGCAGCCAGGAGGGAGGCTATACCCTGCAAAGCCACAGGGTCAGAGCTGCCCAAGACCATGGGAACCCACCCCTCACATCAGCATGATCTCGATGTAGGACATAGAATCAAAGGAGATCATGTCAGAGCTTTAAGATTTGGCTGTCCTGCTGGATGTTGGACTTGCATGGGGCCTGTAGCCCTTTTGTTTTGGCCAATGTCTCCCATTCAGAATAAGTGTATTTATCCCATGCCTGTGCCCCCATTGCATCTAGGAAGTAACTGACTTGCTTTTTATTTTATAGGCTCATAGGCAGAAGGGACTTGCCTTTTCTCAAATGAGACTGGACAGTGAACTTTGGAGTTAATGCTGAAATGAGTTAAAACTTTGGGGGACTGTTGAGAAGGCATGATTGTGTTTTGAAATGTGAAAGGAACATTAGATTTGGAAGGGGCCAGAGGCAGAATGATATGATTTGGATTTGTGTCCCCACCCAAATCTTACCTTGAATTGTAATAATTCCCATGTGTCATGGGAGGGACTCGGTGGGAGGTAATTGAATCATTGGGGTGGGTCTTTCCCATGCTGATCTTGTGGTAGGGAAAAGTCTATTGAGATCTGATTTTTATAAATGGGAGTTCCCCTGCATAAGCTCTCTTGCCTGCTGCCATGTAAGACATCCCTTTGCCTTTGTCTTCTGCCATGATTGTGAGGCCTTCCCAGTTATGTGGAACTGTGAGTTCAATAAACCTCTTTTCTTTATGTATTACCCAGTCTCGGGTATGTCTTTATTAGCAGCATGAGAATGGACTAACTCTTCAATGCCCAGTCACTGAAGAATATCTACTAGCTCAACATCACCCAGGAAAAAGCAACCTCACCAAATGAATAGAATAAGGCAACAGGGACCAATCCTGGAGAAACAGAGATATGTGACCTTTCAGACAGAGAATTCAAAATAGCTGTGTTAAGAAAACTCAAAGAAATTCAAGATAATGCAGAGAAGAAATTCAGGATTCTATCATATAAATGTAACAAAGAGATTAAAATTGTTAAACAGAATCAAGCAGCAATTCTGTAGCTGAAAAATGCAACTGGCATACTGAAGACTGCATCAGAGTCTTAATAGCATAATTGATCAAGAAGAAGAAAGAATTGGTGAGCTTGAAGACAGGCTATTTGAAAATACACAGTATTTTATTTTTAGGAGACTAAAATAAAAACAAAACGCAATAAAGCATGCCTATGTGATCTAGAAAACAGCCTCAAAAGCCGAAATCTAAGAGTTACTGACCTTAAAGAGGAGGTAGAAAAGAGATAGGGGTAGAAAGTTTATTTAAAGGGATAATAACAGAAAACTTCCCAAACCTAGAGAAAGATATTAATATCAAATATAAGAAAGTTATAGAACACCAAGCAGATTTAACCCAAAGAAGACAACCTCATCGCATTTAATAATCAAACTCCCAAAGGTCAAAGATAAACAAAGGAACCCAAAAGCAGCAAGAAAAATAAACAGTATACACTGGAGCTCCAATATATCCAGCAGCAGACTTTTCAGCAGAAACATTATAGGCCAGGAGAGAGTGGCATGGCTTATTAAAAGTAATGGCAAAAACTGCAATAACTTTTGACCTAACCTAATATTTCAAGTGCTGAAGGAAAAAAACTTTTACCCTAGTATAATATATCCAACAAAAATATCCTTCAAATATGAAGGAGAAATAAAAACTTTCCCAGACAAAGAAAAGCTGAGAGATTTCATCAACACAAGACATGTCCTACAAGAAATGCTAAAGGGAGTACTTCAATCAGAAAGAAAAGAACAATAAAGAGCAATAATTAATCACCTGAAGGTACAAAACACACAGGTAATAGTAAGTAAACAGAAAAACACAGAATATTATAACACTGCAACGGTGATGTGTAAACTACTTTTATCCTAAGTAGAAAGACTAAACAATGAACCAATCAAAATTAATAACTACAACAACTTTTCAGGACATAGACAGTACAATAAGATATAAACAGAAACAGCAAAACATTTAAAAGTAGGGGAACAAAGTTAAATTATAGAATTTTTATTCATTTTCTTTTGGCTTGTATGTTTATGCAGTGTTACGTTCTTATCAGGTTAAAATAATATGTTATAAGATAGTTTTTGTCAGCCTCATGGTAACCTCAAACAAAAAACATACAATGGATATACAAAAAATAAAAAGCGAGAAACTAAGTCATATCAACAGAGAAAATCACATTCACTAAAGGGAGATGGAAGGAAGGAAGGAAGGAGGGAGGGAGGGAAGGAAGGAA
>NW_022436943.1:657666-878382 GCF_009761245.1 Sapajus apella | reverse complement strand
AAGGAAGGAAGGAAGGAAGGAAGGAAGGAAGGAAGGAAGGAAGGAAGGAAGGAAGGAAGGAAGGAAGGAAGGAAGGAAGGAAGGAAGGAAGGAAGGAAGGAAGGAAGGAAGGAAGGAAGGAAGGAAGGGACCACCACAAAACAACCAGACAACAACAACAAAATGGCTGAAGTCCTTACTTATCAATAATAACATTGAATGTAGATGGGCTAAACTCTCCAATCAAAAGATAAAGTGGCTGAATGGATAAAAAACAGACCCATTGATATGGTGCCTACAAGAAACACACTTCACCTATAAAGATACATACAAACTAAAAATAAAGGGATGGACAAATATATTCCATGCCAATGGAAACAAACAAAAAAGCAGGAGTAGCTACACTTATATCAGACAAAACAGATCTCAAGACAAAAACTCTAAGAAGAAACAAAGAAAGTCACTATATAATGATAAGGAGGTCAATTCAGGAAGAGGAGATAACAATTTTAAATATATATGTACCCAACACTGGAGCACTCTGATATATAAAGGAAATATCATTAGAGCTTAAGAGAGATATAGGTCCCAATGCAATAATAGCTAGAGACTTCAACTCCCCACTTTCAGCATTGGACAGATGTTCCAGAGAGAAAAACAACAAATAAATTGTACCAAACTCAATGTCTTCATTGTGATATTGTACTATAGTTATGAAAGATGTTATCATTGGGGGAATATATGTGAAAGATACACAGCATCTCTTTGTATTATTTCTTTTCTATTTTTCTCTATTTAAAAATAGTTTTAATAAAATAGAGATTGGGTCTTGCTATGTTGCCTGGGCTGGTCTCAAATTTCTGGCCTCAAGTGATCCTCCTGCCTCAGCATCCCAAAGTCCTGAGATTATAGGCACGAGCCATCATGCTCAGACTTCTTTGAATATAAGTCTACAGTTATCTTAAAAAGCCTAGTGCAGATAAGTGACACAATCAGATCCATCCCTGTCACACAGAACAATTCACTGATCTTCAAATGGCATATATTTTTTTCCACTATTCCTATTCTCCCTCCCTTCCTTCAAGTCCCTCAAGTTCCCAGGTAAAATATGACCTCCTCTCAATATCCTGTGTATTTACCACACTTTTAAAAATTATACTAATATCACATGTACATTCTTCCCATCATACTATGACCACTAGGATTTTATCATGTTTCACCTTAGCACAGCACTTAGCCTACAGTAAATGCTCAAAAAAGTTTATTAAGATGATTAATCTGCAACTCTAGCTATATGTACAACACACACACACACACACACACACACACACACCAATTTTATGAACTACCAATCATAAAAATGTCAGGTATAGAAGAATGTGCTCCAAGCTGATAGCCAAATCAGGAACATACCCTATTCCCAAGTGCCACAAAAAGAATACCTAGGAATATAGCTAGCAATATAGCTAGGAATATCTGGGAATGTAGCTAACTAGGGAGATGAAAGATTTCTACAAGGAACTATAAAACACTGCCCAAAGAAATCAGAGATGACACAAACAAAGGAAAATATTCCATACTCATGGATAAGAAGAATCAAATGTCATTAAAATGGCTATACTGCACAAGGCAATTTATAGATTCAATGCTATTCCTATTAAACTACCATTGAGGTTCTTTATAGAACTAAAAAAACTATTTTAAAATCCAAATGGAACCAAAAAGAGCCTGAATAACCAAGGCAATCCTAAGCAAAAAGAGCATCCTAAGCTCAAGGCATCACACTACCTGACTTCAAACTATACTAAAGGTCTATGGTAACCACAACAGCATGGTACTCCACAAGAACAGACACATAGACCAATGGAACAATAGAGAACACAGAAATAAGACCACACACCTACAACTATCTGATCTTTGAAAAACCTGATATAAACAAGCAATGAGGAAAGAATTCCCTATTCAATAAATAGAACTAGGATAATTGGCTAGCCATATGCAGAAGACTGAAACTGGACGCCTTCCTTAAACCATATACAAAAATTAACTATAGATGGATTAAATACTTAAATTTAAAACTCAATACTATAAAAACCCTGGAAGACAACCTAGGCAATACCATTCAGGACATAGGCATGGGCAAAGATTTCATGACAAAGATGCCAAAAGCAATTGCAACAAAAGCAAAAATTGACAAATGGGATCTCTCTAAACTTAAAAGCTTCTGCACAGCAAAGGAAACTATCAACAGAGTAAACAACCTATGGAATGGGAGAAAATGTCTGCAAACTATGCATCAAACAAAGATCTAATATCCAGCTTCTATAAGGAATTTAAACAAATTTACATTAAAAAAATTAAAAAGTAGGTAAAGGACATGAACAGACACTTTCAAAAGAAGATATATATGCCAACAATCTTATGAAAAAAAGTTCAACATCACTGATCATTAGAGAAATGCGAATCAAAACCACAATGAAGTACTATCTCACACCAGTCAGAATGGCTATTGGTAAAAAGTCAAATAACAGATGCTGGTAAGGTTGTGGAGAAAAAGGAAGGCTTATATACTGTTGGTGGGAGTGTAAATTAGTTCAACCACTGTGGAAGACAGTGTGGCAATTCCTCAAAGACCTAAAGACAGAAATACCATCTGATATAGCAATCCCATTACTGGGTATATACTCAAACGAATATAAATCATGGTATTATAAAGACACATGCACGTGTATGTTCATTGCAGCACTATTCACAACAGCAAAGATATGGAATCAACCTAGATGCCCATCAATGATAGACTGGATAAAGAAAATGTGGTACATGTATACCATGGAATACTATGTGGCCATAAAAAAGAATAACTTCATGTCCTTTGCAGGGACATGAATGGAGCTGGAGGCCATCATCCTCAGCAAACTAACATAAGAACAGAAAAACAAATACATCATGTTCTCACTTATAAGTGGGAGCTAAATGATGAGAACACATGGATACATAGAGGGAAACAACACACACTGGGCGCTATTAAAGGGTGGAGGATAGGAGGGAGGAAGAGGATCAGAAAAAATAACTAAAGGGTGTGAGGCTTAATACCTGGATGATGAAATAATCCATACAACAAACCCCTATAATACAAGTTTACCTATGTAACAAACCTGTGCATTTACCCTTGTACTTAAAATAAAAGTTAAAAGTAAATAAATTAAAATGTAAATTCTGCTGGAAAAAAAAGAAGAATATGCTCACCAAAGTTAAAAGGCAACTTAAATACTGTCTCACCTTATTATGGATTTAAAGTCACCCAAACATCCAAATTATCTAAAGGATAAGTACCTTTAAAAAGGCCAAAAATATAATAGTCTTGTCATTTTAGGTTTCCATAAGTTATATATCCATAAGACAAAAAAAGTATAACTCATAACTAGCTTAAGAAAAGTGAAAGTAAATAACTGATTCATGTTTTCTTACCAATACAGAAGTAAAGGTTTTAAAACTTCAGACTGAATATTTCTTAAATGCTCTTCATTCCACTGAGATCCATCTAACAGTTTAAATTTTGATAAGATTTCTGTAGAAAGGTAATAATCTCCATTGCTCACTAGATAGCATTTTTTCATCTTCTCAAGATGTCTGAAAGAAAACACATTTCCACATATATACACACACATTGATAGAATTCAATTACCAAAATATTTTCACATCTAAAACATTTCAGACAAGTAACGAACGATCTCAAAACCAACAGTGAGTGTCAGAGGTACCAAACATTTTTGTAGAGGTAAAGATATTTTTCACAGTTATGTAAATAGGAAGGGTATCTGTGACAAGCTGAATAAATGGCCTTGTAAAGATGTCTACATTCTAATTTCTAGAACTTGTGTCTAAGTTACCTTTCATGTCAAAGGGAACTCTGCAGATGTGCTTAAGTAAAAGACTTTAAAGAGATCTTCCGTATTATCTAGATGTAATCACAAGGATCCTCCTAAGAGAGAGGCAGGAAGGTCAGCGTCATAGAAAAAAGATGTGAGGATAGAGCAGAAGTCGGAGAGAAGATGCTGTGCTCCTGGCTTTGAAGATGGAGAAAGAGCTCATGAACCAAGGCCTTGATTAGATGGAAAAAATAGGGAAATCGATTACCCCTAGAACCTTCTGACTTCCAGAACTGTACGAGAATAAATAAAACTCTGTTGCTATTGGCTGGGCATGGTAGCTCACTCCTGTAATCCCAGCACTTTGGGAGGCTGAGGCGGGCGGATTACGAGGTCAAGAGATCGAGACCATCCAGGCCAACATGGTGAAACCCCGTCTCTACTAAAAAACAACAAAAATTAGCTGGGCATGGTGGCATGCGCCTGTAGTCCCAGCTACTCGGGAGGCTGAGGCAGGAGAATTGCTTGAACCTGGGAGGCAGTGGTTGCAGTGAGCTGAGATCGCGCCACTGCACTCCAGCCTGACGCCTGGCGACAGATCGAGACTCTGTCTCAAAAAAACAAACAACAACAACAACAAAAATCTCTGTTGCTTTAAGCCACTAAGTTTGTGGCAATTTGTTACAGCAACATTGGGAACTACAGTGTTGATCCTGAAAAACGTATGCAGTTACTTGCACACAACCACCTGATATGTCTTCAAAAGTGGTAATGATCAATCAGGTCATGCTTCATAATCAACCATTTAGTGACCTCTGCTCTTATAACTATTTACAACAATGAGGTTTGTGATCTGAATGTCATTAAAATGAGTGAAATAACCCAGTGACTAATATACTCGTCAAATCCTTAAAGGAAATTGCAATCTACTATAGTTGATCTGCTTCAGAGCAGATTAGGAGAATAAAGACAAGTTAAAGACTTTCCTAAAACAGGGTTCTCTTAAGGTTCTTCAACTTACAGTAATCTAAAACATATAGAGCTGACCAAACAAAGACCTGAGCCTCATCAGACCTCCAAGAAGTTCTCTAGTGGAGAGACTCATCCAGATACCCAGCTACATGGCATCCAACCAAATATTATGGAATTTGGAATTTGTTAACCAGGCTGCTAGGAAGAGCAGGTGTCTATTCGCTACTGTGGCTATAACTAATAAATTACTTTATTCTATAAAAATTATACATCACTTTAATGTTATAAAAGTGAAAATAGAATAATTTGAAAGTAGTTCTAAAATGTATTGGCAGAAACATTATGCAACCCCAAATAATTGTTATCACTTAGCATTTGAAAACTATGAAATCAGAAAAGTAGTATAATCAATATTTATTATTATAAGTTTTATTATCATTAATTCCTCCGAGAGTAAAAAATTATATTTTTTCAATTTGCTTCAGGCTTTCTCCCTGTACTAAACAACCCAAATTAACATTCATGATTTGTTTTTAAAACTATTGAAAAATAAAAAATAGAATTACCTTTGATGTCTTCCAGGGTCCTTAAGAACCTTTAACCTCTCAATATCCATCCATAGCCACCAATATCTCTCTCCCAATGTACCTTTTATAAATTTCTTAAATCTTTCAAACTCCTTTCTGTTGCCGATGTCATAAGTTCTATGAGAAACACACCAGTCGGCCCTGCTCTCTGGTCCAGTGCTCTCACTCTTTGAACTTAAACTTGCTTCTTCTTCTATCTCTTCTGACCTCTCCTTTGTAGTTTGAACTAATTCACTTAAAAAATTCTTGCCAGCAATAGGCTCAAAACCGTCACCAAATGACACTTTTGTTATATTGTTGAAGTTTATATAGTCTTGAGTTTCTCCAACTGACTTTCCAACAATTTGCTGAATTGCTCTTCTCAAAATAAAGTATATATAGGAATTTAAAAATTCTTTACATGTTGAGAAATGCATTGTCAGGCTTTCATCAACCTCCTGTTTCTTTTCAAGGTATATTCTCAAAAGAGCTTGAGAAGGAGTGTCTTGTAGAGATACAGACACTTCTTCTTCGTCGTCTTCTTCAAATTCAGAAATTAATTTGGTGGTTTTAGATGGGTCGTTTTTTGTCCTAGGGTGAACTCCATCATCAAAGATAAAATTCTCTGTATTAAGTCATAAAAAGCTATTAGATTAGATATAAATACAAACCTTTCTTCTTATTAAATAGAAGCTACAGAGCTAGGACAGCAAATGGGTTTATCACAGGTAGTGATTGCATGGACCAGCATCTTAAGGATTCTGGGCTGGTTGCGGTGGCTCGCGCCTGTAATCCCAGCACTTTAGGAGGCTGAGGTGGGTGGATCACTCGAGGTCAGGAGTTCCAGACCAGCCTGGCCAACATGGTGAAATCCCGTCTC
This sequence comes from Sapajus apella, assembly GCF_009761245.1. Lineage (NCBI taxonomy): Eukaryota > Metazoa > Chordata > Mammalia > Primates > Cebidae > Sapajus > Sapajus apella. Next base: position 872,116 of record NW_022436943.1, on the reverse strand, counting down.
TACTAAAAATACAAAATTTAGCCAGGCGTGGTGGTGTAGTAATTCCAGCTACTTGGTAGGCTAAGGCACGAGAATCGCTTGAACCCAGGAGGTGGAGGGTGCAGTGAGCCGGGTGCATGCCACTGCACTCCAGCCTGGGTGATAGAGCGAGACTCTGTCTCAAAAAATAGAAAAAAGAAAAGAAGAATTCTGATGCTACATTTGGAACCAGTAGGAAAAAAAACTACCAATGGGAATTAATAACCTTGTCCTCCCTGGATTTACAAGGAAGGAATAGTGGCAGATGGACGATATATTTGACATCCCTAACAACAGAAGATATGAAAAAATACATTATATACTTTTAAAATGTAATATTCCAGACTGATATATAATATCAATATATAAGGGCCAAATCTATTAAGGAATTAGAATATGTATACTAAATGATTATATGTGCTTTGATAGTTCATGTTGTATGATAAAAGAAAACTACTGTAGATGATGAGACCATATATGAATAGACCAGAACTGGAGACAATAATAGCAATTTTAAAAATTCATCATTTCATTAAAAGATTCAATTACTATCATACTTACAGTCTATCATTCAAGTTACAAAATGGCACAAAGTATTTATGAAGGTTTACAAAGGGATTATTTGTATGCTTTTTCTAAAGATATAGTATTCAGCTCCTATTTTCCCTTTCAAAAATCAGTGACATGTCTGACATTAGCGCTTTATTTCACATGGTAAATTTACCCCTTGAATTGCCACAGATCAGCTGGCAGTTGTCATCCATGCCCCATTCTCAATGACCATTTTCTCAATTACCAGAGTTCAAATCTCAACGAACTGGACATTTCATTACAATTTTTGTTGCAAGTAAATTCCCCAATATTGAGAGATTAGACTTTGTAAATCTGTGAGAGGATGCTGAGTATACACTCAATTCCATGGAACCGAAGGGAGGATGTTGCAGAGAACAAGGCAGGCATTCCAGCTCACCACCTCCTGCCATCCTTCTCTGCCTGTATACTATTTTTATCTACAATTATCTACTTCAATATTTTGGGAAAACAACAAGAAGCCTATGAATCCAGCTATTTTCAATTAGGGAGATTATTTTCTTCTTTACCTAGACTTAGGTTCAATTCTAGGGAATTCGGATTTACCTTCCCAGAGGTTGCCTATACTTCTCAAAGAGATTAGTTAAGAACTGTAAGTGAATTCTTGAGTTCTCCTCCTGAGTCATCACACCTAGGTTTTTTTCTATAACAATATCACAGTTAATGACTCCCATTTCTGGAAGATTCCTTCTATTTTATGAAAAGTCTGTATATCCACAAAGCTCCCCACAGTAGAAATTTATCTGCTTTTTAAGGTGAAAAATAGTCTGAACTTAAAAACAGAAGGAAAACTCAATTGCCATCAATAGCTATTTTTTTTTTAGGATGAGAAAAATGTTGTACCCACTTTATTGCAAAGACTTAATAAGAATTTGTAAACTGTGATAAGAAATAATGACATTTATTGCATATAGGTACCAGGCACCAGGCCAGGCATTTTCCATACATATAGTATACATAATTATTCTAATTTTACAGATGAGAAAAGGCCAGGCTCCCAGAAGTGGAAAAACTCATCAAACATCACACAGCTAATACATATCAGAATTGCATTCCAAACCCATCTCCTTTTCACTATACAAAGTTGTCTCTCAAAAAGCAGTAGGAGGTGGAGTGGGGCAAAGGGTATGTGGATAATTCCACTAAGTACTGTACTATAAAATTAGAACAAACAAACAAAAACTTAAAGAGACGTTCTGAAGTCATTCTTGTCCTTTTCTGCTTACCAGAAACAGATGAAATAGCTGGTGACTCAAGTTTGTTGTAGGGTACACAACAGGGTAATGAAAAGGTTGATACTGTTTGCTGACTTTGTTTTGCTAATGCAAACCAATTTTTTGTTTGAGTATAGGAAGCCTAGGAAGACAGGAGCGTATTAGTTTAACATATGATTAGCAGTATTATTCTGATCACAAACCTGGAGAAATCATTATGATAATATTCAGCTTGCACAGTATAATATAAAGTGAAAATTACCTCATGAAGGAAAATAAAATTGCACTAAAAATTCATTAGCTAAGAGGATACTGAAGGAAATCTCAATCCAGATTTTTTTCATATTTGATAACCAAAGGAAAATATTTGTCCAATACCTATAAATTATCCAACTCTCACTCTCAGGCTATTGTGGACCAAAGGCATGAAACCCTACTTCCTGGATTCGCTACAAATTCATGCCATCTGACTTCAACTTGGCAGTCACCAGGCCCATCAATCTTTTTGCTAGTTGCTCCCCTTTACAACCTTCTCGATTACTTCAGATTCCCCATTCTGTCTCACCTGGCTCAGTGTTTTTAACAACTGCTCCTCCAATATGACAGAGACACTATTCTTAGTGCCACTGGACCCTCTCTGACCTTAGCTGCCGCTTTGCATTAGATTCAGTTTTCACAAGTTTGCTTTGATTGAATGCTTCTTGCAGAATGATTGATACCTGACTCTATCTGCCCCTGGATGCAGCATTCCATTTTTCCTTTCCTTTGTGTACCCCTGAACTAGCCAATTCAATCTGAAGCTGATCCTTAGCTTCTGGAACCCCAGCTCTAAGAAGCTCCTATCCTAGCCTTCTCGGGAAAATTCCTCTGCCTGCCTCTCTCTGTAATGTCCTCTTTTATTTTTACTTTAAAATCCAAGTTGTTCAACAAGAGCAGAGGAGGGAGTATCCAGCATTCCTGTCATGTCTCATTTATCAAACTGAGTTAGCTGGTTGGCCAGACACTCCCTGTCTATTATGTAGAATTAACGTGGCAAGTCAGGCCATGTAAGGAGACCAAAACAAGAGAGAGAAATGAGAGATAGCATCTATGTGGTCACCATCCCTCTTACAGGTAAGGTTTCCTGGGTGCCTAAAAGCTGTCAAAGACTCATTCACTTTTGTTCCCCTTTTCCTTTAAAATCAAGTTATTTATTATTAATTACATGTCCATCTAACATATAATTATCAAGTGACTACTTTATTCTAAGCAATAGCCTAAGCAATGACAGGAAGCCAAAATAATTAAGAAACATTCAAGGAATGGAGAGAGATCAACATACAAATGTCCTTGCTATTTTGACTGCAAAAAAAGAACGAGGGAGTAGAACACAGGGGAGAAAAAAGTCACCAGTCAGGCTTTAACATAATTATTCCACTTCATACTTTTAAGAGATGAGTCAATTGTTTTTTAGATGGTATAACTTGAAGCTCAAAGAAATACTATCAATTATCATGAAGATTAACCCCTATGTATAATCATGACTTAAATAATTTAAGGGTCCAAGAACTTTGAATCTGCAAAATTCAAAGGCTATTGAAAAATGGTAATATATAGTTAAACTGGCTGTGTGCAGTGGCTCACACCTGTAATCCTAGCACTTTGGAAGGCTGAGGTTGGAGGATTGTTTGCATCCAGGATTTCAAGACTAGTCTGGGCAACACAGACCCCGTCTCTACAAATAATTTAAAAACTTTAGCCAGGCATGGTGATGCACTCTTGTACTCACAGCTACTTGGGAGGCTGAGCAGAGACAATCGCTTGAACCAGGGGGGTTGAAGCTGCAATGAGCCATTAGTGCATCATTGCACTCCAGCCTGGGGAACACAGTAAGACCTTGTCTCAAAAAAAAAAAAAATGTGTATATATACACTGTTGAAGTATTAGTCAAGTACATACAAATGAGTTTTTTCATCTCAGAAAATAGCAAAAGTAAACTAGTTTGGATTTTAACTCCCTTATATTTAATTAAAGTCACATATAGCAAATCGGAACTTCTTCCCATGGATTCTTCCCTTTGCATGTTTATTTACCTCAACCATGAGTACATATTTTTATGACATTTCTATAGTATATAAGTTAAGAGAAAAAATATGGCCCTGCATAGTGGCTTACACCTGTAATCCCAACATTTTGGTAGGCCAAGGTGGGTGAATTGCTTAAGCTCAGCAGTTCAAGTCCAGCCTGAGCAACATGTCAAAACCCTGTCTCTACAAAGATACACAAAAATTATCAGGGCATGGTAGCACATGCCTGTATTCCCAGCTACCTTCAGGGGCTAAGGCAGGAGGATCCCTTGAACCTTAGAAGGTCAAGGGTGCAGTGAGCTGGGATTGTACCACTGCACTCCAAGATGGGTGACAAAGTGAGACCCGGTCTCAAAAAAAAAAAAAAAAAAAAAAAAAAACACCCAAAAAATCAGTATAAGAAAGAAGAAAAATGTGCCTTAAATACACCACTAAGCATTATTTAATGGAAATAATGGAAATGGCATAACTGTAAACATTTTTGACAAATGTTGCTGATACAAATGCTGAACTACAAAATTTATAGGAGACACACATGAAAAAAAAAGTTCAAGTAACCTAAGTGTATCTATTCCAACACAGATGGCAAAGAGGCTTCCTCTTGTATGATAGTTTTGATGAATTGAAAGTGCCTTATTTGCAAGTAAGACTTAAGGTTTAAAAAAAAAAAAAAAAAACTGGAAGTGCCTATGCTGAATACTGTGTTGTAAAGAATCTGGAGCCAAATCCTAGCTCAGCAGAAAAATTTCCACAATTGATTAACAATGTCTGTCATAGAGGGAGTAGCAGCACAAGGGCTACATATTTGTCATTCCCACTTTTGTACAGAATTGTGTATTAGAAGTATAGTTTCAGAGATAAGACCTAATAATTAGAGCCCAAAGATCAAACAACAGTTCTCACTACGCTAGGACTCTCCACAAGGACTTTTGATTCTAGGTTATATCTCCTCAAATGCTCTCATATAACCTCATAATTCTCTAACCATGGAGGACAAATTTATTTGATAATAGTTAAACAATAATAAATGCTAAGGAATAATCTAGAGAATAGGAAAGAGAAGACTCAATTTATCATCTTTTTGTACAAACGTAATAGAATCCAAATCATAAGAATTTTGCAATGAACAATGAAACCATGGATATAATTCAAGTTACTCTTGCTTCCCAGGTGACAAGCGTGTTTTTCAACCTTGCCTTTGTCTCTTCAGACATGAGAATAATATTTCTAATTACATTTCAAGTGAAAGAGAGCAGAGTAGATTAGTCAGTATAAATCTATAAGAACTATTGCTAAATCTGCTTTACATGTATTAGAAATCATTTTCTCCATTCAGGCAATACAAATGCCTTAACATGAGAAGTTTCAGCCAGGCGTGGTAGCTCACACCTATAATCCCAGCACTTTGGGAGGCAGAGGTTGGTGAACTGCTTGGGCCCAAGAGTTCAAGACCAGCCGGGGCTACATGGTGAAACCCCGTCTCTACAAAAAATCCAAAAAAAAAAAAAAAAAAGGTAGCCGGGCATGGCGGTGCATGTCTGTAGCCCCAGTTACTCTGGAGGCTGAGGTGGGAGGATCACCTGAGCCCGGGAGGTAGAGGCAGTGAGCTGTGATCACACCACTGTACTCCAGCCTGGGTGACAGAGTAGTGAGATCCCGTTTTAAAAAATATATACATAAAATAAAAAATAAAATGAGAAGTTTCATTGAAGTATAAGTGATGAAAAAATACTCATACTTTTACCTCGCCAAGTGATATGTAGAACTTTTTCTTAATTATAAGATTATCTTCTTCAGTGGCAGGAGGTGGTAGACTGGGTGGTTTTTTCATGATCCAGGGAGAAAAATTTGATCCTACTGTGAAATTCATGCCGGACTTGCTCCATCTTACTTGTGAGACCAATTTGGCTAACCTGCATTTTAGAAATCATACAATTTTAAAACAAGCTTCAAACATGGCAGAATTCAAAGGGGAAAAAACCTAAAATTTTATTTTAGGTATTCAAACCAATCTCCTCTCCTCACTCTTAATTATGATTTTCTTTGTCTCTGCTAAAATTAATAGCTTAATCATAAAACTACTAATTAGTTAATTTTTCAGTTTTAATTGATTTTGACTTAAAAATGGTTGTTCAGAGGTCGAATTTTAGGTTTCTTACACTTTAACAGTCAGGGAACATAAAGGAAAAATTTGGAAAAATTTGGCCCTGGACCACAGCATCCTATCTTTTTCGTGTCACCCTAGTATTCATTGTTAAACGCTGCACCTAAATACCATTATCACCAATAGATAATTTTAAAAATATGGCTAGTTGTAGAGGCTCACACATGTAATCCCAGTGCTTTGTGAGGCTAGGGCGGGAGGCCCTCTTGAAGCTAGGAGTTTGAGACTGGCCTGGGCAATGTAATATAGCAAGACCCTATCTCTACAAAGAATTTTAAAAATTTGCCACACATGGTGGCGCACAGCTGTAGTCCTAGCTAATTGGGAGGCTAAGGCTGGAGGATCATTTGAACCCAGGAATTTGAGATTATGGGGAGCTATGATTGTGCCAGTATGATCCAGCCTGGGCAACAGAGGAAGACCCTGTCTGAATAAATAAATAAATAAATAAATAACCAAAGAAGTATAACTAAAGTACATTTATTAGGTATTGTTTCTATAAAATGTTGTCAGAAAAGTTAAGTGACTTTTACCTACATTCTATCACTCTTATTCTACAGCAGGTGGGATCCAAACCTCAAATAGATTAAAATGTATACATACAATTTTACTAAGAAACCATAGAAAAATAATCTTAGGTTAAAAAATATGTATTTGAAAATACATATATTGATGGGACTAGTACCTGTATTCAAAGTAGCAATCACTTTCCAGAAATGCTGGAAGTCTTTCTTTTTTGATCCACTTAATACCTTCTTCACGACTGAGACACTATGTGAAGAAAGGGAAAAGGGAAAAGAAAGTCAATGAAAATCACTTTTAGGACGATTAACACCTAACCATGAGAGTACTAATGACCTCTAGCTGACAGCAGGAGCCCTACCCCTAGGTCTCCTATTTCCACTAGAGAGATCAATAACCCTGAGCCACAAAAGTGAGGCACTTCTTGCCTCTGCTGTGTTTAATTCTCTTAAAAATCCTGTATCGACTATATATTATCACAATTTTTATAGATTAACAAATTGAATCCAGAGAAGCTAAGTAACTTGTTGAAGGAGGAAGAATGAGGAAAAAAAAAAAAGCCAATCAATCTCAATATTTTCACAGTCATAAAATGGGTTAAAAATAATCAGAAACAGAAAAAGAACCACCAAGAAAACTTGGTAAGGCCACCAGCGTCACTGCAGGCCCTTTATTCTTCAAGTTAAAAAAAAAAATTAAACTATTTAACATCTCCAGGCACTCTCTTGAAGATACAAAAGTTAACAATTATAGTAGAGTGTTACAAGGGCCACAGTGTAGGTGTCTGTGGGATCCTACAGAGACACTCAACTCAGGAGTGGTTTCCTACAGAACACACCCTTCACTCTTTGACCTGAAGCAAGACTAGCTAGGTTGAGCAGGAAAGCAGAAGAGGAAAACCATAAGAGGAAAATCCATAGGCCGCAGGATGAGATTTAAGGGACAGAGAAAGGAAGGCTGGAGAAGTAGGCAGGGTCATGATTGCAAACAGCCTTTTAAATAACATTAAGGAGTACAGATTTTATCTTGATGTTGTGAGAGCAATACAGAAGTACTGAAGAGTTACTGTTGTTCATCCTAAAATATTTACTCACTATTGATTCTACTTTTTCTTGTACTCACTTTTTCCAGAATTCTAAAGAAAACCAGTACCTTGGACATAAAACATATGTTACCAATAAAGAAAACAATCTCAGTGAGGTGAATGTGTTTGCATTTATGTGGTTTCTATGGATGATCTAAGGCAATAGTTTTGCTATGATATTAGCAAAAGAGTTAACACATTGACCATTATTAACTCTAGTGAGGAAACTGAATGTCCACACAGTAGTGTTGCCGACATCTAATGTGCTGATGCTCATGAGGGGGAAATGTGCTCATCATTGCTGATATGCACAGAAGTCTTTAGGCTGTCAGGATTGGAAGATGGAATGTAAAACATTTTCCTTCTGTTCAGCAAGAAAAAAAAACCATTCACTTGCCTTCACCAAACTCTATATTCTGCATAATGAAAAATAGAAGAAAACCATGGAAATAGCCAGCACCTAATCAGCAGCATCTTGTTGACTGTCTCACTGCTTATCAGCAAGATCTGAAGGACATTTGATCTTGTAGTTAGAAAGACTCCGCATAGGCTACACACTGACAACCGTGCAGGACTCCTGAACTCCCTCCCATTAGTACTACATTCAATGTATCACAGAAAGATACCAAGCTACATATAAAGATCCACATCAACCCTTAAAGAACTCTATAAGGTTGTCAAACTAGTCAGTTCATTGAAAACCAATCTGCTGAATATTCAGCTAGTGAACAGTTTAACTATAATTCATCCTCTTTTGAGTGTTTTTGTACCTATTTGACCCAAAAATAAAATGAATGAAAAAGTTTTAAAATAATAAAATCAATAATTGAAGAAAAGTCTTTAGCCAAGCTGAAAACAAAACTCTTCAAGGTTTTAAAAAGTAACTAAATATAAAGACCAAAAACATAAAAAACAATCCTGGTCAACCATAAAATAACTTAATACTTACAAGAAACACAAAAAGGATCTATCTAAGGCGATATTATTTAAACCTTAAAACAATTTTTTTAAGTTGGTTAAGAAACAGAAAGGGATGACCAGACGGTTAAGCCATTTACCTATGGCTTTAGGTAAATCAATATAGAACTATTTCCAAGTAGCCACACACAAGCTGTCTTAAATGCCTACAGAATTGGATTAATAAAAAATTATGGCTGGGCACGGTGGCTTATGCCTGTAATCCCAGCACTTTGGGAGGCCAAGGTGGGCGGATCATGAGGTCAGGAGGTGGAGACCATCCTAGCCAACATGGTGAAACTCTATCTCTACTAAAATACAAAAAATTAGCCGGGTGTGGTGGCGCGCACCTGTAGTCTCAGCTACTCGGGAGGCTGGGGCAGGGGAATCACTTGAACCCAGGGGACGGAAGTTGCAGTGAGCCAAGATCACACCACTGCACTCCAGCCTGGTGACAGAGCAAGGCTCCATCCCCACCCCAAAAATATTATATTTAGATGTACAAGGCAAACAAATAAAGCATGGCTATCAGCCAATAGCTCTTATTGTTTAGTCAGATTTATTGAGGTATAAATTACATACAGTGAAATTCACCCTTTTTAATACAGTTCTACAAGTTTTGACAAATGCATATAATCATGTAACCAGGAATACAATCAACGTACAGAATAGTTCCAACACCCTCCAAATTTCCTCATGCCACTTTGTAGTCAGCAACTCCCTCCAACCCTAGGCTCTGGCAACCACTGACCTGTTCCATAGTTGTGCCTTTTCCAGAATGTCATACAAATGAAATCAATATAGTATGTACTTTTGATTCTAGTATCTTTCATTCAGCATAAAGCATTTAAGATTGATTTATGTTCTTTTATGTATAAATACTTCATTCTTTTTTGTTGCTAAGTAATATTCTACTGTATGGATATACCACAGTTTGTTTATCCATTCCCCTGTTAGGATTCTGTATAACTTCCAGCTTTTGTGATCATCAATAAAGCAACTATAGACATTTGCATGCAGGTTTTTGTGTAAGTATAACTTTTTATTTCTTTTGGGTAATAATCAGGAGTAGAATAGATAGGCAGTCACATGGCATGGATATTTGCCCCCTCCAAATCTCATATTGAAATGTGATCCCCAATGTTGGAAGTAGGGCCTGGTGGGAGATGCTTCGGTCATGCAAGTGAATCCCTCATGAATGTCTGAGTGTCATCCTGATGGTAATGAGTGAGTTCTCACTTTGTTAGTTCATACAAGACCTGGTTGTTTAAAGAGGCTGGCACTTCCCACCCTCTCCCTTGCTACCCCTCTAGCCATGTGATATACCTCTCCCTCTTTGTCTTCCACCATGATGTGGGAGCTTACTGAGGCCCTCACCAGAAGCAGATGCTAGTGCCATGCTTCTTATACAATCTGCAGAACCATGAGTTAAATAAATCTCTTTTCTTTATATATTGCCCAGTTTTGGGTATTCCTTTATAGCAACACAAATGGACTATAGATGGTATTGGTGTATGTTTAACTTAGAAAGATATGCCAAACTGTTTTCCAAAATGGACTTCTCACCAATCAGAATGGACATTATGGGTTGCTTCCACTTTTTGGCTATTATGAATGATGCTACTATGAACATTTGTATATAAGTTTTTATGTGAACATATATTTTCAATTGTCTTGAGTATATACCTAGAAGTGGCATTTCTGGGTCATATAACTCTTAGGCTAACCTATTAAGAACTGTCTAATAATATTTTCCAAAGTAGGTGCACCATCTTACAATTGCACCAGCAGTGTATGAGGGTTCAAATCCTCACAAACATTTGTTATTATTTGCCTTTTTTAATCATAGCCATCCTGTTGGGTGTGAAGTGATGTCTCATTGTGGTTTTGATTCCATTTCCCTTATGACTAATGATGTTGAAAATATTTTTATGTGCTTATTGTTTATCTTCTTTGGAGAAATGTCAATTCTAAATGATTTGCAGATTTTAAAATTGGGTTATTTGTCTTTTGATTTTTGAGTTTTAAGAGTTCTTTTTATAGTGTAGATACAGGTCCATATCAAATTTATGACTTACAAATATTTTCTCTCATTCTGTGGGTTGTCTTTTTACTTTCTTGGTAGTGTCCTTTAGAACATGAAAGTTTTTCATTTTGATTTATCTTTTTTTTCTTGTGCATTGATGTCATATCTAACAAAACTAATGCATAATTCAAGGTTATGAAGATTTACACCTGTATTATCTTCTTAAATATAATTATCTTTTTTGCTTTGCTGGATTAAATTTGTTTTTTTTTTTTTTTTTTTTTTGAGGATTTTTGTGGTCTGTGTTCATGACTGATATTAAGTTGCAGGTTTTTCTTTTCCTTCAAATTTCTTCATTTAGTTTTGGCACCAGTGTAATGCTCATCTCATAAAATGAATTGATTCCTCTTCTTTTGTTTTTTTTTTTTTGTGTGTGTAAGTGTTCATAAATTCAGGGTTACTTCACTTCTAAATGTTTGATAGAATTAATCAGTGAAGCCATCTGGGCCTGGAGTTGTCTTTGTGGAAAGACTTTAAACTGTGAATCCAATTTCTGTAATAGAGGTAGAATTATTCAGATTATCTATATCCCCTTCAGTGAGCATTGATAATTTGTGCCTTTTAAGAAATATGTGGGCTGAGCACAGTGGCTCATGCCTATAATTCCAGCATTTTGGAGGGCAGAGGCGGGTGGATCACTTGAGGCCAGGAGTTCAAGACCAGCCTGGCCAACATGGCAAAACCCCATCTCTACTAATAATACAGAAATTATCTAAGCATGGTGGCAATATGCCTGTAATTCCAGCTACCTGGGAGGCTGAGGCAGAAGAATCGCTTGAAACTGAGAGGCAAAGATTGCAGTGAGCCAAGATCGCCCCACTACATTCCAGCCTGGGCATCAGAGTAAGATCGTGTCTCAGGAAAAAAAAAAAAAAAAGAAAGTCTATTTTATTTAAATATCCTGAGCTTACAGACATAAAATTGTTTGTAAAATTATCTTTTTTTTTTTTTTTTTTTGACTGTCTGTGTAGGATCTGTAATGACATCCCCTCTTCTGTTTCTGGGAATGCATATCTTCTCTGTTTTTTTCTTCATCATTCTGGCTAAAAGTTTATCAATTTCATTGATTTTTTTTTTTTTTTTTTTTTTTTTTTTTTTTTTTTTTTTTTCAAAAAACAAGCCTTCGTTTTCATTGATTTTTCTCTCTTGTTTTTCTGTTTTCAATGTCATTGATTCTGTTCTTTATTTCTTTACTTTTGGTTTAACTTAATTTTTCTAGTTTCCTACAGTGACAAGTGGATCATATTTAGTCTTCTCTATTATAAGCACTTAGTGGTACAAATTGCCCTCCAAAGACTAATTTAGTTGCATCCCACAAATTTTGATACGTTATGCTTTAGTTTTTATTCAATTCAACATAATTTTTAATATCCCTTGGGACTTACTCTTTGACCTATGAATTATTTTGGAGTATGTTATGTAATTAAGTATTTAAGGATTTTCTTACCAATTTATAGTTTAATTTTGAAGTGGTCGAAGAACCCTAGTTGGCAAGATTTCAAATCTTTTAAGTTTATTGAAATTTATGTTATGGCTCAAAATATGGTCTATTTTGGTAAATATTCCCAATGTACTAGAAAAAAAAATGTATACTCTACTGTTGTGGGATAAACTGTTCTGAAAAAATCAATTAGATACACTTGGTTGCTACTGTTTTTCAAAACTTCCATATCCTTACTGATGTTCTATCAGTTACTGAGAGAAAAATGCTTTAGTCTTCAACTATAACTATAAATGTATCTATTTCTCCTTTCAGTTCTATCAGCTTTTGCATCATTCTGAAGCTCTGTTTTTAGGTGCATACATATTATGAGTTATTAAGCTTTCTTGGTGAATTGACGCCCCCCACTTTTATCATTATGTAATGTTCCTCTTTATCCATAGTAAGATTCCTTGTTCTGAAGGCTGCTTTGCAAGATGTCAATATAGTCACTCCAGCTTTAATTGGTAACTGAATGGTATACATTTTACTATCCTTTTTACTTCTAACCTATTTATGTCTTATTTTTAAGGTTGGTTTCTTGCAGACAGCAAATATTGTTGTTTTTTTTCAATCATCCCTGACTCTGGCTTTTACTTGGGGTTCTTAGGCCATTTAAATTTCATGTAATTATTGATGTATATCATCATTATCATTATTTTTAGAGATGAGGCCTCACGCTAGAGTGAGTGGTGCCATCATAGCTTACTGCAGCCTTAAACTCCTGGGCTCAAGTGATCCTCCTGCCTCAGCCTCCTAATACTCTGGAATCAAAGGCATGAGACATCAGGACCACTTAAGGTATATTATTAATATGCTACTAATTATTGATGTGATTTGTTTAAAATCAGTACTACAATTATCCTGTTTTTTTTTTTCTTCTCATTTTCTGTCTGCTTTTCATTTAGTACTTTTTAATTCCCTTTATCTCCACTACTGTTTTTATTATTTATTTTATTTTTGAGACAGGGTCTCACTCTGTCATCCAGACTGGAATGCAGTGGTGTGATCATAGCTCACTGCAGCCTTGACCTCTCCAGGTGTAGGTGATTCTCCTACCTCACCCTCCTGGGAAGCTGGAACTACAGGTGCATGCCACCATGCCTGGCTAATTTTTATATTTTTTGTAGAGATAGGGTTTCGCCACAATTTCCCCCAGGCTAGTCTCTAACTGCTAAGCTAAGGCAATCCACCTGCCTTGACTTTCCAAATTGCTGGGACTATAGGCATGAGCCATGGTGCCTGGCCTGTTTTTATTATTTATGCCTCTGTTTAAAAACTTCTAAATCACTGCCCTAATTTTATAATAGACATGCTTAATCAATCTACCTTCAAATACATTAAATAAGATCACCCAGTAGATCTTTTTTGAGAAACTTGTGTAAAAACATGTAACTCAAGAAGCTCTTAAGGAGCTTTTGTTTAACAATAAATAAATAGGTTATAAAGATCTCCATACAATCAAAAATTTCTGTTCACCGAAGGAAGTGACTAAACCAATAAATACTGTCACACCTAGTAAAAAAATTTTAAACTAACAATCATATAGTACTATGTATCACAGAATATATTTCCTTATTCTGGCTTCGAAACAATGTTGTAACATGGTTATTACTATTACCATTTAGTTTGATGAATGTTTAAAGTAGAAACTATTCAAATTCAGTAACAGTAGAATTGAAGAACTTTCAGGCTAGAGTAGATCTATGTCTTAAATGTTAGACCTATTTCAGTCTAGTTATACTAGATATTTTGAATCAATGTGAAATAGTATTGTTAAACATTCATTATTATTTTCATTTCATCCATGCAAGAAACCTAAGTAGTAGGTAGTAAAGGCAACATGTGACAGATGATGAAAATTAGGTTTATCAAAGTGACTTGTATACAGAGCCATTAAGCAGAAGAGCCAATATTAGAACCCATGTTTTCTGATCTCATGCTAAGGAGAAGCTGAGAATAGAATTTAAGGCTAGGGAGGTCAGAGCCACACAGTGCAACTTAAGGGTCAGAAGTCTCAATTCTGAACTGCTTGATTGGATTGGTTCAAAACCCAGATGAAATACATTGCCTATATATCCACATTTTCAATTATGCATCAACATTATAAATTATAATAATTATAATAATTATAAATTATTCAATTATGCATCAACTGCTTGATTGGACTGGTTCAAAACCCAAATGAAATACATTGCCTATATATCCACATTTTCAATTATGCATCAACATTATAAAGGATACTCATATTTATATGACTCAAAACTAACCTAATATTCAAATATTCATAAATTACATGAATCTTCTCAAACTGATAAGTTAACATCAACAAAACTGCTAAACTGGCCATTATATTTGAAAAGTGCTTAACAAATACTGTGTGTACATATAACACAAGTTAAATATAGCTACATTTCAAAAAGAGAAGCCTAAGGAAATTCATGTTAATTTGACCAAAGGCTTTATCTATCTAAGAAGATAAAACAGTATACTTTCTTACCATAATATTGTAGTTGACATTAATGGTCTCATCTTCATGGGGGGCATTCATCTGAACAGGTTTAACCGCATTCTTTCCTTTCCTTACAACATCATAAATGGGATTTCGAGGTCGCTGGTTCAGTAAAATTTTTTTTAGTTGTTTTTCCAGAAGTTGTGGAGCATCATTAACTACTTCAAAAACTCCATAATCTGCATTAAATCTAATTGCTTCTGAAAAGGTCTGCAATATAAATTTGTAGAAATTAAAACTTTTTTTAAACCTGGAAACTCAGTCTCTAAGAAGACTTGAGGTTTACATACATACATGCATATCTCACAGAGTTTTGTGTTTTTAATCATTCTGGCTTCCTTTTTAGTAGCTAGAAAATCCCTTGCCTAGAGGTCAGGGAATCCAATGAACTCTTCCTAGCCAATGTACTCATGCCATGAGTGTCACGGTATGCTGTGGCAGAAATTCCCTTTTTATAAACATCTTACCTCTGTGATTATTTGAAACTGGAGAGCAATATATACCTGGCTCTACGAAGCAATGTTATTCTCTTAGAAGGGGGATGATCACTAGGGAAGAATGAGTAAAGGAAGAAATAATGCTCCCATTATATCTTTCATCCTTAGAAGCCATGAAAGCTAACCATCTCCCTTGTCCAAAAGGAGAAATTTAAGTACAATATGTTCTTCAGTTAAGACTATTTCAACACCATCCTTCGCACTGTGACAAAAAAGAGAGAATAAAGAAAATAACATTTCTGAGGCTTTTGTCAGTCATTCTAAATGCTGCCAACTTTTATTTAAAGCCAGTCAGTTGATATACAATAGTTAGGAGCCTTGAGTTTGAATGCCAGCTTGCCAATAAGTAGCTCTGTGACTCTAGGTGAATCACTAAACACCTTTGGGGCCTCCACTTCCGTTAAGAAGTAAATGGAGAATTGGCCATGTCTTTTCCCATTTGTCCTCCAAATCTAGAATCAGGTCCCTTTTTCAGAATATTCGTTTATTTTAGGGTACCTTCAGTGAACTGACTACACATGTAGATTAATTTATACATGCTTAGGCAAGTGGTAGAAGCCATTAAACTCTTCCCCTTGGATCAGTACATGTTCTAAGTAGAACATTAATTCAGGTTTTACTAAGGCATTGCTAGATATACTATAGTTGTAATTTAATAAATGGCAGAATTTCATAGTAAAGTTAGAACTAGAAATATGTGTGTATATACATAAATTTTAACGTCAGATAATATCACCTCTCTAAAGTTTGATTGTCTCCCCTTCTGAGGAATTTAAAGTACATGGATGATAGAATTCAAGATTAATATCAGTCCACAGTCTCAAAAGCCTTTGGACTAAGATTTTCTCCCAAAATGATAAGTATTGCTCAATGAGCAAGAAAGAATAATTAGCCATAAATTGTATATAAAGTTTCTTCAATAGATATTTCATTAGTTGCCCACTGCATCTGTCTTTCAAACATGGGATTCAAACAGGCACCATTTACCTAAATGACATAAGTAGCAACCCTAAACTATGCTATCTCTAATCTAAAGAGATAAAAGAGTCTGCTGATATTGCAGATCAGATTTATCCCATTGGAGAAAGGAAATTAATTAAACTTGGTAGAGAATGACATCAAATATTAATGGGGGTAGAAGAAATTAAACCATTTAAAGTGAAAGACCATCTAGAAAATATTTCTTCTAGTTCTGAGTATCCATGGAACAAGAGAACAAGCTTGACTTTTATTTATTGTTTTCCTTTCTTTTTTTCTGCCTCCTACCCTCTGACCTGGTAGCCAGAGGAACTGTGATAATCCGAAGCAAAGAATGTTAATTAGTTGGTTCAATGGACAAATAAAACATTTCCTACTAATCAAGCAAAAAGTGCTCAAGTAAAAAAACTAAGAGGGACTGTTGATATCTTAAGACCCTAGTAATCAATCTTACTTAGTAGTAGTGAATAGTTAAGGTATAGTTGGCAGAAATAATGAAGATGATAAGGACTATTTACTGAATGTCTATCATGTGCTAGGCATGTGATGGACATTTTATTTTTTTTCTTTCCAACTTCTAGGTTTAAGGGGTATATGTGGAGGTTTGCTACATGGTTAAATTGCATGTTGCAGGGGTTTGGTGTACAGATAATTTTGTCACCCAGGTAATCAGCATAATACTCAATATATAGTTTTTCAATCCTCACCCTCCTTTCACTCTCCATCCTCAAGTAGGTCCCTACAATAGTCTGCTGCCTCCTTCTTTGTGTCCATATGTACTCAAGGTTTAGCTCCCACTTATAAGTGAGAACATGTGGTATTTGGTTTTCTGCTCCTGCATTAATTTGCTTAGGTTAAAGGTCATGATGGACACTTTAAAAGCACTCTCTTGAATCCTTCCACATTCCCAACATAGCTCTTTACAAAAAACTGATGGTAGGGATGGCTAAGTGATGGTCCATGGACTCAGAGCTATAAAGTGCTAGATGATCATGGTTATGGAAACAAGTCTGTCTTGTCTCAAAGCAGAACATTTCTTCTTTACTACACTGCCTCGCATATGACAAAACTAGTGTGTACTGATCACTTCTCTATGCCAAGTATTTGGCTAAGTAGTAATCCTATGAAGTTAAGGTACCTGGGATTCAAAGTGTTTTGATTCCAAAGCCTATTCTCCTCTTATCTACTCTGGTTTTACTAGTAAAGGCACAGAGTTGTGAAGCAACACGGTGCATGGGATAACTAACTCTATGCAGCCTGATTCTAAAAAGGATAGCTGCATTGACATGTATGTACCTATGCAACAATCCTGCATGATCTGCACATGTATCCCGGAATCTAAAGTACAATTATATATATGTATAAATTAAAAAAAAAAGAATAGCTATAGTTGGAATAGTTTAAGGAATAGAGAAGAAAGACTTGAAGTAGATAAGGTAGTATAACCAGATCACAGAAGGTTTTTTGCATGCCATTTTTCAGAAATACAGGTTTTATCTTAACCCTCTAGGAAGCAGGGAGGCACGTGAACATCCTAAGTAGGGAAGTAACATAGTTACTTCTAATTTGTGTTTTAGGAAGGTTCTGGAGTGGTCTGGGGGATGTAATGGTTGCTTCCCAGCTCATGAACCGGTGGGGTTGGCTGCTCACATTCTACAAACAGAATCATTGCCACACTGGGGAGACCAGCTGTTACCTCAGAGCTACTGCTACTACTTTGCAACCAGGTTTCCTGTAGGAATTACTAACACTCTGGATGGGATACTGACCCTGTTACACACAGGGGCCAGGACAGGATTTAAAGCAGGTAGTTAACAATTACTTTTATATTTAACTTACAAAGCAAAACTGCAGCCGAGAAAGGTTAAATGAATTCTTCATGGCTTTACAGCAAGTCCCTAATGAGCTTACAACAGAACTCTGGAGTTAGGACTATGAAACTGCTTTAAACCTAGGACTGACCACGTAATTTTAGTTAAGGTTCACTGTGGATGCTGTGGACTGCCACACTCAGGATCCATTCCAACCTCCTGAAATGAAAAGTCTGGAAAAGTAAAAACACTATTTCTCAGGCTCCCTACAGCTATGGATATGTGATTTAGGTTCTGCTACTCATATGCACTTATAAAAATACTTGAATTCTGAATGGAGCTAGAGGAGAAAGAGGCAGAGTGTATCCATTCTGAGGAAGAAAGTGTATGTAAGTACATGAAAGCGAGGAAGAGGAATGGGTTAAAAAGAAGTACTTTACAGAAACAGCACAGTAAAAATAACAAAAGGAAAATTAGAATTATGTTTATAATAAAATGACATGTAATATTTCTATTTATTATAAAAAAGAAATGTGAATGTATATGTAAAAATATTTATACTTTTTAAACTTAAGAATTTCCTTCTGTGGAATTAATTTAAATGGAACAGAGATCTTGCCAGGGGAAAATAAGTGCTTTTGTATTTGAAAAGCCATGCATTAGCTTAGATCTTGGAAGGTCTTTAAAAGCACTGTGATATTAAGATTATAAAAGTGGCAAACAACTATTTCAAAGCTTCTTCCAGTTAATTCATTTTACCAATAAAAAGACAAAGTGCCAATTATTGCCCTAAACATAGAGGATACAAAGATGAATAAAACATTATTTCTGCCCTTGAAGGAACAAGTACATGATCTTTCATTTTTCTCTATGATGAAGAGTCAACAAAATACTGAAATAAATTAAAACTTGTACAAATGCAAATGCCAAGGTGAAATATGTCCCCAGAGACAAGGGTAGTAATACTAGAATATCATGTCTGGTCTGGTTATCATACTTTAAAAGAGATTTGGCTAAACTAGAAACTCCAGAGAAAGATAAGCAGAAGTATTAAATGAGAGAAATGTTGAGCAAATCACTTTGTCTTTCTGAGACACAACAGGTAAAAAAGGGGTTGTAATTAGATAAACCCAAGGTGTTTTCCGTGTTTGATACTCCATTGGTCCAGATGATTAATGTTCCAGAAAAAAAGTCTGTATCTTCTGCTCTTTAGTCAGAGCACCCAGCCCCACGATTCCTTTGTTAGTTCATTCATTTATTCAGTAAGTATTTATTTAATTCTTATTATCATAATATCTTATTTAATATATTGAGTGAACCAATACAGGGCATTCTCCACAAAGCCCCAAATGAAATGCATAAGACAGAGATCCTGCCTCAGAGCACACATAATCCAGCAGAGGAAGACAGATAAGTAAATATAAACAGGCAGTAAAGACCCATCCTATGAGGGAAAAGGATGCAGAAGTCAGCACATGAGGTGAAATCATATTTAGTCAAGATTATCCCTTAAAATCTGGAAAGCATTGATAAAGTTGTCTTCAACAATCTTCTCAAAAAGTTCCTAAGTCAGTTGTTCCTCTGGATTGAAATAGGTCACTGATTCTTCATTTAGGGACTGGATAATGAAGGGGTGGGCTTGTGTTCAAAGCTCACACTGTACGCAAAATATGTATGTTTAGCACTAGAATCACCCTTAGCAAGATGAGATGACAACATACTGTAAAAGGAAGGATGGATGACACCCAGTGAGGGAAAGGCAGTTTCTCGTCTTCCCTCTTACACCCTCTCCAGGACACATACATGTAGATTGGCGCAACAGACAAAATCATTGTCACTCTTTAAATCGCTCTTTATGTCACTCTTTAAATCTTGTTCTCTCTGCAGAACATAAATAGTTCAATTTGAATAAGAATGAATGCATATTGCAACTCCAGTTTAACACAGAACAAGCATAATAGAATGTACAAAGTAATGTGATGGCACAGAAGGATTCATTAACTATTAATATATTCGGCTGGGCGTGGTGGCTCATGCCTGTAATCCCAGCACTTTGGGAGGCCGAGGCAGGTGGATCACGAGGTCAAGAGATCGAGATCATCCCAGTCAACATGGTGAAACCCCATCTCTACTAAAAATACAAAAAATTAGCTGGGCATGGTAGCGCATGCCTGTAATCCCAGCTACTCAGGAGGCTGAGGCAGAAGAATTGCCTGAACCCAGGAGGCAGAGGTTGCGGTGAGCTGAGATCGCAGCCATTGCACTCCAGCCTGGGTAACAAGAGCGAAACTGCGTCTTAAAAAAAAAAAAAAGAAAAAAAAAAAAAAAAACTATTAATATATTCTAGAAATTAAGGAAGATGTATAGGGAAGGTGAGCTGCTACAGTTGCATCTTGAAGAATGAACAGGCAATGTCAGGTAGACAAGGGAGAAGAGGGGAATTCAGCAAAAGGAGCAGCCAATGCATCAAGATAAAGGAACATGATACCTACTATGTACCCACAAAAATTAAAAATAAAAGATATCAGAGCACAAAATAATACGTTACATTTGGTGAACTACAAGCTGTGAGATATGTTCAACTTTAATAATTGAGGGGAGAATAGCAGAAATAAGATTGGAGAGAAAGGACAAGTTTGTTGAGGACCTACTATCATATGCTGCAACTCTCAACTTACACTATTAAATCAATGGTTCTCATAGGGTAGTTCCGAGATCAGCAATATCTCCATCACCTGAGATCCTGTTAGAAATGCAAATTCCCTCCTAAGCAAATTAACACAGGAACAGAAAACCAAACACCACGTTTTCACTTATAAGTGGGAGCTAAACATCAAGTGTTCATGGACATAAATGGCAACAGTAGACATTGGAGACGACTAGAGTGGGGAGGGAAGGGTGGAGACAGGGGCTGAAAAACTATCGGCTACCATGTTCAGTACCTAAGTGAGGTTTCATACCCTAAACGTCAGCACTGCACAATATACCTAGGTAACAAACCTGCACATGTACTCCCCTGAATCTAAAATACAAGTTGAAAAAAAAAAAAAAGAAGACATGCAACTTATTGGTCCCCTCCCTATAACAAAAACTCTGGGGGAGGAGCCCAGTATTTTGAGTTTTAACAAACTCTCTGATCATTCAAACACATGCATATGTTTAAGAATCACTGCTTTACAACAAGGGGGAGCCACTGAAGAGTTTTTAGGTGAGGAGAGGCAGAATCCAGAGGAAGACAAACTGCAAAGCCACATTCTGTTGGTTACTTCGTGCTGACTCTCATGGGTATTCGCATATGAGGTGGTGCCAGCTGTCTGTATTTGATACCCAGGAGAAAGTTCCCTGGTCTTTCGTTAGTACCCAAATTCCTCTTTGCTGAAAAAGAAGCTCTCTTCAACTTCCTTTGTTTTTACCATTTCTAAGCTTATCTATAAAGCTCCTATAGTTTAGTAAGTAACAATACAAGACACATAGGGTATGAGAGACAGAAACGAATGATGTAGGAAATCTTTTCTCCAAAGAACTGAGCTGGCTGATTTAGAGAATGCTCAAATTTGAATCATATGACAGGAAAAACCTTCAGTTTGAGCTTCAAACCCAATACTCCATAAGATGTTACAGGCTGCTCTTTTCCTTACTTAATTTTCTTATTTCAAGGATATCATTTTCCAAATATTCCAAAATGAGTTGACCTGAAGGTGGTGAAAGCTAACTTTGCAGTACTAGTCATCCATGTGCGAAAAATATTTTCACAGAAAAAGCAAGTGCATGAAAATATTTTTACCACAATAAATTGCTGGTTCCACATTTCTTTGAAAAGGGGAGGGAAAAAAACCTGTGAATAATTAGTGATGTACTTAAACTGCCAGCCCAGCACCAATGAAACTCACTGGGTGCCAAATTATTTAGCTGAACAGTATTTAAATTAGAAACCAATGACTAGGTTAATTTAATACATGTTAATCTCTGCTCCAACTCTGTCTTTACTAATTGAGCTCCAAAGCTATATTTTAAACATGCATCCCTATTCAGTGAATGGAAAACATCTGACTACTTGAATGTAACAACTCAGTTACCAATAACAACTTCTTTTAATCTAAGTTTTATTGTCATTTTAGATGTTTAACCATAAACTGTTTACTAGACATATTCACCAATGGGATGGAAGGAATATGTGCCACATAAAATGTATGGAAAATATCCTTACTTAATAAATGACTTAGGTAATGCGAGTGCTATAAGTTTGAGCTACAAGTCTTATCAAAACAGCCAGAGGTATAAACACTGAACTAAGCAGTTTCCTAGAGCTCTATCAACACCTGTAAAAATCAATTTCTGAGTATTTAGATTTTGGCAAGGGAAGACCCTAACGCTTCATCCCCCTTCATCCCATATATTCCCCCAAAATATACTCTTTCTCTCCCCACTGGCCCCCCACAACAATCCATCTAGCATATAACTCCTTCATAAAGCTGCAAGAAATTATAATTGTTTACAGATTTTAAAAAGTGTGGAGAATCAGTCCAAAAAAATAAGTTATGGTAAAATTCCAACAGCGCATAGCTAAACATGGTCTGGCAAACACATGGCATACATATCCTTGCAAGGAGGGTATAGAACAGGCCACCCCTTCAGCTTCTGCAAACCATAAATGTCACAAACATTTGAAACCACCCACAGAGGACCAACCTAAATCTATGTGGGCTCATCTACTCAATCCCACAACAGTCACTGAGCATAAAACACACAAAACAAAGCCAAAAGGAAAAAAATGTTTTCACACTATAGCACAGAAGAAAACTTAATAAGCAAACACTTGTCCACAAAGAGTTGACGGCAAAAAACCTCCCAGACACCAAATGAAAACAATATCTGAATGTGAACTTGGCACAAGAACAAACGGAATGAAGTTATGAAAGCTAGGATTTGGAAAGTGCCATAATCATTTATAACAGCAGCAACTGTCCTGGATTCCCCTCATCAAAAAATAACATGGAGGCAGGGTACCAGCCACCAGTTTCTGGATCTTACAATGTGTCCCAAGGGCTATAATGGTGTAATGGAAAGAAATGGTGTAGGAGCCAGAACACCTCATTCCTAGGCCCATTTCTACCACAATTCGGTTATGGGACCTTGGGCATGTCATTACAGATATGGAAAACATCTCAGAAACCATCTTAGAGATGACCTAAGGGCCCTGTAATCTGTAGGGCTTGGGCTATTGTTTTTGATGGGGGCTGAGAGTTGGGGTGGATGAGGAAAGGAGGCAGGAGAAAAAATTAGAAGGTTTACTTGTTTATATTAAGTATCTTACATGGAAGATGTTGAAATGAAAACAGAATCATAATTAAGAAGCTTTGGGAGATACAGAAAAGACCTGTCCTTACCCTCAGAAAAATTACAATGTAGCTCCTGAGATAAAATAAACAGAAGAAGGAAATTTTCTTCGGTCAAGAAAGTCCAATCTCCCACCATAGATATATATACATATATAGAGATACACACATACACACACACACACACACACACACACACACACACACCTGATATTCTCATGATTTTCTCACCTCTACCTGAATACCTCCAATCACATGATATTTACTCCTTCACAAGTCAGCCCATTTAATTGCTGGAAAACAAATTCTAAAGTTCCTTCTAATGCTAAGTGAAAATCAAATCAATTTCCTTCACAAATGTTGGCTCTGGTTCTGCACTCTAGTTTCACAAAATATGTTAACCCTTCTTCCTCAATCAAATCATAAAATATTTTAAAAGGACTACTCCATTCCACTTCTGCCACCCATTCCCAAGCCAGGTTAAACACCAAACTTCTTTCAACCCTTCATTTGGCATGGTTTCCAGAATGATCATTGGCTAAGTCTCCGTGACTCTGGTTTGGCAGAGCAACTTTTAACATATGGCACCAAAAACAGAACACAACTGGCCAACATGGTGAAACCCGGTCTCTACTAAAAATACAAAAACTAGCTGGGCGTGGTGGCACGTCCCTGTAGTCCCAGCTACTCAGGAGGCTGAGGCAGGAGAAGTGCTTGAACCCAGGACGCGGAGGTTGCAGTGAGCCGAGATCCCGCCACTGCACTCCAGCCTGGCACCTGGCGACAAAGTAAGATTCTGTCTAAGAAAAAGAAAAAAAAAAAAAAAGGAACACAATATTCCAAGTCTGACAATTCAACCCTATTCAAGGAAACATTTATTGAGTGCCTTCTGTGCTCCAGACTAATATTTTTCTTGATCTTGTCTACAGTTCTATTGACCAACAGTTCTATTGACCACACTATCCCTAAAATCACATTAGCATTGTTTATTTTAGTCCATTTCATACTATCAGGATTAAAACAAGACAAGATTATCTTATCCAAATCATCAGTTTACTCCTCTGCTGCCAGTTCTATAGACATCATAGCATAATGGGACAATCAAAAGTTTTGAGCCCTTTGAACTTGTGTGGACCATTATTTACTAGAAGAGTGACCTAATACTGGGACTTGCAACTTTTCATCCAACTCTCTCTCTGATAAAAATAAATTTAAAAAGGCAAAGCCAATGACAGATTTGTGTGGCACATAAGACTATCCTCTAGATTGACGATCCACCAATCCCATTAAAGAGTGATTGCCTGTTATGCTTCAGGAATGGAAGGTGAGATGGTCTAATTAGTGAAGGAAAAGAAAAGAGAAGCACTAAACCTGTGCCAGGCACTTAATATACATTACTTCATTTCATAATAATCTTGTAAGATAGTCATATTGTCTTCACAGAGAAAGAAATCAAGGAATTGAGAAAGCAAGGTTTCTAAGATCACACCAGTAAGAATGGAAGAGCTGGAATCAAATACAGTTCTCTCACTCCTATTACCAACCATTACATGGTGAGATTTGAGCGTGGGAAGAGGTATGGTCAAGATGGATTGCTGGGCTAGTGGAGGCAGGAGAGAGTGTGCAGGATAGCACAAGTAGTGTGAAGCAAGAAATAAAGCCAGAAAGATTAAGTTGAAGCCAAATTACAAAGGTCTTGAATTCTATACTAGCAAGTTTGGAATTCAATCTGTAAGTTATTAAAAATCAACCCCTGCTGCTTATGTTTAGTGAACCAGTTCAAATATTTGAAAACTAATTTCACAGATAATGATAAGGTCTTTGGAGACAAAGCACTATAAGTGGAGCATGTGTTGAGGTTTTTATTTTAGATAGGGTTGTTAGGGAAGGCTTTCTAAACAGAAGGAATTTAAGTCAGGGAGAAAGTAATACAGATATCTCAGAGAAGAGCATGCCAAGTTGAAAGACCCTGAGTATATTTGGCATATGCATGCTTGAGAAACATAAAGAAGTCAGTCAGATTGGAAAGTAAGTACGAAATATAGATCAAGAGATAACAAGAGCCTAATCATATAGGATTCTGGATTTTATTCTTAGTGTAATGAGAAGTCCCTAGACAGGGATTTGAACAGAGCAGGAAGTAACATGATTCAATTTATTATTTTTAGAATACTTTACAGAAATCAGAATACATTAATTTATGGTTCCCTAAAATTCCAATCTATAACTATCAAAAAGAAAAGAAAGAGAGAGAGAGATTAGTTTGGCATACTTATTTACTCTCAGTAAACCTACACTGGCTTCCAATTCTTAGCTAAGTGCTTACAAGCCAAACCTTACTAATCTGTTCTAGAATTTTGCCAGACACTTGGCTTGAGAATACACCATTCCTTCTCCTTCCTGCCCCAGATTATTTTTGAAAACGCATGACAACATTTTCTCTTCTTTTATCTTGTAACGTGAAGAACAGGTAATTAATAGTAGACTGGGTGATCCTGAATGTAGATGCAAAAGGAACTCAAAAAAATAAAAATAAAAATAAAAAAGAGGCGGCAAAAACTGAAGGATTTGGAGAGATAAAAAACAGGAAAAAGGCAGCCTGGGTAAGTGCATGGGACACACGAAGGGGTCAAACTTCAGGTCTTGCTCAGGATGAATAAAAACATGTTTACATAGATAGAATTCAATAGAAATCACAGTCATATCACCTAAAGTCTGAAAGAAAACAGAAAAATGGTAATGTCTATTCTGACTGGATGGCGGGATTATCACAATTTTGGTAAACTGTTTATACTATTGTTATGTCATTTCTATACTTTAAAATAGGATTTTTTAAAAAAAAAAGAAAGGGAATTTATTTATTTTCTACAACACGTCAATGTAATCCCAAATCCCGAGACACTGAAATTTAAATGTTGAGAAACTGACATTAGACCTACATAGAGATTTTTCTATTTAAAATTTCACAAATGTACTTGTTTTGGAGGGAGAGTGGAGACTGCAGAGCCCACGGGGTTCTACATAATCTGGAAGAGCAAAATTCTGGCAATTTTGTGATGCTACTGGGTTTTGTATAAGGCACAACTGAACAACGAAAGAGTCAGACCAAACAGGAACTTCCTGAGTATTCTGTGATGTCACTCAGGCTTGTTCTTGGAAAGGGAGCAGCGGCTTTGGTGTGTCAATCTAACTTCCATCATGGGTCCAGAGATGTAGCTATGCTCAACAGAGAGAGTACAAAATTATTTTAGGGAAAAAAAATCACAAAACAAACATGCATGCATGCATAGATACATATATATATATATATAACTATTCTACATAAGAAAGTACTGAATAGTACTTTCCCTTCAAAAGGTATTTCCAGTGTTTAGGCTTTAAGAGACTTCACATTTATGGTACACTCCCTTTAAAATTACTTGTGATTTTTTTTTTTATTTCAAATTTTTCCTGGAAAAAAAGTTTTCTTGTTTTCATAACACAATAGCAAAAATCTTTTCTTATATGTTTTTTAACCAGTATTCCTTATTAACTTTATTTCCATACAACCAGATAGGTCTTTTTAGGACTCCTCATTTCACTTTTCCCCAATTCCTTGCTGTGGTTTGAATGTGTCCCCCAAAGTTCATGTGTTGAAAACTTAGTTCCCAATGCAACAATGTTGGGAGGTGGGGCCTTAAAAGAAGTGATTAGGCCATGAGGGTTCTGCTCTCCTGAATGGATTAATTAATGTTGCTATCTTGAGAGTGGGCTGGTTATCAAGAGTGTTATAAAACTTGTTTAAAGCTTGTTATAAAGTGAGGTCAGCGCCCCTCTTGCTCCCTCGTTCTCTTAATCTCTGTTTGCCCATCCACCATGGCATGATGTGGGAGGAAGGCCCTCACCAGAGGCAGCCCCTTGATCTTGGACTTTTCAGCTTCCGGAACTGTGAGTCAAACAAATTTCCATTCCTTATACATTACCCAATCTCAGTTATTCTGTTATAGCAGCATAGACTATATGGACTAGGACATTCCTTAATACTGACAATATATGTCACTGCTGTCTATGATTGAAACTATTAATTGGCATCAATTTATGTTATACCAAAAACAGTGTGTGAGTCCTATTTACCATTGATATAAAATTCTAGTTGCCTTATATACAAATTCCACTTTAAGATCTGTCCAAGAAGATGAACATAATTGCTTGAAGGGAAGAAATCAGTTTCTTGACTTTTTTGGTACTTTGTCCTTATCACCTCTGTCAAAAGTCTAACATATCATCTGGGCATTGTGGCATGTGCCTACAGTCCCAGCTACTTGGTAGGCAGGAGGATGCTTGAGTCTGAGAAGTCGAGGCTGCAGTGAGCCATGATTGTACCATTGCACTCCAGCGTGGGCAACAGAGCAACACACACTGTCTCAAAAAAAAAAAAAGCCTAACATGGTGCCAAATACAGCTGAACCAGAGTTTGTACAGAATGCTTTTTAATGGTTAGAAAAACTCCAACTTTCTTCAATAAAAATAATTTCTAAATATAATTCAAATCCAAATGATTAACTATATAAAAAGATATAACATTTACCTAAACGCTTTCACTAATATTTTTTAAAAAGCATTATCCCTGATAAATTGGTCTCACAAGATAATCATGTGATTAAAATATTTTGCTTTGATAATATATATTTAATAGATCACAATAACAAACTCACTGGAAGGCTTAGGAATTCATTGAAGTAGTCTACAAGAAAATCGTCTGTTGTCAGGGAATCTTCCTGCAAAAACATAAAAATACAGTATTAAAATTATAATACAATGTTTTAAATCATGCCTATATTATTCTCTAATTCTGCTACTAATTTATTATTACATAGATCTTCAAATCTTTTTTAGTCAGTCAACAGTGAACCCTCACTATAAACTGAACACAGTGCTACAATCTCTGGAAGGAAAAAGTAAGAAAACAGAAGTGAGCATATTCCTAAAACACTTTGCTACTATACTTAGTTGGAAAGCAGAACACATGAAAAATATAGCACAACACTTAAATGAAACATCAACAAACACAAAATAATACCACCACATGGTAAGTTTTACACAGACATTAAAAATATATATTTCATAAAAATAAAGCCAGGGTCAACAAGAAGCAGTGTTTGGGGCCCAAATGAAATTGAGAGTGTATATTTCTTAAATAGCCCAATGGAAGTGTTAAAGAAGTGAAGAAAATTTTCTACTGTCCCCGACCCCCAGAATGAGATAGATTTTGTAATCCAGATCCTGCTTCACTTCTACATGAGGAAACTTTGACAGTGCATGTGTTCTAAGCATAAAGATTGTATACATTTTTTCCATAACTATCTCATCCACCAACATAGCCACTTTTCAAATTGGTAAAACTGAAAACACACTGCCAACAAAAAATCTCTCTTCCAAATTGTAAGACACCTTATTTTATTAGTAATTGTTTCCATTGTGTCAAAAGCACATCATGGCATACTGCTGTATGGTACATGTGTTTATTTTGTTATTCATAATTATATTTCAATTTTCCAAATCTAACATGAAAGTTGACAATATGACACAATGCTATTATTTCCATATGGCTGCTTACTTTCTTCTTATACTGGCCAATTTAAAAAATTTATTGAACTATGTAGTGCTATAAGGAAGACACTATAGCATATTACACCTGCTTTGGAAAGTAGATGTTCAGGGTAATTTCTTTAAGCAATTGCAGCATCAGAAGAGAGTTATAAGCATTCACTTACAGAATATCAAGAAACTACTAGAAACTTTAAAATTAAAACAAAAGACTTAATTTTCTAAAAATTTCAACTGATTAAAATAACAACAAACTAAGGATTTAATAAATTTACTACCTTAGCAGTAGTACCTTAGTAGTATAAGTTTAAAGAAAGTCCTGATGGGCAAAGTCTATCTAAACAGAACAATGTAGATATTCTTCTGGGGTAAGCTATAAGGCATTTAATAACCTACCAAACTTTACCTTTCAAAGTTACTTTAATAATCCCAACTGTAGTTAGTGAACCACCTAGATTTTGCTAACTCTTAGGAGAAAATATCTGAATTCTGGGTAGAAGGCATCATGCTACAATAAGATTGGCCAAATTTGGCAGTACTGAATCACATGATCAAAAATCCACAGATGTATACAGTGTATATCTTAAATAATTTACAGCAGTGCAATACAATCCCTTGTTAGTTTTGCTAAAATAGACATTTCATTTTGATTTTTTAGCCATAATACAAAATACATATTTCATAGAGCCAGGTGGACCTGGCTCCACTTGGAATTAAAATTCCTTAACCTATTTCAGATAGATAACTTTGAATGAATAATTAGAAAATGAAATAAAAGATACATATTGCAATCCCAATTTTTTATTATTAAATTCAAGTACTGCCTAGAATTGCCACATTGCCTGAAATTTCTAATTTTCAGATTCATATATTCATTTCCAGATAGCTTGCATTTCTAAAAGTTTCTAACTCAATGAACTCTTTGAGAGGAGGTACCTGTTTTGTTTTTGTTTTTGTTTTTGTTCTTGTTTTGAGGCAAGGTCTTGCTGTCACCCAGGCCTGAGTGCAGTGGTGCGATCTGGGCTCATTGCAAACTGGGTTCAAGCAATTCTTGTGTCTCAGCCTCCTGAGTGGCTGGCACTACAGGCAAACACCAACACGCCCAGCTAATTTTTGTAGTTTTTTGTAGAGACGGGGTTTCACCATGTTACCTAGGCTGGTCTTGAACTCCTGGCCTCAAGGTATCTGCCCGCCTTGGCCTCCTAAAGTGCTGGGATTACAAGCATGAGCCACCACACCCAGCCCTGTTTTGTTTTTTTCCTTAACCTATTTCAGATTGATAACTTTGAATGAATAATTAGAAAATGAAATAAAAGATACATATTGCAATCCCTATTTTTTATTATTAAATTCATCAGATATAAGTATACTTTGTCAAATTGCCATAAAGTTTCTAAAAGTTTACTCTAGATTCCTGAGCTCAGCTCATCTCACCACAGATGGATAAGCATTCTCAGGTGGCAGCAGTTGATATTTCCTAGGCATTCAGTCATATCCTTTGGTTTGCACTTACAAAAAACTATGAAAATCTCAGGCATTATTAAATACATCAAAATCAATATTTCTAAAATTGTGCCTTAATTTCTATCAATATTAAACTTCAGCAATTCTGTTGATACTGGGTAGTTCCACAATGGGAAATAAGTGTTACCTCCAAGTGCCATCTGTTCAACCCACATGTGGTACTTGAGTGGAAAGGCCTGTCCTTCTCTTAGTAAATAAATGAACACATTTTCCCACTGCAGTTTCTAGTTCAATGTGTTCAAAATATCTTGTCACATCATTAAGCAGTCTTGTAAACCCATGAGTATTTGATAAGCCCTTTAAACCACAAACCCTTTAGTTAAAAAGAAAACAAAAAAAAGGCTGGGATTACTCACACCTGTAATCCCAGCACTCTGGGAGGCCAAGGCAGGCAGATCACCTGAGGTCAGGGGTTCGAGACCAGCCTGGCCAACATGGTGAAACCCCGTCTCTACCAAAAATATGAAAATTAGCTGGGTGTGGTGGTGGGCACCTGTAATCCCAGCTATTTGGAAGGCTGAAGCATGAGAATTGCCTGAACCCAGGAGGTGGAGGTTGCAGTGAGCCGAGATCATGCCACTGCACTCCAGCCTGGGCAACAAGAGCAAAACTCCATCTCAAAAAAAAAAATTAAGGTCTTGAGCTAAGATGTAGCTCAGTTAGTCTCAGAGAGATTCCACAATCCTGTTACTTGGTCATATTAAAATGCTCTAAATATCCATGCTTAGGTTTAACATCTTCCAATAAACTGGTGATAGTTAATGGTAAAATCAGGAAGAAAACTGAGAGTTACAATCATTTCCTCCATTACATCATTCCATAAACATGACTGCAAAATTTGCAACACAGATTCTCTGTTGAATGAAGGTAGGAACACTTCTTCAGAATTGAATATACTATTGAAACCTGTTTTTTCATGTATTACAGGTGTGCCATCTGTGAAAATGAAGTCAGCTTTTCCATTTTTAGTTCAAACTTCTCAAATGTCTTACTGAGAGAGGGTTAACAAAATATTTATGTGTGCTTGCTAATTATGGTAGGTAAAATTTTTGCTTAGTTATTTTGCTGTACCTTCAAATCAGATGAATTACATTTTTTTTTTTTTTGAGACAGGGTCTTACTCTGTTACTTAGGTGCTTAGCTAATTTTAAAAAATTGTTTTTTTATAGAGACAGGATTTCACTATATTGCCTATGCTGGTCTCGAACTCCTGGACTCAAGCGATCCTCCTACCTTGACCTCCCAAAGTGCTAGGATTACAAGCGTGAACCACCACACCCAGCTCAATTACTTTACAACTCTAAAAGATGAAAGATACATAAAGACATTATAAACAAGGAAGAGGAAATAAGATAAATACAGACAAAAAAAAAATCAGAGTCCAAGAAAGAATATGATACACGCCCTAAGAGAATTACAATATAAATTGTTTCTTCCAAAGGAGGGAAAGATGTTCTCTGGTAAGAAGAATCAGAAGAGACTCAAGTGGGAAAAATGGCATTTGAAATGCATTTCAAGTAGCTTCAAATTCTATGTTTAGATATATAAATATGAAGGGCAATAATGCTGAGTACACAGAGAAACTCATGAGCAAAGGAAAGAAGCCAGAAAGCAAGACAGCATAGTAGATGTCTCTGGGGAATGGGAAAATCAACTGAGAAGGAGCTTGAAGAACTTTCTAGAATTATGGAAATGAAATGTTCTAGGTATGGATTGGAGTTTGGATTACACAGGTGTATACATTTGTCAAAATTCAACAAATTATTATTCTTTAAATGTTTGCATTTCCCAGTGTATGAATTTTGTACCAACAAAAGAATCAAAAGCTAATACTTAATACTATTACTAGTTCCTGATCCCCATGAAGTATTTAGGGGTGAAGTTTATCAACATCTATAACTTACTTTGAAATGCATAAAAAAATAAGATGGACTGATGGATGGATGATGAGATAGACAGGACAGCCATGTGAAAAAGCAAATGTAGCAAAAATTGTGAAATCTTAGTAGGGGGTATATCAGTGTTCACTATACAATTCTTTTAATTCTTATACGTTTACATTTTTTCCTAGTGAAATGTTGGCGGTGGGGGGGGGGGAAGCTTATGTAAAGGAAATAAGATCAAGTTTCTCTGCACCTTATGGACAGCCTTCTTAGCCTTCTGTATATTAAATGACCGATTCTCAAATCAACATTGTTGCCTCCAGAATAAATTCCTGGTTATCCGACCATCTTCTCACCATTATTCTGGAATCCTATCCACTAAGGGACTGACCCTTGAGACCTCTGGGTCACCATTCTGTCCATCATATGCCAAATCTCATCTTCCCTATTCCTTCTTACCCATACAACCCTATGGGTCAGTGTTCCTAGCCACACCTCATTTAATGCAAAGGATCCATTTGCTCCCCCAATCTCCAATCCTTTTCTACCACAGAAAGGGCTTATGATAAATGCAATTTGCCTCCTGCTCACTGTCCAGCCTTATCTCATGCTACATGTAATAGTCATAGCAATTTTTTATAGTTCTGCACCTTGGCACGTGCTGATTATTATGCCCAGAAAAATCTTCCCCGTTATTCACCTACCTATCTTTTTTCTTCTCCAGAAGTCTGGAGTAGTGGTTATCTGCATTTCTCCTATAAAAAACTGTCACTTCATACCACAATTGCCGATACATCTCATCCATTGGATTGTGAACTTATGGAGAAACAGGGCTGTTTCCTATTTATTCTTTTAATTTCTCAATACCTTTAGATAGCAAATGTTTACAACTTTTTATGGAAGGAATAATTGAATGGTTACACTGAGAACATGAAACCTAAAAAGACTAATAACCTAAAAAAGATGCTAATGAGTAATACTAATTAAAAGAAGATATTGTCAAAAAAGGAAAAGAGAGAAAGAGAATGCAAGATGAGACAAGCTCCACAACGCATGTTGTTGAAAGTATAGCTTGCTTAGATCAAGGCATTTTTGAAATTCAAAACCCAAAAGCCCATGTATCAGATCCCCATTGGTTAACAAAATCATATTTTTTAATAAATGAAATCTATGAAGGAGGAAGATATTAAAGTGGCGCATGCAATGAGGAGCAAAAGTATAGACTCTGCTTTTATCCTCCAAAGGTTATCATCACAGATTCATTCTCTCTCTCTCTCTCTCTCTCTGTCTCTGTCTCTCATACACAAAAGACTTGAAAAGGTGAAGGAATCTCTGGACTCACTTTTATCCAGTCATACCTCGAATTATACCTACTAGGCTTCAGACAATCTTTTAGGCCCAAATACCGTAAGACTTTCTCCTTTTACAAAGATCCTTACAACTCAGTATACTCATTTAGAGCAGAGAGTATCTCACACCCTTTGTTACCTTTTCTCCCATTCTATACTTTACCTATGGGTTAAAACAGGATGTGGCAAATGCCCCTAAATCCCAAAGTAGGTATGCTACTTTGGGAACTAATGACAATGTTCGTTCCCAATAGTGTCGAATACGGCCATATGTTGAAAAAGTTGCTCAATGATATATTTATTTACTAACTTATCAATAGGACTGCTAACATAGTTTCTGTAGTTCCAAAAAAGCATCAGAGAATTTGATTCCTACCCAGAGTAAGGGACTCTATAGAAGTGAAAGAATTCCAAATAGCCTAACACTTTACAAAGGACCTCTGGGACCTGTCTTAGTTTCATAAAGGCTTGTTCACAACACTTCCGGCCCCTAGCTCTGCAACCTCTTAAAGAAACAATAACAGAAGAAAGTAGGGGTAATACTTAGGTCTAGCCCTGTCTTCCAGTGTTTCCATATAAAGCTGTCTAGTGTATCAGCCCCAGAAGGCTCTCACTATTCATTTAATCCAATACGCATAATTTAACATATTTGAAAAAAAAAAAAAAACACCAAGTGGCCATTAATTGCCAGGTAATGTCTTGTTTATGAGAACTAGAATTATAGACCTTTTTTCTATACAGTTGTCCCTTGGTATCCATAGGGATTGGTTCCAGGAACCCCCACCCCCACCCCACCAGACACTGAAATCTGGGGATGCTCAAGTCCCTAATATAAAATGGCTTAGTATTTGCATAAAACCTCTACCCATCCTCCCATGTACTTTTTAAATCATCTCTAGATTTCTTATAATATCTAATACAATGTAAATGTTATGCAAATGGTTATCCTGTATTTTTGAAGTTTGTATTTTCTTCTGAATTTTTTTTTTTGACATGGAGTCTCACTCTGTCACTGAAGCTGGAGTGCAGTGGCACGATCTGGGCTCACTGCCTCCACCTCCCTGGTTCAAGCAATTCTGTGCTGCTTCAGCCACCCAAATAGCTGGGACTACAGGCATGTGCCGTCACATCTGGCTAATTTTTGTATTTTTGGTAGAGACGGGGTTTCACCATGTTGATTAGGCTGGTCTCGAACTCCTGATCTCAGGTGATCTGTCCATGTCAGCCTCCCAAAGTGCTGGGGTTACAGGGGTGAGCCACCATGCCTGGACTTTTTCTGAATA
Organism: Sapajus apella; assembly: GCF_009761245.1. Classification (NCBI taxonomy): domain Eukaryota; kingdom Metazoa; phylum Chordata; class Mammalia; order Primates; family Cebidae; genus Sapajus; species Sapajus apella. Next base: position 837,175 of record NW_022436943.1, on the reverse strand, counting down.
TTTTCAATCCAAGTTTGGTTGAATCCACAGATGTGGAACCCATGGATACTGTATGTTAAAAAATGAGAACGTCTTCATGCTTTGGAAATACCTTATGTTTATCATAATTTCATTCAACCTGTAAAAACAACAAAATAGCAATTTGAACAGACTAAAAATTAGCTAAAAATGAATACCATTTTTAACAAGATACAAGTAAATAGTGTTTGAAGCTAAAGTTTCTCTTAATTTGATGGTAAGATTACCAGGGATTCTCTTTTTAAATTAATTTTTTCTTTTTTAAACAGCTTTTAATCTTTCTTTTTTTTTTTTTTTTTTAGACAGAGTCTCACTCTGTTGCCAGGCTTGAGTGCAGTGGCACGATCTTGACTCACTGTAACCTCTGCCTCTCAGGTTCAAGTGATTTGCCTGCCTCAGCCTCTTGAGTAGCCGGGACTACAGGTGCGTGCTGCCATGTCCAGCGAATTTTTGTATTTTTAGTAGAGACAGGGTTTTTCACCATGTTGGCCAGGATGATCTCGATCTCTTGACCTCGTGATCCGCCCGCCTCGGCCTCCCAAAGTGTTGGGATTACAGGCCTGAGCCACCACGCCCGGCATAATCTTCTTTTAAACTTAATAAAACTGCAGGTTTTCTAAATCAGAAAACCTTCAACAAAATAGATCATTACACTACAATGTTTTTACTCCATAAAGAATTTTCTTTCCTGGCTTCCATTTTTTGATGGAAGACTTGATAAAGACTTTTTTTTGAAACCTGGCACACTTACTTGCATAGTTGCAAACAAACTACTTTTAAGGCACAAGAAAAAGATATTATTTTGAATTTAAAAGTCAGGTATTTAAATCTGTAATATTAATGTATTCTATTTTAATGTTAAAAAAATTTAAAGAGTCACTCTCACTTTAAACTTTCTGAATGTGTACCTTATGCCTGCCTTACTTTAGGTGTAAGGTTAAAGTGAGAGTGACTCTTAAATTTTTTTTTTTTTTTTGAGACACAGTCTTGCTCTGTTGCCAGGCTGGAGTACAGTGGTACAATCTTGGCTCACTGCAACCTCTGCCTCCTAGGTTCAAGAGATTCTCCTGCCTCAGCTTCCCGAGCAGCTGGGACTACAGGCACACCTGGCTAACTTTTGTTTGTATTTTTAGTAGAGACAAAGTTTCACCATGTTAGCCAGGATGGTCTCAATCTCCTGACTGTGTAATCTACCTGCCTTGGCCTCCCAAACCGCTGAGATTACAGACATGAGCCACTGCACCTGGCCCTAAATTTTAATGTGTACATTTTGTAATTCACTCTTACTTTAAACTTTCTCAATGTGTACCTTACGCCTAGGTAAAAAATTAAAAATATATACAAGGTATGTGTCCCTGACAAACAAATACTTTATTCTAAATGAGTTATTCTATCCTTTGAGGATGAAGATCCCATGTTAAGGTTCAAATATTACTTTGCAGATGTCCACAATAGCATTGTACTTTTAGATCCACTAACTGAGAAAATACAATATGAAAAAAAAGTTGGTATGAACACAGGAGCACAAAACCAAACAAACAAACAAAAAAACACTACTTAAATAAATCAGGAAATATTTTTCTCATGTAATCATAAGCAGTTCAGGGCTGGCATTGTGGCTTTCCAAACATCAGGGACCCAGGATCTTCTGATCTTATCTCTCTGCCATCCTCAAGATGCCACATCTACCTCATGACCTAAGATGACTGCTTTAGCTCCAGCATCACGACTTTATTCCAGCCAGCAGAAAAGAAGAGCTCATTCTTTCCTTCTATACTTACATAAGTATAAAAGCTAGAATAACCCAGCTTCTAATTGTGGCTCAACTAATTAGTAGCTCTGTGACCTAAGGGTCCATTATTTGATCTCTATAAACATCAGCTTTTCAGAGAAGTAGGACACAACACTTCTGCTTACATCGTATTGGCCAGGATTTGGTTCTGTGATCACATTTGGCTGCAAGGGAAGCTAGAAAATGTAGTCTTTATTCAGGATAGCAATGTGTCTAATATCTTATGGAAAAGGAAAGAATGAAGTTTGGGGAGCCACAGGTCCCTGACACATTTTTCCTAAGAATAGTACTTTATTAATGAGGACAATATTTTCACACTTTTGAAAAATGGGTAAACATGTGCAAGACATGTTAATTATTTAATCTATAGACAATACTTGGCTGAGCATGTGAATTTGAGAATCTGGTTGTAAACTGGTCTCAGCTAAAAGCTGCTCAGAGCTCACAGGCAGTCTGGATGATGTTAGGTTGGAAAGGCTTCATGGAAGAGATTAGCTGGAGCTTGAAGAATGTGCAAGATTGTGAAATCGATGGGGATGGGCAACTGAGACAAAATTTGACAGCAAAGGCAGGGAGACAAGTGGGGCATAGTTTGGCTGGGGCAGAAGGCATGTGGATGTACTTCAGAAATCAAATTAAAAACAGTAAGAATGTTGTCTTTATCACAGAGAAAAGCATTGGGAGGTAAGGTTAAAGAAGGCTGAACCGTTATAGAAAAGGTTTTGAAGGCTAAAGCAAAGCATTTGACATTTTGGCTTTACCAGTTATGAGATATGTGGCCTCAGGCCCAGTTAGTTCACCATTGTGAACTTCAACCTCCTCTGCTGTGAAATGCCGGCAATGATAACCACCTAGTAGGGTTGTTTTGGGGCTAAATACAAGCATGTAGTTAGCATTCAATAAATACTAGTTATTAATAGAAGCTCTGAGTAAGCAAGTAACATGGTAATGTTTTAAAAAATTAATAGCAATCTGACAGCCAAGGTAAGAGTGATGGGAGAAGGAAAAATCTAAAGGTAGAGCAAAGCAACAGGAAGTAATCTAATGCAACTGATGCTTAGGAGCTTGAATTTTATGCTTTAGACAAAGAAAAATTGGAGTTGGCAGGAGGAATATTGTAGGCAATGCTATCAGTTAGGATTACTACCAAACTCCAGGCCCAGGGTGGGGCCTTGAAACGAGACAGTAGCTGGGTGGATGGAAAAAAAATCTGGCTATGAAGGGAGCTTGGTGAATGATTGCAGGCAGAGGATGAAGAAAAGGGAAGAAAGGCTTTGATACGAGTGACTGAATGGCCTGTAGCACCACGAACCAAAATAAGAAGTGGGGGAAAAACAGAATGGGGTCGGGGGCCCTGGGGAGAAAAGTTCCATTTAGACTGTTGACATGGACATTCAGATGATGAAGGGGCCCAATAACCTACTGGATATATAGAGCTGGCATTAAAAGTGGTGTCTGGATGGGAGGTGTAGAGACGTGGAAGTCCCACCAAGCAGGGGTAGCTGAAGCTATAGGAGGAGAAGAGGAGCTCATCCAGGAAAAGCCCAGAGAACAGAATCCTGAAGAAGGTCATTACTTTCATGAGAAAAGAAAAGAGAAGCCAGAAGGGGGAATAATAAGATGAGAGAACTCAGAGGCAGCAAAATCAAACCAAGAGAGACAGTGCCTAATAGAGTCTTCAAGCTATTAGGAGTTCAAGGATGAGGCCAATGCCTAAAATGGTTAGTGATGTGCTCAAATGTTAAGTGGCCTGTTGTTGAGTGTTCTTCAGCAGCAAGGGAAAAGATTTGCTGGCTTCAGAAATGCTCACCATCTGCTGGAGCTAAGAGCAGTTCAGAAAGGCCTGGAGCAGCTTATAGAAATTTCCCATTAAAAGCAGAGTCCTGGCCTGGGCACCGTGGCTGAGGCCTGTAATCTCTGCACTTTGGGAGGCCAACGTGGGTGGATCACCTGAGCCCAGGAATTCCAGACCGGCCTGGGCAACATGGTGAAACTCTGTCTCTACAAAAAATATATAAATTAGCCAGATGTGGTAGCAAGTGCCTATAGTGCCAGTGACTCGAATAGCTGAGCTGGGAAGATCACCTGAGTCCAGGAAGGTCAGAGCTGCCGTGAGCTGTAATGGGGCCACTGCACTCCAGTCCGGGTGACAGAGTGAGACCCTGTCTCAAAATGTATATGTGTGTGTGTCTGTGTGTATTTTAAGCAGAGCTCTGCCAACATGGCCAGAAGATGGGAGGAATTTCTGACTTGTTCTGTGTACCTCTACCTTTGGTGGCTGTGTGTGTGTATGTGTGTATGTATGTGTGTGTGTGTCTGTCTCTTCCAGCAATTGACCAGAGTTCTGGAAAGGTGAATGTGAAAGCCGCCAGCACCCACAGCCTTAGCCTTTTCTTCTCTCTTAGTCCCTGCTAGACTGGGAACTTCTTCAGACTTAAGCTCAGCATCTAGGACCACACTATGACTGTACAATCACTCATGTTTGTTGATTGAAAGCCAAAAGCAAATAAGATAATCAGCCAACAATAAGATAATCAGCACTTCCAGAAATAAGTGCTGGAAGACATAAATAAATAACAGAGAGAAGTGGTTAGAGCTCTTGGAATCAGACTCAGTCTTTGGTAGGAATTAGGCTCTGACACCACCTATTTGCCGGTGTAACCTCAGGCAAGTTCCTTAAACACTGTATATGACAGGAATTACAATGGAACCCACCCTAAATGTAGCACTCACCTAAATGACAACGTACAGGGTAGACTTAGCAAAGTACTTTTATTACTCAACCTCTCTAGAAGTCTGAACTGAGAATATTTAGTACATTTTTAAAGGAATTATAAATTGATCACTCTTTATCCATCAGTGCCAACTACTTATGCTTACTGCAACCAGGAACTGCACAGCACATCACAAAAAAGCCATGGAGAGAAAACTTTCCTCTCATGGAGTCATTTAAGAGTTTAGAGAAATTAACTGAGGCCATTTATGCGAAAGAACTTTAATGATAAACAGCATCCATCATACAATGTGCCTGATAGAGAATTTAAAAAGATCTTACACAGTTATTGCCATCGTTACTAAATCAAAACTCTGGCAAAAAGGAGGAAAGGAAACACAGAGCTTTCTTCTATGATCTAAATATTTGCTATTTTTTTAAAGGTCAAAGAAAATAATAGCCCCTTGACATTATACTTACAAATTCTTCTTCTGTGATAGTTGGTGGCTCTGAAACAAGACAAAATATTACATTATCTCCCTCAAATCTGATTTCCTTTGAGTAAATGAAATAACGTGAGACAGCACCTAGCTCTACGGTATACATGGGCAAGCTCCTTAAATTTCTGGCTTTCGGTTCATTCTCTGCACATGGCTTGCATTTTAAGTTGGAATTCACGGTGGAAGTGGGAAGGAAAGGCCTCTGGAATCCTGCCTGGTCACTAATTCACTGTGACCCAGGAGTTACCCTTCACAGACGGAAGTCTCTATTGTTCTACGTACAAAATGCAGAATTAAGCGAGATAACACGGCGTCGGCGTAAACAGGGAGGACGTGAAATTCCTCATAAAAGCAATGGGAAGGCAGTGAAGCCAGTTTTTCTCACGTTTGGGAGTGGGGCGCCCGGGCAGGAGGTGAAGTCCACAGGCGGGCACGTGGTGCGGCCCGGACGCCGCGGGTGGGTCCTCCGTCCCTGTGGGGCCGCCACCTACCCGCGGTGAGCCTCTTCTCGGGCATGCCGTCGCCGCTGCCCGCGCCCAGAGCTCTCGCGGGCCGTCAGAGCCCCAGAGCTCGGGCCCAGCGCGGTCAGGGCCGGTCTCTCCCCGGAAGCAAGCGGCGGCTGCGGCGGCGGCGTGCGGACCCCGGAGCTGCGCCGACTCTTGTGGCCCACGCCGCGCCCGGGTTGCTATGGAGCTTAGACAATGCGGCCGCCCCAGGAGGCCGAGGCCCGGCCGACAGGGGCCTTTCGGGGTTCAGAGCCGCTACTGGAACACCCCAGCCGCCCCCTGCCCTCCTTTCCTCCTCCTCTTGGGCAGGGGCCAGCACTGGGAAGAGCTGGGGGCGGACGCGCGTGCCGACCCCCGGTGCGGTCACCGGGAGGGGCGCCCTGGAGACGCCTGTGGCCCTTGAGAACCGCCTGGCCGCGAATTCGTTACTGTGGTGACCGTGGCTCAAGCCCGTTCTTCTTCCACCACAGCCCACTAGCACCGGAGAGGGAAACGCGATGCTTCACGGGAGGGAGAGGTTGCGGGCACGCGGGGCATGAGGCAGCCAGGGCGGCATGTCCGGAGAAGTGGAGGAAGCAGGGAAGAGTCGGGCCTTTCTTGGGTTTTCCCCATTCTTCAGGAGGCCCACGACACACAGCTCTTGATCTCCATCACAGTTGTATGAAATGCTTGTGTAAAAAGTTAAAATATTCGCGGCCTACAGGAACCCCGAACTTCCCCAATACATGTGTGTGCCAGTTGGTTAGGACTGCTGCATTTTCAAGATAGCTAGGCTTTAAAATTACCTGAGGGGCCCTCACGTTCACCTAATGTGGTACACCTCCGTCTGTTAGGTTACTCAAGCCAGAAACTTGGGAGCTTTTCCCTAAAACTCACTGCCCACCCCGCAACTCTCTTTAGCTGAACACTGGGTCCTGCTAATTCTCCCTTAGTGTTTCTGAAATCTGGGGTCTTCTCTTCTGCTAGTAACAGCCTTAGTACAGGCTCCATCTGAACTGCTGTAAAAACTTCCTAACTCGCCTTTCAGTCTTTGCTTCCAGTGGAGTTCAGCTTAAGCCCATTCTCCATGATGAATTCAAAATCATCCATCTCAATGCAAATTTGACCTGCTTAAAAACCTTAGGTGGCTTCACATTTGCCTCCTACATTGTGGGAACACTCCAAGGCCGGCATGGGCCCCACAGGTATATGAATGCTTAAGAAAAGAAGGAATAAGACAATGGGTGCTTGTATTGTAAGGAGCCATAACACCCATCTAGTTATATTCACTGCCTTTTCCCTATTACATAGGAAAAGACAAAATAAACCACCAACTTGGCCAGACAAAATTAGAGGACCAAATGAAGTGATGGGATACTGACAGAAGACAATGGAGAGCTGGGTGGGGATGGGGGTGGCAAATCACAAAGAGCTTTGTGAGCCCTTGGTAAAGACTCCAGCTTTCATTTGAGGGAAATGCAAACCATAGCAGAGTTTGAACAGAGAAATTACATAACTTTACTTCTATTTGAAAGAATCACTCTGGGTGCTGTCTAGAGAATATATTAATAGTTTGCATGACTGGAAGTGTGCAAGAGCTAATGGTAGCTCAGACCAGAGTGGTTCAGACCAAGCAGTACAGGTTTGAGATAGACTCAAGTTCTGCAGACATTTTAACAGTAGAGCCAAGAGGATTTCCTGACAAGCTGGACATGGGAATGAAACAAAGTAGTTGAGAATGACTTCAGTTTTGGTCTGAACAGCCAGAAAAGTTTAGTTGCCATCAACAGAGTTGGGGAAAGCTGTGAGTGGACCACATTGAAAGGAAGAGTTTAAGAAGTCTATTAGCCAGAACCAAGCTGAAAAACATACTTCAGGATATCATCCAGGAGAACATTTTCAACCTAGCAAGACAGGCCAACATGCAAATTAAGGAAATGCAGAGAACCCCAGGAAGATACTGCATAAGAAGATCAATCAACCCAAGACACATAATCATTAGATTCTCCAAGGTCAAAATGGAAGAAAAAATGTTAAGGGCAGCCAGAGAGAAAGGCCTGCAAAGGGAAGCTCATCAGACTATCAAGCAGCCTCCTCAGTAGAAACTTTACAAGTCAGAAGAAATTTGGGGCCAATAGTCAGCATTTTCAAAGAAAAGAATTTCTAACCCAGAATTTCATATCTAGCCAAAATAAGCTTCATAAGTGAAGGAGAAATAAGATCTTCTTCACACAAGCAAATGCTGAGGGAATTTGTCACTACCAAATCTGTCCTGCAAGAGCTCCTGAAGGAAGCACTAAATATGGAAAGGAAAAGCCATTACGAGCCAGCAAACAAACAAACAAAAACCACTGAAATACACAGACCAGTGACCCTGTGAAGCAACCACATAAACAAGTCTTCAAAATAACCAACTACTGTTATGAAGACAAGATCAAATCCACAATAACAATACTAACCTTAAATGTAAATGACTAAATGCAATGCCCCAATTAAAGAGACAGAATGGCAAGCTGGATAAAGAACCAAGACCCATCAGCAAGATGTCTTCAAGAAACCCTTCTCACATGCAAAGACACTCATAGGCTCAAATAAAGGGATGTAGTAAAATTTACCAAGCAAATGGAAAACAGAAAAAAGCATGAGTGCAATTCTAGTTTCTTACAATAAGGACTTTAAACCAACAAAGATTAAAAAAGACAAAGAAGGGCTTTACATAATGGTAAAGGGTTTAATTAAACAAGAAGAGCTAACTATGTGTGATGGTTAATACTGAGTACAATTTGATTGGATTGAAGGGTACAAAGTATTGATACTGGGTGTGTCTGTGAGGGTGCTGTCAAAAGAGATTAACATTTGAGTCAGTGGGTTGGGGAAGGCAGATCCACTCTTAATCTGGTGGGCATGTATTTATCAACTGCCAGCAAATATAAAGCAGACAGGAAAATGTGAAAAGGAGAGACTGGTCTAGCCTCCCAGCCTATATCTTTCTCCCTTGCTGGATGGTTCCTGCCCTTGAACATCAGACTCCAAGTTCTTCAGTTTTGGGACTCAGACTGGCTCTCCTTGCTCCTCAGCGTGCAGACAGCCTATTGTGGGACTCTGTGACCGTGTAAGTTAATACTTAATAAATTCCCGTATATATATATCCTATTAATACTTAATAAAGTTAATACTTAAACTCCATATGTATATACATAATGTGTATGTATATATATCCATCCTATTATTTCTGTCCCTCTAGAGAACCTAATACACTGTCCTAAATATATATGCGCCCAATACAGGAGCACCCAGATTCATAAAGCAAGTTTTAGAGACCACCGATGAAACTTAAACTCCCATATAATAATAGTGGGAGACTTTAACACACCCTAATGACAATATTAGATCATTGAGTTAGAAAATTAACAACAATATTCAGGACCTGAACTTAGCTCTGGATCAAGTGGACCTGACAGATGTCTATGGAACTCTTCACCCCAAAACAAATGAATATACATTCTTCCCACTGCCACACAGTACTTACTCTAAATTTGAGCACATAATCAGAAGTAGAACACTCCTCAGAAAATGCAAAATAATTGAAATCATAACAGTCTCTCAGACAACTGGGTAATCAAATTAGAACTCAAGACATTTACTCAAAACCACACAACTACATGGGAATTGAACAGCCTGCTCCTAAATAACTCTTGAGTAAATAACTAAATTAAGGCAGAAATCAAAAAGTTCTTTGAAACTAATCCAAACAAAGATACAACATACCAGAATCTCTGGGACACAGCTAAAGCAGTGTTAAGAGGGAAATGTATAGCACTAAATGCCCACATCAAAAAGCTAGAAAGATCTCACGTTAACAACCTAACATCACAACTAAAAGAACAAGAGAACCAAGAGCAAACAAACCCCAAAGCTAGCAGAAGACAAGAAATAACCAAGTTCGGAGCTGAACTGAAGGAGACAGAGACATGAAGAACCCTTCAAAAAAAATCACTGAACCCAGGAGCTGGGTATTTTTTTTTTTAAGTAATAGATAGACCACTAGCTAGACTAATACAGAAGAAAAGAGAGAAGATTCAAATAAATACAATCAGAAATGTTAAGGGGGATATCACCACTGACTCCACAGAAATACAAACCACTATCAGAAAAGCCCATAAACACCTCTATGTACATAAACTATTAAATTCAAAAGAAATGGATAACTCCCTAGACACATAGACCCTCCCAAGACTGAACCAGGAATAAACTGAACTCGTGAATAGACCAACAGTGAGTTCTGAAATTGAGACAGTAATAAATAGCCTAAAAACAACAACAACAAAAATGCCCAGGACCAAACAGATTCACGGCTGAATTCCACTCAGAGGTGCAAAGAATAGCTGGTACCATTTCTACTCATACTATTCCAAATAGTTGAAAAGGAGGGACTCCTCCATAACTTGTTCTATGAGGCCAGCATCATCCTGAAACCAAAACCTGGCAGAGATACAACAAAAAAAAGGAAACTTCAGGCTAATATCCTTGTGAACATCAGTGCAAAAATTCTCAATAAAATACTGGCAAACCAAATCCAGCAGTATATCAAAAAGCTTATCCACCACAATCAAGTAGGCTTCATCCCTGGGGTGCAAGGTTGGTTCAACATACACAAATCAATATATGTGATTCATCAGATAAACAGAACTAAAAACAAAAAATTACATAATTATCTCAATAGATGTGGAAAAGGCCTTCAGTAAAATTCAACATCCCTTCATGTTAAAAGCTCTTAATAAACTAGGTATTGAATGAACATACCTCAAAATAATACGAGCCATATATGACAAACCCACAGCCAATATTACATTGAATGGGCAGAAGCTAGAAGCATCCCCCTTGAAAACCAGCACAAGGATGCCCTCTCTTGCTACTCCTATTCAACACAGTATTGGAAGTTCTGGCCAGAGCAAATCAGGAAAGAGACAGAAATAAAGAGTATTCAAAGAGGAAGAGAAGAAGTCGAGCTATCTTTGTTTGGAGATGACATGATCCTATATCTAGAAAACCCCATTGTCTCACCCCAAAAGCTTTGTAAGCCGATAAGCAACTTCAGCAAAGTCTCCGGATACAAAATCAATGTGCAAAAATCACTAGCATTCTTAGACACCACCACCAAGCAAGCAGAGAGCCAAATCATGAATGAACTCCCATTCACAACTGCCATAAAAAGAATAAAATACCTAGGAATATAGCTAACAAGGGAAGTGAAGGACCTCTTCAAGGAAAACTACAAACCACTGCTCAAAGAAAATCAGAGATGACCCAAACAAATAGAAAAACATTCCATGCTCATGGGTAAGAAGACTCAATATCATGAAAATTGCCATACTGCCCAAAGCAATTTATACACCCAGTGCTATTCACATTTAACTACCATTAACATTCTTCACAGAATTAGAAAAAAACGGTTTTAAAATTCATTTAAAACCAACAAAGAGCCCAAATAGCCAAGACAATCCTAACCAAAAAAACAAAGCTGAAGGCATCACAATACCTATCTTCAAACTATGCTACCAGGCTACAATAACCAAAAAAGCATGATATTGGTACAATAACAAACACGTAGACCAATGAAACAGAATAAAGGCCCAGAAATAAGACCACACATCTAGAACCATCTGATCTTTGAAAACCTGACAAAAACAAGCAATGGGGAAAGGATTCCATAATTAATAAATGGTGCTAGGACAACTGGCTAGTCATACGCAGACAATTGAAACTGGACCCCTTCCTTCCACCACATACAAAAGCCGACTCAAGATGGATTAAAGACTTAAATGTAAAATCCAAAACTTGGCCAGGTGCAGTGGCTCATGTCTGAGATACCAGCACTTTGGGAGGCCAAGACGGGTGGATCACTTGAGGTCAGGAGTTTGAGACCAGCCTGGCCAACGTGGTGAAACACTGTCTCTACTAAAACTACAAAAATTGGCCAGACATGGTGGCACACGCCTGCAGCCCCAGCTACTCCAGAGGCTGGGGAGGGAGAATCACCTGAGCTCAGGAGACAGAGGTTGCAGTGAGCCGAGATCATGCCACTGCACTCCAGCCTGGCAACAGAGTGAGACTCTATCTCAAAAAACAAACAAAGAAAAAATATCAAAACTATAAAAACCCTGGAAGACAACCTAGGCAATATCATTCAGGACATAGGCACGGGCAAAGATTTCATGACTAAAACACCAAAAGCAATTTCAACAAAAGCAAAAATTTACAAATGGTATCTAAAGAGCTTCTGCATAGCAAAGGAAACTATCATCAGATTGAACAGACAACCTACAGAATGGGAGAAAGTTTCTGCAATCTATCCATCTGACAAAAATCTAATATTCAGCATCTGCAAGGTACAATTTACAAAAAAAATCAACCCCATTAAAAAGTGGGCAAAGGACAAGAACAAACACTTCTCAAAAGACATACATGCAGCCAACAAACATGAAAAAAAGCTCGATATCACTGATCATTAGAGAAATGCAAATCAAAACCACAATGAGATACCATCTCCCATCTCATACCAGTCAGAATGGCGATTATTAAAAAGAAGAAACATTCACCATTGCAACAAAGAGAATAAAATACCTGGGAATGCAACTAACAAAGGATGTAAAGAACCTCTTCAAGGAGAACTACAAACCACTGCTCAAGGAAATAAGAGAGGACACAAACAGATGGAAAAACATTCCATGCTCGTGGTTAGGAAGAATCAATATCATGAAAATGGCCATACTGCCCAAAGTAATTTATAGATTCAATGCTATCCCCATCAAGCTAGCAGTGAACTTCTTCACAGAACTGGAAAAAAAACTACTTTAAACTTCATATGGAACCAAAAGGGAGCCCACATAGCCAAGACACTCCAAAACAAAAAGAACAAAGCTGGAGGCGTCACACTACCTGACTTCAAACTATACTACAAGGCTACAGTAATCAAAACAGGGTAGTACTGGTACCAAAACAGAGATATAGACCGAAGGAACAGAACAAAGGCCTTGGAAGCAACGCTGCACATCTACAACCATCTGATCTTTGACAAACCTGACAAAAGCAAGCAATGGGGAAAGGATCCCCTGTTTAATAAATGGTGTTGGGAAAACTGGTTAGCCATGTGCAGAAAGCTGAAACTGGAGCCCTTCTTCATATCTTACACTAAAATTAACTCCAGAAGGATTAAACATTTAAACATAAGACCTAACACCATAAAAACCCTAGAGGAAAACCTAGGCAATACCATTCAGGACACAGGCATAGGCAAGGACTTCATGACTAAAACACCAAAAGCAATGGCAACAAAAGCCAAAAGAGACAAGTGGGATCTAATTAAAATTAAGAGTTTCTGCACAGCAAAAGAAACAATCATTAGAGTGAACAGGCAACCAACAGAATGGGAAAAAAGTTTTGCAATCTACCCATCTGACAAAGAGCTAATATCCAGAATCTACAAAAAACTAAAGCAGATTTACAAGAAAAAAAAAATCCATTCAAAAGTGGGTGAAGGATATGAACAGACCCTTTTCAAAAGAAGACATTTATGAGCCCAACAAATATATGAAAAATGCTCATCATCAATGGTCAGTAGGGAAATGCAAATCAAAACCACATTGAGATACCATCTCATGCCAGTTAGAATGGTGATCATTAAAAAATATGGAGACAACAGATGCTGGAGAGGACGTGGAGAAATAGGAACACTTTTACACTGTTGGGAGTGTAAATTAGTTCATCCACTGTGGAAGACAGTGTGGCAATTCCTCGAGGATATGGAAATAGAAATTCCATTTGAGCCAGCAATCCCATTACTGGGTATATACCCAAAGGATTATAAATCATTCTGTTATAAAGACACATGCACATGTATGTTCATTGCAGCACTGTTTACAATAACAAAGACCTGGAACCAACCCAAACACCCATCAATGATAGACTGGACAAAGAAAATGTGGCACATATACACCATGGAATACTATGCAGCCATCAAAAACAATGACTTCGTGTCCTTTGTAGGGACATGGATGCACCTGGAAACCATCATTCTCAGCAAACTGACACAGAACAGAAAACCAAACACTGCGTGTTCTCTCTCATAGGCGGGTGTTGAACAATGAGAACACATGGGCACAGGGAAGGGAACATCACACACTAGGGTATGTTGGGATAACACTGGGAGAAATGCCTGATGTAGGTGATGGGGGGATGGAGACAGCAAACCACCATGGCATGTGTGTACCTACGCAACAATCCTACAAGATCTACACATGTACCCCAGAACTTAAAGTACCAAAAAAAGAAAAAGAAAGAAAGAGAAAAGAAGAAGAGGAGGAGGAGGATGAGGAGGAGGAGGAGGAAGAAGGAGGAGAAACAACAGATGTTGAGTAGATTGTGAACTAGAAGGAACACTTTTACATTGTTGGTAGGAGTATAAATTAGCTCAACCATTGTTGAAGACAGTGTGGCAATTCCTCAAAGACCTAGAGACAGAAATACCATTTGACCCAGCAATCCCATTGCTGGGTATATACCCAAAGGAATAGAAATCATTTTATTATAAAGATGCATGCATGCATATGTTCACTGTGACACTCTTCACAATAGCAAAGACAGAACCAACCTAAATCCCCATCAATGATAGACTGGATAAAGAAAATATGGTACACATAGACCATGAAATACTATGCAGCTATAAGAAGGAATAAGATCATGTCCTTTGCAGGGATATATATGGAGCTGGAAGCCATTGTCCTCAGCAAACTAACGCAGAAACAGAAATACTGCATGTTCTCTTTTATAAGTGGGAGCTAACTGATAACACACGGACACATGGGGGGAACAACATACACTGGGACCTGTCAGAGGGTGGGAAGTGGGAGGAGAGAGAGCATCAGGAAAAACAGCTAATGGGTGCTGGGCTTAACACCTAGATGATGGGGTGATCTGTACAGCAAACCGTCATGGCACACATTTATCTATGTAACAAACCTGCACATGCTGCACATGTACCCCTGAACTTAAAAATTTGGGGAAAAAAAAGTATTCATCATCCAAATGAAGATTTTCAGTTTATATTTGACATAGGAACCCAGAATTTGGGAGAGAGCAATTTGAGAGTCAGCGTATAAATGGGCTTTTCAGGCATTTGCTTGTGCTGTTTCCACTACTAGAAAAACTCTCCCAGCCTTTCTTTATCAGGCTAAATTTTCTCATTCAAGACTCAGCTTGGGTCTCATCTCCTGCAATATACCTTCCCATGAATTCCTTTCATTGGTCTCGCCTCTTGCTCTTGAATACCTGATGCAAACCCATATCTCAAAAATATATTAAAATCAATGGTACAAAGAGGTACACCCTCTTCCCCTAGTGCCACCTACCAGACAGTAAATTTCTAGGGGTTGAGGGAGCTACATTTTATTTTAACCTCCTCCCAGCCCTGCCACACCCACTGCAGAGTGCCTACCATTCACTAGATCTTTGTTGAAACAAACTTCTGGAGTTACTCTCCATTGCGATCATTCTGCATGGTGCTTTGCTCACAGGCAGGATTTGTTCATCTCTGTTTTAGATAGCCCATGCTGATGGGAAGTCAATTTGTTTTAACATTAATAGTAGCTAACACTTACTACATATTTGCTATGGGCTCCTAACAATAGCCCGAAGAGATAGATTAGTCTCAATTTACAGTTTAGGAAACTTAGAAAGGTGAGATAATTTGCTCAAAGATACATAGCTTGAAAGTGCTAAAGCCACAAGTCTGATTCTAAAGCCCTTGCTCTTTGACCACTATGTGATGTGGCCTTTCTCTTTAAAAGCAACCTCACGAGATTAAAGAATGGCATGAGAACCACAAAGACAGTAATTTGAACCCAAATGCCTAGGTTATAAACTGTTCTAATATTTTGGTAATTTCTTTGGTAACAACTTCATTGAGATAAAATTGACATATCACAGTTCACCCATTTAAGGTACACAACTAAGCCAGGCACAGTGACTCCCGTCTGTAATCCCAACACTTTGGGAGGCCAAGGCGGGCAAATCACCTGAGGTCAGGAGTTCAAGACCAGCCTGGGCAACATGGTGAAACCCCATCTCTACTAAAACTACAAAAATTAGCCAGGTATGGTGGCACATGCCTGTAATCCCAGCTACTCGGGAGGCTAAGGCACAAGAAGTACTTGAACTATTTACTTTTACCACATTATATTCTGTCTTTGCCCCCCAAATGATAAACCGTAGCCAGTTTTTTTCTTTTCTTTTCTTTTCCTTGAGATGGAGTCTTGCTCTGTCACCCAGGCTGGAATGCAGTAGTACAATCTCCGTTCACTGCAACCTTCACCTTTCAAGTTCAAGCAATTCTCCTGCCTTAGCCTCCTGAGTACCTGGGACTACAGGCACGTACCACCATGCCCAGCTATTTTTTTTGTATTTTTTCTTAGTAGAGACAGGATTTCACCATGTTGACCAGGCCAGTCTTTAACTTCTGACCTCAAGTAATCCACCTGCCTCGGCCTCCCAAAGTGCTGGCATGAACCACTGTACCCAGCCATTAGCCAGTGTTTCCAAAACTGTAGAAAAGCCTTTTTTTTCATATCATTGTTGAAACCAAGATAGTTTAAAATCAAAGTCTTTAATGGGAAATAGAAATATAAACACAAATGGAATTAAGTTTCTGCTTATTCTATGTCTGGACATATAATCAGCAAATTTGAAGGGTTTGTTTGAGATGGTCTTACATAGAGATTTTTTGTACACCTGAAATTCAGCTTGGGGAATCCTGGAGAACATCTCAGACAGTCACCCTGCAAAACAGCTAAAACTATGATATGAGAAACCAGTATAGCTGTGGGACAAAAGTGATACCATATTAAGCTGCTATCAACAGAGAAAAAGACTATTACAGAGTTTCAAATATGAGCCTCAAACCAAAAACCACAAAGGCTGACCTTCTGAAGTACAAGGATTAATTTGGTTTGGGGAATTTTATGTAGCTTGTTTAGGGTGCAAAACTGCAGGAATTTATTTAACGATTCTCCCAAGTACTGTTGGAGAGGCTGGCTAGTGTAAGTATGTGTTAATATCTCCTTGACAATCAGGAGCATATTTTCAGGCATTCTACCCGTTGTTTAATTATTTTAAGGTATCAATCCTTCTTTAAATTTGGTGTGGTAGGGTCCAAATTAAGCCTTGTTCTAAACTTTTCTGAGTGTGAACAGAAATAGCACCAAGAGATAAAATTCATATGATCATTGTGATTTTAATTTTTGATAGAAATGGGATATTTATATGGCTGAGAATCTGAATATACAAACGGACAGTGGCCACACCATGTCTAACAAAACTCTGGCAGCAGTCAGCCGTGGAAGCCAAACCACAACTTTTGCAGCAATAGGCTCAGAATGGCATGGACTTGGTTGGTAAGTGCCAGCTTCCCTAATTTTGCCCTCTCTTCCCACTCAGCACCAATAAAAAAAGCCAAGTAAATTCCCTAAATCAATCACATAGGATGCCCACTAGATTCTCATTTTCAACTTCCAATGTTAACAGCCTCCAATGGGAGCATGCCTGAAATCATCTTTTTTCACTATAAAGATTTCCCACTTATTTGCCTATATTTGAGTGTCTGCAAAATACAAATGATGGAGGCCAACTATAGCAAGCTCTGAATAAATAGCCTCTGTTCTTATTGGGGCTGTCTTCACATATTTCTACATAGCTAAACTATACTTAAAATTTGTATACACAAATGAATCAGAATGACAGGACAGTGCATTAGAGTGTTTTTCCTAGCAGTGGGATGGCAACTCCACCTGGAATGATGTGGTACCAGCCCCACATTCCAACCTCTACAGTAACTGCATGTGGTAAGGAGATTTAGAAACATGGGTTATAAATTTTATATATTGCTTATTTTCATTTTTAAAATAATCATTGGTTATTTTTACTTTTGTTAAATTATCTATCTTATCTATACTGGATAACAACTACCCACATCCTTATGACATTTAACTGGAAAACAACTTTTTTCCCCTTATTTCCTAACTTAGCAGTTCATAAATTTTTTTTGAAAAAGGAACATAATTAGTTTAATATATTCATTAGGCAATTTCTTAACTTATCCAAGATAACTACCATCTGGACCTGCTGGTTTAGATTTATTCTAATTGTCAATATATTCCATTACATTACTTTGTTTCTTGCACAGACTGATGAGATAATTCAATTTTTAACCCTTCCCTCATCAAAGTTTGAAAACTCTTAATATTGCTTTAGGATGTTATAATTTTTACTAGTAGAAAATATTTTCTTTTTCTCTTCTCCTCCTTCTCCTTTGTTTCTTCTTCCTCCTATATCTTTTTTTAAAATGGATTTTAGCTCTAAGGGATTTTTTTTTTTTTACCTGTGTTGGTCTCTTCTGTAGCCCCAGCACCTAGAACAAAGCCTGACACAATACAGTAAATGCTCAGTAAATATTTGTTAAATGAATGGACCATACTTAATAAAGAAATAAAGATTATGTTATTAAAACATAAGAATATTAGATTGGTCAAAATACATGATCTCAACTTTTAATCCCTGAATCAGGTATCAGTGGTCAGAAAAAAAGAACTCCAATAACTTGAATTTCCAATCTCCTTACCCAAGGCCAAACCAACAGCAAGTGATCCCTAATGAATCAGGGGTTAGCAGCACCAAAGTTTGGCTGAGAGGGATGCTATGAGGGCAGTATGAGCAGGTAGAAAGCCAAGATGAAATATCTGGAATCAAACAACTCCCATTTTTTTCACTCCAGCTCTAAATTTACTAAAGTAGAATGAACATATTTTTAAGCTCCTCTAAGCCTTGCTTTCCTTATCTGGAAAAGAAATTGTAGATAATATTAGTACCACCCTTACAGGATTGCTTTTAACACAATGAGATAATATCTGTAAGACATATAGTTTCCTGCCTGGCCAAACTGAAAATTTGCCACCAGTGATAAAGATATATAAAATGTATGCATACTGACAGCAAGGGGAAAGAAGAGAAAAAAGATAAAATTTTTTAATTGGTGTCACTGTTTCAGGATTATACAGCCATTTTAGTCAATATTTACTGTGTCTCTATCTGATTATAGTACCTGTAACAGAAACTAGAGCACTAGAGGGAGGCAAGAACAGCCCTTGCCCTTGGGACATTCACACACCTCATAAAACAATTCAAGAGTACTTATAAAGTAACTGGAAAATGACTGCAAATAATACTCTGTATCAGTACACCAGGAGGGAGGTAGCTGTTTATATATCCCTCACAGCAAAGAAGAAAAAAATGAGATCTTTCACATCAGCAGCCTTGGCACCTCCTCATTTTTTTTTTTTTTTTTTTTAAGAGTCAGAGTCTCACTCTGTTGCCCAGCCTGGAGTACAGTGACATGATCTTGGCTCACTGCAACTTCCACCTCCCAAGTTCAAGCAATTCTGCTGCCTCAGCCTCCTGAGTAACTGGGATTACAGGCATGCGCCACCATGCCCGGCTAATTTTTGTATTTTTAGTAGAGACGGGGTTTTACCATTTTGGCTAGGCTGGTCTCGAACTCCTGACCTCAGGTGATCCACCCACCTTGGCCTCCCAAAATGCTGGGATTACAGACATGAGCCACCACGTCTGGCCTACATTTCCTCATTTTTAACAACAATAGGGAAGAACTGTTGACTTAGGCGCTCCCTCTTTGCCCCATAGCACTGTGTGTATACCTAAGTTAGAATGGGCACAGAAGAGGTGGCAGGGAAGGCTTTTGCCAAATTGAACATCTGTTCAGTGCTGAGACACTAAACGAAGTAAGTGCTGGGCACGCAGACACAGAAAGAAATAAACTGTCTAATGAGGAAAACATAAAAGTTCTGATAAATGCTGTGATAACACAGCATAGAGGGGCTCCAGCTGTGCTGAGCAAAAAGATACAACCAGCCTGGGTGTGGCGGGGAGGTGATAAGTTGAATGACCCCTGAGTAGCCTTCAAAGGCCAGTTGGAGTGAGACACATGGGGTAGGGAGAGAACAATAATCCAAGAAGGAAAACAGCATTGGCAAAGGCAAGGAGGAATAGAAAAATGGAATGCTGTCCAAACTCCAAGTAGTGGGAGGGTGAGATCAAAGGGAATATGAAGAGGGTGGTGTCTCTATTTTAGCTCTCTCAAAAACAACTATATTTCAAGTTTCCCATGATACCAGCTGAAAAAGTAAAGAAAATTGAGATTTGGATGAAATTTGTCATATCACATGACACCAGTCATCATTACTTCAGCAATTCAATTAACACTTGCTGCACATTTTGTCATGCACAAGAAACCATGCTAAAGAAAGTAGAAAGAGAAAACAGTCCTTAAGGAACTTGCTAATAGAAGAAGACAAGTAAAGAATTTAACACAAATAAAACATGCCAGAAATACCATGAGGAAAGTATAAATAAACACCACATTCAATGAAGGTAAAAAATCTCATGTTGTTGGAGAGATCAGAAAATGATTAATGGAAAGAAACTAAGGATTTACAGGATTTTTTTGTGATTTAATATGGAAAGAAGGAAGGAAGTAGAGAAATCACATGAGAAGTTTAGAAAACAAGGAATCTAGTTTGGCTAGAACAAGGTGTATGGAGTAGAATGATGGGAGAGATTGCTAGAAAGTTAGGACCATTAGAAGATTCTAGATTCTGCTACATTTTTAGTAGGAAGCAACATGATTGGGGCCACATTTTGGTACAAATAACCAGGCAGTAGACCTTTAGGAGAGATTCAAATAGGGAGAATGTGAATCTCACCAAATTCAGATTCTTATGTTTGAAACATGAGAAGAAAGAAAGAAACATGTTAGGAGGCATTTATAGTAATCTAGGCAGGATGAGATTAGGACCTGAACCAAACACTACCTTTCTGCAGGAATGAGAACGCCAGAGGGAAATCACTGGTAGCACACCACCACCACTCATAACAGCACTCACCTGCCAGGTTTCCACAGCTCCTTCTACTCCTCTGGCTCCACAGTCCACGGTGAGGGAGCCAGGAGTGCAGAGCTGTTGGGCAAGTAAACACAGATGGCCAAAGCACAAACCGGGGCCCACCAATAGGTGTTCTGGGGAAACCAATAAGGTGTTCCAGGAAAATAGTACACTCTCACAAGGCTTTTTAATTACCAACTCTAAGTAATAACTATTACCCACATTCATTCTATATACACTTTAAAAATTAACCCAAGGAACATTTCCCCTATTTGGCAATGTCACAGCACATCAACATCAAATATATAAACTCTACTTTCAGTTTTTTGGAAAAAAAAAAAAAAAAAAGCCAAAATCATCATAAATGAGTCTTTGGTGCCCCCTAGAGGAATGTTCAGTGCAATCCTTAAAATAGTTACCCTCCATACAGAAATAATGGGTATTTCAATTCTTAAAAACACTTAAAGCATTTTCTATATGTGGTACACTATTTTTAACAGAAATAATTGAAAATGAAGCCATAATAAATAACTTAGTGCAAACCAGGAACATAACAGACACAATTTTTAAAAGGTTCAGTAAATTTTTGTGTCATACATTTATAATTTTGCTTTGTGTCATAAACTAAGAAAAGGTAATGGAAAAACTTAGCTTTACACAGTGCTAAGTATCAAAATATTTTCTCAAGAGCAATTCAATCCTTAATTTATTGCCAGGAAATCCATAATAAGACTTAAATCTTTCAATAGCTAGGATAAATATAAATCCATATTTGCACCCATAGAAATGCTAGTATAAAATTATCAGATAGCTCTTAAAGTGTTGTTTCTATTTATATTATTTGCCACAAGTTTCTGGCCATTTTTTCCTTAATTATGGGGTTAGAAACAGAAAATACCTGTCTTTCCTGAAACTAAGTAGAAGTCAAATAGGAAGAATAATCTTACCCATTAGTTAACAAGACTGTCAAAGCAACAGACCATAGGGAGAAAAGATTTAATGGTTATTATCCCAAATCAACAGAAGGTAAAACATTTATTGGCTTTCCTCTTAATTAATACTATTCTTTTCTTATATCCCTATTAAGAAGTAAAACAAAATACAAAAGTAAAGTGATAAATTTAATAATTCCTCTTGTTTTGGAACTTCCTTGGGAGCCCACAGTATATCCATCAATAAATGTTTGGTGAATTTTTCTTATTGCTTTCCTCACATAATAATATAAAACTGATAAGAATGTAGCAATAACTGGAATGTAGTAATACTTACTCTTGTTTTCATGCCCTGTGTCTTTAAATTATAAAGACTTTGGAACTGGAGCAGTTCTCTTTCTTTTGAGCTGAGGTCTTGGATAATAGCATATTCATTTAACTCATTTAGATTTTCAAATAACACAGTTGTTTAAGCTACTCATGAGTTAAGGAACTACTTTATTCAAGCAAAATTATCATCAGTTAGAATTGTTTTTCCCCCAGGTAGACCAACTTATTTTTAAAAATAGGAAAACAATTTTCCATTTATGACATTGTAATTACATGTGTACTGAGCTTACCAATAGCTCTACAAGGTTTTATTATGTACTAATGGCAGACTGCCTGTTAGCATACTGGCCCCTATTTTCCATGATTTTTTTTTTAAAATCACTCCTAGGCTGGAGTGCAATGCTGTGATCATGGCTCACTTCAACCTTGACCACCTGGGCTCAAGTGATCCTCCAACCTCAGCCTCCTGAGTAGCTGGGACTAGCATACACCACCATGCCCAGCTAGTTTTTGTAGAGATAGGGTCTCACTATGCTGCCCAGGCTGGTCTCACACTCTTGGGCTCAAGCGATCCTTCTGCCTCAGCCTCCCAAAGTGCTGAGATTATAGGTGTAAGCCACCATGCCCAGCCTAAGCCAGACACTTTTTTGGCAAGCTGGTTAGAAGTTGATTTTATAGTTTCATTCAGTATGATGACAATGTTATCAAGGTTTTATGTTCGATCCCCACAAATGGTATTTCATTTTATTCACATGCAGCCAAATGTGTAGTAACACAAATTGGTGTAAGAGTTTCAAGAGTGGGTTCACAATACATCATGCCTTTTAACTTTCTTTTCCCTAACTTTTATTTATAGATAAAGGATATAGGCTCAGAAACAATAAGTAACTTGCATAAGGGAGTAAACTAGTAAGTAGTTCAGGAGACCAACCCAAGCTTTTTTACTTCTAGCCTAAGGATCCTTCCATTACACCCTAACTGGTTCTAAGAAAGATCAGCTAAAAGAATGAGTAGACCAAATATATTCATGGCTATATATTTACATAGAATTTAAGAAATCATTTAGATCCCACTTTTTGTATATTAAAGCATTAATCACTGAAAATTCAACATTAAGAAATTAACAAATTATTAGGATAAAATTGTTTGGTTACTATTTTATAATGGTTTACTTGGATGAAAGTACCAATAGCACCAAAAATAGCAATAGTCCAATAACTATTTACCAAGCACCTTTTACTTTCCTGGCACTATGCTAGATGCTAGGGATGCAATGGTATTTAAATCAAACATGATAGTCTAGAACTTCACAGAGATTCCAGGGAAAGAAAGTTAACAACTGATTTTAATAAAGTGAACTAAGTGCCATGAGAGAGGATGTACAAGCTGCTATGGAAGTACACAGCTGGAATAACTGGTCCAGTCAGTTATGACAATACACAATAACAACAGTGTTACTTTTTTCTGGGTAGCTGGATCCTCTGTTCAATAAAGCTGTACACACATACGGTATGATTTTCTTCTAGTTAACCTATCTCTTGACCCATCACAAATACAAAACCCACCAAAAAGAAATGCCTTTTGAAGTCCTACTCTGATGTTTGTTCTTCAGAAGGTTTTATTAAAAAATCATTAAAATATGGGTATTCAGTCTTTATACTATTTCATTCGTATCTACTTCATTGTAATATTTAAATCCCAAATAAAGTCAGATATATAAAAAACGTCAACTTCCATTGTTTCACAGTACCTGTAGTAAAAAGAACCACTTATTTATTGTTGATTTCTAAAATTAAATGTGATAAAATCTTTTTTACCACCAAAGTGAAATAAAAGGTTACACTCTAATAGGCTGGTGTATTAGTCCATTTTCACACTGCTGATAAAGACATAGCTGAGACTGGGAAGAAAAAGAGATTTAATTGGATTTATAGTTCCATATGGCTGGGGAGGTCTCAGAATCATGGCAGGAGGCAAAAGGCACTTCTTACATAGCAGTGGCAAGAGAAAATGAAGCTGTAAAAGTGGAAATCCCTGATAAAACTGTCAGTTCTCATGAGACTTACTCACTATTACAAGAATAGCATGGGAAATACCTGTCCCCATGATTCAATTACCTACTCCTGGGTCCCTCCCACAACACATGGGAATTCAAGGTGAGATCTGGGTGGGGACACCACCAAACCATATCATTCCACCCCTGGCCCCTCCAAATCTTATGTCCTCACATTTCAAAACCAGTTATGCCTTCCCAATAGTGCCCCAAAGTCTTAACTCATTTCAGCATTAACTCAAAAGTCCATAGTCCAAAGTCTCATTGGAGACAAGGCAAGTCCCTTTTGCCTATAAGCCTGTAAAATCAAAAGCAAGCTAGTCACTTCCTAGATAATTGATACAATGGGGATACAGGTATTGGGTAAACACAACTGTTCCAAATGGGAGAAACTGGCCAAAATAAAGAGGTTACAGGGCCCATGCAAGTCTGAAAACCAGCAGGGCAGCCAAATTTTAAAGCTCCAAAATGATCTCTTCTGATACCAAGTCTCACATCCATGTCACGCTGACGCAAAAGGTAGGTTCCCATGGTCTTAAGCAGCTCTGCCCCTGCGGTTTTGCAGGGTACAGCCTCCCTCCTGGCTGCTTTCATGGGCTGGCGTTGAATGTCTACATCTTTTCCAGGCACATGGTGCAAGCTGTTGGTGGATCTACCATACTGGGGTCTGGAGGATGGTGGCCCTTTTTTCACAGCTCCACTAGGCAGTGCCCCAGTAAGGACTCTGTGGGGGCTCAGACGCCACATTTCCCTTCTGCACTGCCCTAGCAGTGGTTCTCCATGAGGGTCCTGCCTCTGCAGCAAACTTCTGCCTGGGCATCCAGGCATTTCCATACATCTTCTGAAATCTAGGCGGAGGTTCCCAAACTCAATTCTTGACTTCTGTGCACCCGCAGGCTCAACACCATATGGAAGCTGCCAAGGCTTGGGGCTTCCATCCCCTGAAGCCACAGCCCAAGCTGTACATTGGCCCCTTTCAGCCACAGCTGGCATGGCTGGGACACAGGGAACCGACTCCTTAGGCTGCACACAGCATGGGGACCCTGGGCCAGGCCCACGAAATCACTTTTTCCTCATGGACCTCCAGGCCTGTGATGGGAGCGGCTGCTGTAAAGGTCTCTGACATGGCCTGAAAACATTTTCCGCATTGTCTTGGGAATTAACATTAGGCTCCTTGCTATTTATGCAAATTTCTGCAGCCAGCTTGAATTTCTCCCCAGAAAATGGGTTTTTCTTTTCTATCGCATAGTCAGGCTGCAAATTTTCCAAGCTTTTATGCTCCATTTCCTTTATAAAACTGGATGCCTTTAACAGCACCCAAGTCACGTCTTGAATGCTTTGCTGTTTAGGAATTTCTTCTGCCAGATAAACTAAATCATGTTTCTTAAGTTTAAAGTTCCACAAATCTCTAGGGTAGAGGCAAAATGCCACCAGTCTCTTTGCTAAAACATAACAAGAATCACCTTTACTCAAGTTCTCAATAAGTTCCTCATCTCCATCTGAGACCACCTCAGCCTGGACTTTATTGTCCATACTGCTGTAAGCATTTGGGCAAAGCCATTCAACAACTCTCTAAGAAGCTCCAAAATTTCCTACATTTTTCTGTCTTCTTCTGAGCCCTCCAAACTGTCCCAACCTCTGCCTGTTACCCAGTTCCAAAGCCGCTTCCACATTTTTAACTATCTTTTCAGCAAAGTCCCACTCTACCAGTAGCAATTTACTGTAATTAGTCCATTTTCATGCTGCTGATAAAGACATACCTGAGACTTGAGGAGAAAAAGAGGTTTAATTGGACTGAAAGTTCCACATGACTGGGAGATCTCAGAATCATGGCGGGAGGCAAAAGGCACTTCTTACACGGTGGCAGAAGAGAAAATGAGGAATGAAGAAGAAAAGCGGAAACCCCTGTTAAACCCATCAGATCTTCTGAGACTTATTCACTATCCCGAGAATAGCACAAGAAAGACTCACACCCATGATTCAACTACCTCCTCCTGGGTCCCTCCCACAACACGTGGGAATTCTGGGAGATACAATTTGAGATTTGGAGGGGGGGACACTATCAAACCATATCAGCTGGGTAGCCACAAAATGACAAAAGTGATAACACCAAGAGATCAGTATGACTGCAACATATAAAAGACAATAAGAAAGTGCCTCATGACGGAGTAGAAACAGGATCCCAGATTCCTTTATTCCAGATTCCTTCATTGTACTACTGACATTTTTCACATGTAAAGTGGTAAAAGAAATGGTTCTATTTCCTTTTGTATTATTCTGTAATAAAATAACAAAAATTCATGATATTGGGAAATGTGAGTATTTAAAATGACACATTAAATTGAATAGAAAACATTGCATTTCATTTTTTAAAAATATATCAAGGAACTGGATCTGTGATTTTTAAGATCTAGAAAGTCACTGCAGGAAAGCCATTTAGGCCAGGCAGAAATCAAGAGTACAAAACAGCAATACTGTTCATATGACAGATGAAGATATGGTTTGATCTGAGCCACAGAAAGAGACGGTTTAGGCCAGGCACAGTGGCTCACATCTGTAATCACAGCACTTTGGGAGGCCAAGGTGGGCAGATCACATGAGTCAGGAGTTCATGACCAGACTGGCCAACATGATAAAACCCCATCTCTACTAAAAAATACAAAAATTAGCTGGGCTTAGTGGCAGGCGCCTGTAATCCCAGCTACTCAGGAGGCTGAGGCAGGAGAACCGCTTTAACCCAGGAGGTAGAGGTTGCAGCAAGCTGAGATTGCGCCACTGCACTCCAGCCTGGGTGACAAAGCAAGGCTCTGTCTCAAAAAAAAAAAAAAAAAAAAGAATAAAGAAAGAGAGGGTTAACATTAAGTTAATCAAAGAATCAAATTCATAAATTAAAAGAACCAAAACTGAAATAAATTTCCTAAAAACAAACTTCTATTATAGAGAAAAAAGTTAAGCCTAAGTGAAGAACATTAACCAGTAAATTGATCCTGATGTGAAAGATGTCTCAGGAAATTTATGAGTAAATGTAACTTACATAAACATAATTTAGCCTCCTTTTAGAAAGATATAGATGAAAATTTAATATTTAGCAGCTAATCAAAATTTTATAGCAAGCAATAAGTTAAAATTTCAGACAGATTTCCCTCACATATGTCTATATCTAACTCGTATTTTAAATTGATTTGTTAAAATAACATATAAGAGCTACATTTAAATCTATGCGCAGATTGTGAACACAGATATGTATACACATCAGTTACCCATACACAAACAAAAAAATTATGAAACTATCTTCAAATTTTGCCCTGGAATTAGTAATTTGTTCAACAGTAGAACTCAACTCTTTCTTAGCCCAGCGCAGTGGCTCACGCCTGTAATCCCAGCATTTTGGGAGGCTGAGGCAAGTGGATCACTTGCGGTCAGGAGTTCGAGACCAGCCTGGTCAACATGGTGAAATCCTGTCTCTACTAAAAAAAACACAAAAATTAGATGGTCATGGTGGTGCCCACCTGTAATCCCAGATACTCTGGAGGCTAAGGCAGGAGAATCGATTGAACCTGGGAAGTAGAGTTTGCAGTGAGTCAAGATCCTGTGAGATCATGCGACTGCACTCCAGCCTGAGGAGACAGAGATCGTGCTTCAAAACAAACAAACAAACAAATGCATCTCTTTTTTGCTGCTGTTCTATAAATGCAACATGCAAACTCAAATCATTTTTGGAAAAAGTTACTTTATAAATAACTGAGTAAATCTTCACACTTAAATCTGTCTTTTCCAACCAGCCCAAATTTGTCAGAATATTAATATCCAGATTAGACTAAATAAATGAAATCTGTGCCTATAGTTCTAGAATTTTTTAAAGTACTTATTTAAAATGTGTTATTTATAAGCATATATTAATTAAGACTCCCATTATGAATAACCACATACTTCCAATAATTTCCTCTTTATAACTTCCTAGTTATTAACATTCAGTAAATTTTACTTAGCCAGAGATTGAAATTACAGAAAAAATTTAATAGAACTTCTGAAAATATTTTATTTATATTCCATTTCAGCCAATTACTCATTTTCCAAATCTATAAGGCCATCTGTCTCAAGTTCAAAATCTTTAAAATTATTTGAAAAACTATTTTTTAAAAAATGATTGAAAAGCATTTCAACACAGAGTAATGAAATGCACAAATTTAAAATATTACATACAACAATAAAATACATACATATAACAACAATGAAAAATCTTTATTTAAAACACGAAGTTATTAAAATGGGTAAAATGACATAGTAAAATAAAATTTTTTCAAAACTCACTTTAAAGAAAACATACAATGACATGGATTATAATATATACAAAATAGGAAATAAATCATCACCTGTCATTAATGGGAAGATCCGCACGTATTCAAAATATTCATAATTTTAAGTCAGATACATAGAACACTGTGTGAGTGCTTCTACATTTAGTCTCTTTAGAGGCGTTTTAAATTCCGCTTACTCTGGGCACTTCCTGGCACAGCATCTTTTCTATTTCTTGGCTTTGCTGCTCCTCTACTACATTCTTCAGACCCATGATAAGCACACAAACATAACACACAAAAGTCAAAACCACAGGCTGTGCGGCTACACAGTCCCCTTTTCTTATATGGCTGGTACTTAGCAGGGGATTGGCACCTTGGACAAGGTTTTAATGCTTCATCAATAAAAAGTGTTTTGGCAACCTGCAGTGAAAGCACACACACTAAATCTTCTGGTGTCATATAGGGGAGCACTTTATTTCAAACTCTGTAAATATTTATTTCTAATAACTTATAATAAATACTCACCTTAACATATTCTTCCTGTTTACTACTTAAGTGAGTAACAGAAGAGCTTGCTAGAGGTGTCAAAACTTCTCCCCAGGGAGATAATGTTGACCCTTGCTCTCTCTGAGAACCAGGTATCCTAGCCTGTGCCTGCACAGATCTTAAAGCTGAGCGATTTAAAAGCTGGAGCCGAGTGGCAGCATCCTCGACATTTAATACAGCCCCCTGTAGTAAAGGACAAGAGGCATCAATACTGCAATACCAAAACAGTTCCAGGATAGCTTTCTGTTGCACGTGGATTTATATGCTTTGAAGACGTTTTTTACCATCAGAATTCTCCCCTAAACCATTCCTTTTTAGGGAAAAAAAAAAAAAAAAAAAAGACCTTTTCTCACCTAACATACGAACGTTAAATAAACATAAAAAGAAAAATGTTAAAATTAAATTCTACATCTAAGTTTCTATGACTGGTTATTTTTCCATTTATTTTAAACTTGGTTCAGCAAACCTTTCCTGTAAAGGACCAGATAATATAATGTATAGTCTAGACATTGTGGGCCATGTAGTTGCAGCTACTCAACTCTGTGGTTGTAGAAAAAGCAGCTGTAGACAAGAAGTGAACAAAAGAGTGGAGAAAACCATCAAACAGTTTTTTTCTTTTAAAATTGTTTTTGTTTTGGTAAATAATACATTAGAATAGTTCAAGTAGAAAGCAACCAGTCCATGTTGGAATAGGACAGCAAAGGGCCCCAGGAAGGATGTCTCTGAGGAAAAGAAGGAACAGGTAGAATACCTGATTTGTTTGGACTTACACAGAGGAGACTTTCAGTTCTGGTGGATAATGGGAGATGAATCAGGGATCTGTATAGAGAAACACTAAGCAAAAATAAATAAATAAAAGAGAGAAAAAAACTAGGCAATTATTAACTGGAGAGAAAAAGTTATACTAGGAAGAAAGTGTAATCATAGTGTACAACATATGACAGCTGTGAAAAAGTAATAATAATCTCAATACAATCCTTATAATGTCAGCACCTAATTCTGATTCATTCCCAAATGGTGGTGTAATTATATTCATAATATAGGAGAAGAGAAAAGGAATTCAGAGAAAGAGGGGTTATGTAGGTAGTAGTAGTAGTAGTTGTGAGAGGTTACAGCACCTAATCCTTCTATAAAAAATAGTAAAGAAATGGCAGGGAAATAAAATTATTTAGAAATATGGAGGTAAACACTAAAAGAAAGTGTTGAAAATGATTGTCTTGATGCAACAAGAATCAAGTGTATGAAGGCATAATAGTATATTTTGTTATGAGAGCCTAATTTGACTTTTTAAACCAAGTATTACTTTGAAAAAGATTTTAAAAAGCAAGTCAAATAAGCAAAAGAACATAAGAAAGGAGGGAAGGTACAGTTCTTTAAGAAGCCGAGTTTTTAAAAAAGTGATTGCTAGAATAGGAAGATATAAACTTCTGGTTTTTTTGAGACAAACTTTAACTCTGTTATCCAGGCTGGAGTGCAGTAGCATGATCTCAGCTCACTGCAACCTCCACCTCCCAGGCTCAAGCGATCCTCCCGCCTCAAGCAATCCTCCCGCCTCAAGCAATCCTCCCGCCTCAGCCTCCCAAGTAGCTGGGATTACAAGCCTGCACCATCACGCCCAGCTAATTTTTGTATTTTTAGTAGACATGGGTTTCACCATGTTGGTCAGGCTGGTCTTGAACTCCTGACCTCAAGTGATCCACCAACCTCGGCTTCCCAAAGTGCTGGGATTACAGGCATGAGCCACTGTGCCTGGCCGAATATGAGAATAGAATATTTCCTTTTTGTTATTGTTTTTGGGAATAGAATATTTCATTCTCTGGAGTTACCTGGAGGGTTGCCAGTACAATCATATGCTTCTTCCTTAGAGGAGTTAAGAAGTATATGAAGTCAAATGTTAAAATGTTAAATCAGTGCATGCTTTAACAACTGTTTTTTAAGTTCTGTCCCTAGCATGTAGGGCAGCATTTGAAAAAGAAATGTTAAGAAGGCAATTAATATCTTCCCTTTTATAAACTTCCAGAGCCAGCAGCTGCAGCAGTAAGTAGCCAAGAGCTCTGAATGGGTGAAAATATAAAATAAAAGAGAAAGTCAAAGTTTTAGTTAATAGCAGTCCCTAACAGTTCACTGTAATGAGAAACCTGCCAATCTGTATCTAGGTGTTCCTATTTGTTTATGCCACGCTTCATTCCAATTATTATATATAGTCAAATTAGAAATTTATATTATGTTATTACATATTTTTCACTAGAACAAGAATGAATTAGTGAACTCTCAGAATCTTTTTTGGTCTAAAGTTAAATTTATAATCAAACATGGGTGCCAGAGTCATCAGATACCTATTATACAAAATAGCATGCCTGAGAAGAATCCATCAGCTTCTGTAAGACTTTTCTTGTAACTTTAAAGCCAGAATTCAAATCCTCAAGGGACTGCAAGTTTATGATGCTTCACAGGTGATCTGCTATGCTCACTCACCTCCAGGCTTGCACATGTGCTATTTCCTCTGCTAAAACCCTCTTCTGTCTTCACCTGGCAAACTGCTAACTCATCATTCAAGTCTCAGTTGAGATGCACTTCTCTTGATTCCCAAGTATCAGTCAAAAACTCCTTTAAATAACTCTGGGCTTCCCCTAACACACCAGGATTGTAGTCACCTATTTACCTATATTACCCCCAGGGTATGTACTCCAAAAGAGCAGGAACCATGTCAGAAATGTTCACCATTGTAATGTGAGCACTGGCACAGTTACTAGCACGTAATGTCCACTCGAAAGACTGGATTAAGAATGCTATAAAGGTGTCTTATTATAATTAGGATTCACCATATCGCTGGTATTCAAATGCTTCTAAGAGCACATATACTTAAGCAGCAACAAATCCCAATAAGATGTTCCTGATGCTATGTAGTTTATTCCACTTATAGACTGGGTGAAAATGGAGTTCGGGAAAACTAAAGAATTTATGAGTGAATGTTTGTTAAATGGAAAAGGTTAAAAGAGCAGGAAAGCCAAATTAGGTTACCTAGCAACATGAGATTATTATGTATTTATACAAATCCATTTTACAGAATTATTACATACATTACCTCAGAATCTGTTTTCAGTTGCGTGATATAAAATTTCCTCCTCCGATTTGCATTTTTATCTTGAACAACAATTTCACGCCAATTTCTGCTTACTTTCCAAACACTGTAACAAAAAGATCCATCCTTCTATAGTATTAACGTTTTGTTGTGTATGCTAATGAGAAAAATTTGTTTTAAAGATTTACAAATTTTGTTTCAAATTTTTAGGTTTAAAGTAAATTTAAACCTAAAAATTTACATAAAAATATTACTTGGCCGACATAGTTATTTCATATCGATTCATCATATAAAAGAAGTCCTATTAAAATATAAGGCATATGCCATCATTATACAGATAGATTACTCTTTTATAAATGGTCATATAAAGCCAATATGAGTCCACTGGGAGACTAAGAGGATTTAACTTCAAATGTGACATTAAAAATTTGGAACAAGAGATGCAGGAAATGATTGTCATCTATAACACAAGATGAAAATGATTGTCTTGATGTCAAGAGGTTTTTATCAATTTCTCCTATACCTGTGTTTAACAAATCTCTGTCATTTTGATTATATAAACACAAGCACAATTCACAAGCCTTCATTGGCATTACTAAGTGCCAACTATAAATACTATTATGGGTTGTACCACAGAGTTCCTATTTTATCAACCAAAGTTTATGAGAATGAAGCAGCTAAAGAAAAAACACAATTTTTGTCCAGTGATTGCTGATTTATCAATAACTGACAATATTATTATTAAAAAGTAATACCTTGACTGTTAATCTGGACTTTTTTTGTTATTCTAACAAATCAAAGGGAATAAGGTCAGGAAAAGATTGAAATAAAGAAGTCACTTCTTACGGCGGGTCCCAGTTGTCAACACTATTCTTCCAGCTACTATGGCTGCTTCAATTGCCATTGACTCTCTCTAATCTGATAAATATGCCCTATATCAGAGGGAAGTAAAGGAACAGGCAGAAAGCCACCCAATAATAGGGAAGAGGGCTGGGCGTGGTGGCTCACACCTGTAATCCCAGCACTTTGACAGGCCGAGGCAGGTACATGAGGTCAGGAGATTGAGATCATCCTGGGCAACATGGTGAAACCCTGTCTCTACTAAAATACAAAAAATTAGCCGTGCCTGGTGGGATGTGCCTGTAGTCCCAGCTACTAGGGAGACTGAGGCAGGGGAATCACTTGAACACGGGAGGCGGAGGTTGCAGTGAGCCAAGATTGCGCCATTGCACTTCAGCCTGGCGACAAAGTGAGACTCCATGTCAAACTAATAATGATAATAATAATAATAATAATGATGGGAAAGAAATGACTACATAATTGGGTATTTGCCACAGATATTGCAACTGATCAACTCTAATGTTACCAGGAACAGTACTGCCAACATAGTTACATACTTTGCAGTACAAATACTATACATATGGAGAGATGGGAAGGAGAGACAATTGTTGAAATATGACTGAAAATCAACTGCTCACATAAGCAAGCATCCAAAAGTATCAGCCAATTTTAAATGGTCCAAATACTCCAGCATATAAAAATAACATTCCTGGCTGGTCACAGTGGCTCACACCTGTGACCCCAGCACTTTGGGAGAGCAAAGCAGGAGGATTGCTAGAGCCCAGGAGTTTGAGACCAGCATAGACAATGTAGTAAGACCCCATCCATACTATTTTTAAAATCCTATATCTCAACCATCTCCTTAATTTTTTAAACAGTTTATCGTTTGAACATTTTTAAAAGGCACACAATATGGGTGCACTAATCTGTTTATTATCCCATTTAAGTTACACCAAAGACATTCTTGATCAAGTCTATTCCAGAAAGCCTTAAACCTTATCTTTCCACAAAAAAGAGTTTGTGGAAAAATACTGGATTAGAAATCAGAGAGCTCACTGTAGACCTAGATCTATTCCTTTCTGCTTGACTAGCTGCCAGCAGGTCACTTCTTTGGGGCTCGTTTCCTCATCTGCAAAATATGTGATTGAACTAGATACCTAAGAAGACTTCCAGCTATGAAGTCCTACAGTTCTCTACAACAGCCTACAATTAATGTATGGAGGAAAGACAAAGAAAGGCTTTGATAGAAGTAGTGGCCATAAAAACAAGAAGGACAGGACAGGCAGTGGCTCACGCCTGTAATCCCAGCACTCTGGGAGTCCAAGGTGGTAGGATCACTTGAACCCAGGAGTTCCAGACCAGCCTGTGCAACATAGTGAGACCCCATCTCTACAAAAACTAAAAAACAAAACAAAAAGCCAAGGACCTTATAAAAAACTCTTGACATATACCTATCAAGAAAGAAGCTAACTTTCTGCATGTTCCTCCATAACCATCACCTTATAGATGATGGTTCCACATGACTTCTCTCCTTCATTGTCATGGCATTCCCATGGGTCTTGTCTTCTGATAGTCTTGTAACTCCCCCAAATTGGCATGAACAGAGTCTCCTTTTAGTCTTTGTAACCCTAGTTCCCACTCTCAATACTCCCAAATGTGTTTATTATGTAGCAGCATTCACTCTACTGCAACATTTGTGAACACAAATTCTTCAGTTTCTAATCTCTTGAAATTCCCCAAAGTCATTAACTTTCACTGCTGTGTTAACAATAAAAATTAAATAATCCACACTCCCCTGGTCTCTGGAAAGATCAAACCCTAAAATAAAAGCTAACTATTGTTTTTAAATTCTAGAACTTAAATAATTAAGTGGTATTCTTTGTATATTGTCACTTCTCAGTCACCACAATGCATTACATTATTTCTGACCAAGTGTCATAACCTTAACACTACTTGCAATCAGACAATAGGATCTGAACTATTAAATAAATCATTAAACAACTTCCATGGAATAGAGCTCGCATTCCTGAAAATTCGAAGTTCAACTTTTAGCAACTTTATTTCCAAATAACAGTGATAAAAACTTTATAAAAAAAAAAAAAAAAAAGACTATATTATTGCTACCAAAGCTTTTAAACAGAAGGAACTGTATTAGCAAGCTCTGTTGAGAAGTTTGCTTAAACTACCTTTGACATAAGACAATAAAATATAAAGATAATAAAACAAAAAAAAAACAAAGGATAACCACTCAAGTCACAGAAAAACTTTCCAACTTAAAAAAAAACTTGTATTTCATAAACAACCCTTACTTCTTACCTGCATAGGCTCTCTGCAGTCAAGGAATCTAAAACCATAGCAAGAATATGCTTTAAATTTCTATATTTCAATTCTGTTAAGATGTCCAGTTTTTCTATACCCATCTTCTTGCCAATCAGTCCTGCAAGTATACACTGTAGTACAGCTATTTTCTCCCCATCCCCTTCCTCTAAGAATTCATGTCCACTAGTTTGCTGGCATCTTTTCCTTTTGCTTTTCATGAAGAGCTCATGCACCAATTGCAAGGCTGGGGTCTTTGATAAATTCTTTAAGCTAAAGGTTGAATCCCTACTCTCATCACTGTTCAGCTGAGCCTCTGAGATAGCAGAAGCAGCTGCTGCTCTTTTTTCAGAGTCAGGGTGGACAATCTGCTTTTCCTCTTCTGTCTCTGACTGTGAGCCTTGCTCCCGAAGGGTGGACAGTCTTCTTGACCTTCTAAGATGTCTTATCTTTCTTATGGTGTCCCCCACTTTGGGAGTCCCCTTATGTTTCTGGAATAGTTCTTGAAAAGAACCCTCCTGGTCAGAGAGAGAATCTTCTGATTTCTCCAAGCTAAGTGAGTTAAAACCACTGTCTTCAGGCGTTGAAATATTGCCCTTCACTTCAGGTGAGGGAGAAAGTATTTGAATTGCATTAAATCTAATGTTTGACACAAGATTACTTATTGGAGTCACAAATATGTCCTCATCTGTTCCACAAGTTGTTCCACTAACAGAGGAAGCCAGGGGCTCTGGACATGTATTCTCATCATTAATGCATAAACTGCTATCACTAAAGTCATGTGTGATAGAGTCTTTAAAATTATTGCCTTGAATTGGAGATATACATTCAACTTCAAATAGGTTACAGTCATCTTTGGAATCATCAATTGTGGAAGTCTTTTGCTGAGAAAAATTAAGCCTCAATTTTTGACTGCTCGAAGTCACTTCTTCTGTTTTTAAAGTGCTAGTAACTAGAGGGCTAAAATTATTTGGCCTGGACAAACCTGCAGCACTGCTTGGGATATTTTTTTCTAAGTTGAGAACTTGGCTTATACTACTTTCTAGAGAACTATTTTGTGATTCAAAGTCCCCCTTTAGAAGAGAGAAAGATAGATTCAACCTTCTACGAGGTAAACATTTTTTATCACTGATTTTAGGTGTTTCACAAAGTTCTGGGGTTTTATCCTTTTCCTTTCTAAGCAAGATAAATTTCTTTTTTTGAGTGGGAGACTCTAAAGGATGTGTTAAGTCCAGGCTTGAAGCTTCAGGGTGCTCATGGAGTAATGTTGGGCCTTTTTCTTTTTTTCCAAGATAGTCTCTGTCTGTATTATCAAAGGTACAAGATTTTAACTCACTGTAGCCACTATCTTGAAGTGAAGATGTGGAACAATCTCTGAAGGTAGAGTACTTGGAGGTGACAATTGGAGGACAGTCCACCCCATTTCCTGCTTCAGTGCTAGCTTGACCTGAGTGCCTTTGTGCCATCTTCAAAACCTCTGTTTCTGCAAAGTGACAACAAAGTTATTCTGCCTTTGAAATGAGTATCCAGGCAGCTTACACCAAAATACATTATTTGTTATGAGTACAGATGATAATGGAAACTTATATGGCAATTTTTGAAAAGTTACTTTAAAAATTCAATTCTACTCCGTAAAAACTGATGTGTATCCTACTTAAAACAAGTTCTTGACATCATAAAACCAAAATGTTCAGGTTATAAATATTCAAAGATCATTTGATTAACCATAGTCTAAGCACTATGCACACATATTTTATTGAACTACCCCACAGAGAAAAAACTTAGAAGCATTATTTTTAGATTATTTTATTACCTTATGATTTTCACAGAACTAAAAAACTTTTGTTTTAATATTCCAGCTTATTTGTGTCAGCCTATATTAGTCTACTCAAAAAACACTATATGCTACTTTTTAAACATCTTTGGGAAATGTGTCAAATAATGAGTGCTGCCACTAGCTCTATCTGCAATCAGGCTGAACAACTCCAGAGTAATGACGTTCAAACATGTAACACAGACCTGTTGTTGTAGAAGCCTAGTCCCCATGACCATTCACAAGGTCTGAATTTTCAGACTTAAGCCTTGACAAAGACTCTGGCTTGTCAATGAACTACTAACACATTCTCTGTGAGCTAACCAAAATGAACCACTGCACCACAGGTAGGGCTATTTCAAATCTGGCATGTTGCACTCATTCAAATCTCATTTTCTAAATATTTTGTGATGCAAGGTCATCCAGCCTTGACTTCACAGTTTATAGACAACTATTTATGGGAAAACCACGATTTAAAATATTCATGAAGTTGCAAAAAAGAATGCAACTGAATTACTTAAAGAAAAACAGTTATTCAGTAGCTACATGAGCAAGAAATAACAGTAAGAAATATTGTATACTCCTTAACCTTTTCAACAGTATCATCACATTCCTTTTTAGAAACTTAAATCTTAAAGCTAAGAAATTGATTTCGAAAAAAATAGTGTGAAAAAATTATTATAGTTTTTGATATTTTTCCTGATGATTCAAAGGACACTAGGAAGACTGTCTTTGCTTCAAAGTTTTCTCCAGGGTAAATGCACAATTTTGCTACATTAAAAGATTCTGGGAAGGTCTATTTAGTTGACTGTAATGCCACAGTAATTTATTTATGAAATTTTATCAAATATATGAGTGAATGATCTTTGTTACAAAAGCAAACTGCTACTCTAAACACAAAATTATTTCTTTATGGTATAATGATCATTAGATTATTTTTACTAAACAAAATTTGAGTATTTTTAACCTTTTAAAGCTATACTTTTTTTTTTTTTTTGATATGGAGTCTCGCTTTGTCGTCCAAGTTGGAGTGCAGTGGCGTGATCTTGGCTCACTGCAACCTCCACCTTCCGAATTCAAGCGATTCTCCTTCCTCAGCCTCCCGAGTAGCTGGAACTACAGGCGTGTGCCACCATTCCCAGCTAATTTTTTGTATTTTTAGTAGAGATGGAGTTTCAACATGTTAGCCAGGTTGGTCTCGATCTCCAGACCTTGTGATCCGACCACCTCAGTCTCCCAAAGTGCTGGGATTACAGGTGTGAGCCACCATGCCTGGCCTATACTTGTTTTTTATAAATGACATATATGTCCCCTTCTGATCTACATCCTCTCAGATCACTGCTAACTTCTACACATGGTCACAAGCCAAGAAGATTTATCAAACTGATTTTTATAATTTTGTTATATTTTAAATAATTTTATTTTACAAATATTAAATTAATACAATAGAATATATATTCAAATTATACCTCCATGAACTGTTTTCTCCCTCTCTGAAAGTAATTCTGTTAAATAACACTTTTTATTCAATTTGGTAAAATTAGGTCACAGAACTTTTATTTTTCTATTTTTATTATTTATTAATTTTTTTGAGATGGAGTCTCACTCCTGTTGCCCAGGCTGGAGTGCAGGGGGACAATCTCCACTCACTGCAGCCTCCGCCTCCCAGGTTCAAGTGATTCTCTTGCCTCGGCCTCCCCAGTAGCTGGGATTACAGCTGTCCACCACCACGCCCGGCTAATTTTTGTATTTTAAGTAGAGTCGGGGATTCGCCATGTTGGTCAGGCTGGTCTCGAACTCCTGACTTTAGTTGATCCACCCACCTTGGTCTTCCAAAGTGCTGGGATTACAGGCGTGAGCCATCGTTATGACAACTGTACTGCTACTTCACCACTAGGTGTCTCACAATGCTAGAATTTAGGAAACTAAGAGGCAAATTGTTAAAAACAAAGTGGGGAATGCAGATATTACCCTCTTTCCCCTAAAACGTTATCCAAAATCTGGCCAGTGGTTCACGATTGTAATCCCAGAACTTTAGGAGGCCGAGGCGGAAGAAACGTTTGAGTCCAGGAGTTTAAGACCAGCGTGGGTAACATAGTGAGAAC
Source organism: Sapajus apella (assembly GCF_009761245.1). NCBI lineage: Eukaryota > Metazoa > Chordata > Mammalia > Primates > Cebidae > Sapajus > Sapajus apella. The sequence goes on along the minus strand of NW_022436943.1, from coordinate 798,347 downwards.
CTATCTCTTAAAAAAAAATTGTTCATTTCTACTTTAGAAGGGAAAGAAAAAAAGAAAAAAAAATTGTTAATCTACACACTTGAAGTTGCCTCCAATGTCCTTTCTCCGCTATCATTTTCATCTTTCTACTACCCCAAGACGTTGGTCCCAAATGTGGTTCTTCACAACTTAATTTTAAAATTATTCATGTAAAATCATGGACTGTTGTATTTTCAGGACTCAACAGTTCACGGATAAATCAGTCAAGCCTCTTTGATACTTCGACATTCATTTTAAGAACCAGCCTTCTGATACAAGGCTGGTTTTCCCTAAAGTAGTCTTTAAAAAAAAAAAAAAAAAGCACCTATCAAATCAGAGAATTAAATACTTATATTAAACACAAATATCCTTCATTTGTTAAAGTGGAAACTCTTACCATCAGTAAATCTGGATCTCTTGGACGTCAAAGTTACGTAGGCCTCCAAACAAGAAATTCTCTCATTTTTGCCTTTAAAATTCATGCCAAAGTAATGTCACTTAATGAGAAAAACTTCGGTTCGAACAATTAATTGGAAGGTGCAGCAGCACGATAATTGCTCAAAGTCGAAGGAGACACAGGATGCATGCCGGATTATTTCTAACACTTGAGAAAGTCTATAACATTTTGAATTTCCTTCAGCCCTCCAGAAAATAGTTCTCTTAATATCCCTGTTTTCTCTAGCTGGACTTGGACCTGAGTAAACTCCCCAAATTCGGGTCCCTGAAAAGGCAATGTGTGCTGCAGCCCGGCACTGACTCCCCGGAAGGGCTATGGCGGGCGGGTGGGTAACGGTCTCACCAGGGCGTCAAAGATCCGCTCGGCCCAGAAAGCCAGAGGTGGCAGGGGGCGGACGGACGTCACCTGGAGCGGAGGAGTGAGGGCTGCCGTGCGCCTCCCTAGGCCCAGCACCTGGAAGGCACAGGGGGACGCGGGGCCGGTGCTGCGGCCAGGGCCGCCTGGAGACCCGCTAGCGGGTACTCGTCTGGGGTCTCCGCGCCGCCCGCCTGGAAGCCGCGGAGCCGGGCGGGGCGCCGAGGGGCACAGGTGGGAGAGGAGCCGGGCAGCCGCTGCTGGAGGCGCCGGGGACGAGCCTCGGCCTCGTCCCCTGGGATGCGGGCTATGGCAACCCCCACGCCAGCTTCGCTTGGGCCGCTGCCTTACCCTCCTCCTATTTGAACTGCCCGCCCCGAGTAACCGCTACGCTCAACCCCGCCCCGCGCCGCGCCGCGCCGCGTCGCACCGCCCCTGCCTCCGGCTCCGGCTCCGCAGCGCCCCCGCCCGGCCGCCCTCAGGCTTCGCCTACGCGGGAGGAGCACCCTCTGTCACCCCTGTAGCCGCCCCGAGGCGAGTCAGAAAGGCTCCTCCTTTACCAATTCCCACTTTGGGAAGCATTACCGTATTTAGAAAGGCTAATATGGCCTACAGTGGGATGCCATTAGAAATCGTGTAGGAGAATGTTTTCTTGGAAATGTTTCTCCAAACTGTGAAATGTAAAAAGCATGTTATAAATCCTTTTAGGTTGAAAATATGGGTAAACACAGGATGAGGTCTGAAAGGTATGAATAACTTGGATAAAGTACCTTTGTATAGGAGTATGTTGCTTTTTAGTTGTGTCTTTCAATCTGTTTTCTTTTCGTGTTTCTACAAGGAATATATACAGATTTTGTAATAAGAAAGCTGAGCCAGGTGTGGCAGCTCACCTCTGTAATCCCAGCACTTTGGGAGTCAGAGGAGGGAGGATCACTTGAACCAAGGAATTCGAGACCAGCCTGGGAAACATAGTGAGACCCCCGTCTCAAAAAAAAAGATTATTTAAAAATCTATTAATAAAAACAAGAGTGAAATGTGTTCATTGTTTACAAACATTCCTTTTGGAGCATTATGAACTCCCAAGTACCCTCAATGCCAAATATATTTTTTAAACCCTAATTTTTTCATTCAATAAATATTTACTGGGCACCTACTATATGCCAGGGACATGCCTGCTGCTCTTGGCAGCTTCTTCCTAGTCTCCTTTTTCTGGCTTCTTTTCCTTGGCCTACTCCGTAAATGAGACATCCTACCTCAGCATTTTTATTAGTTTATCATCCCATGCTTAATTCACATTCAGAACTTCAACCATCACTTTTAAGCCAGTAACAGGCACTACCACCACTCTTCTCTGACTGGACATTTCTTCATCTGGATGTCCCTAAGTCATCCAAAATCAAACTCATTAACAATTATTATTATTATTTTGAGACAGAGTCTCACTCTGTCACCTAGGCTGGAGTGCAGTGGCATGATCTCAGCTCTCTGCAGCCTCCACCTCCCAGGTTCAAATGATCCTCCTGTCTCAGCCTCCTGAATAGCTAGGATTACAGGCGCCCACCACCACATCCGGCTAATTTTTGTATTTTTTTTTTTTTTTTTTTTTTTGAGACGGAGTTTCACTCATGTTACCCAGGCTGGAGTGCAATGGCACGATCTCGGCTCACTGCAACCTCCGCCTCCCGGGTTCAGGCAATTCTCCTGGCTCAGCCTCCCGAGTAGCTGGGATTACAGGCACGCACCACCATGCCCAGCTAATTTTTTGTATTTTTAGTAGAGACGGGGTTTTACCATGTTGACCAGGATGGTCTCGATCTCTTGACCTCGTGATCCACCCGCCTCGGCCTCCCAAAGTGCTGGGATATTTTTGTATTTTTAGTAGAGATGGGGTTTTGCCATGTTGGCCAGGCTGGTCTCAAATTCTGATCTCAAGTGATCCACATGCCTCGGCCTCCCAAAGTGCTGGGATTACAGGCATGAGCTATTGTGCCTGGCCACTAACGATTATTAAGTTCCAACTAGGTGCCAATTACTGGGCTAGCAACTGGGAATACAAAGCTGACAAAGGCACAGTTACTGCTGTTAAGGAGCTCTTTGGCACAGAGCAAATCCTGTAACAGAGGAACAGTAGCAACACAGAGGAAAGAGGAACCAGCTTAGCCCTACTGCAGAAGAGAGTGTGGTGCTACCTTCCTAAAGGCCATGGCATGAGACAGATTTTGATGTACAAGTGGCAATCTAAAAGGCAGACAACAGGAAAATTCCAAACTTAAAATGTACAAGGGCAGGAAAATTTCAAACTCAAAATGTGCAAGAGCATTTGGGCACATAGAGAAACTGCAGATAATTTGTTATAGGCAGAAACTAAGAGTTGTTGGAGGAACAGATTAGAGAAAATTCTTGAGAAGTTAAGAAGCTAAGTCTTGGAGAGGTCTGGATGCACATTAACAGTCTGAAGAGCATTTTAAAAAGTCCACTCTGGTGGCAGAATGGAAGACAGAATGAAGAGAGGCAAGGGTGGCTGCCAGGAGACCAGTAGGGAGCTACTGCGTTTCTCCAGAAGACAGTGGGGTGGAGCAGAACCAAGACATGACATATTCAGTTGGCAGAATCAACTGCATGGGACAAGGGGTGAGGGAGTGAAGAGTATAGGATTGGGAGACAATAAGACACATTTACTGTGAGTCTGTTATGTTTGAGGTACCTGTAGGACCGTAAAGAATTAATGAATTACACATTCTTCAAGACAGCGTCTTTCTGAAGCCTACGCCACACTCCCTGGTAGATTGAATAGTACCCTCTTCAAACAAATCTCTTATTACAGCCATTTTGTCCTTTCCTGCCCCACATTTACAATCCTCTTGCAGAATTCTGCTTAATTTTCTCTGTGTAATTTATTACCTTCTAAAATCCCATATTATCTACTCATTTTGTTTAATGTCTGCTCCCCATCTCCACCCCAATGACAGGGCAGGTAATTTTGCCTATGGTTAAATAAAATCCACATAACCACAAAACCATTTAAACATTACCCTCTTCTTTTTTCTCCAGTTAATTTTTCTTGAGATATTTTATTATGACTGAGGAGTAAATGACCATATCATATCATGTCTCCTTTATATTGTTCAAGGAAGAATCATTGCCACCTATCCCCACCTAAAAATGGGCAAAAAGACACCAAGTTACATACAGTTTGCCTGAGCTTTACTTACACACTCAAGATTTAAGCTGCTGAGCTGTACTTTCATATTCTTTACTCATTACAGTCTTTTGCCTTTTTGCTTCCTTTTTTTTTTTTTTTTTTTTTTTTTTTTGAGATGGAGTCTCACTTGTCACCCAGCTGGAGTGCAGTGGGGCAATCTCAGCTCACTGCAACCTCCACCTCCTGGGTTCAAGCGATTCTTGCACCTCAGTGTTCTGGGTAGCTAAGATTACAGGTGCATGCCACCATGCCTGGCTAATTTTTTGTATTTTTAGTAGAGACAGGGTTTCACCATGTTGGCCAGGCTGGTCTCAAACTCCTGAACTCAATTGATCTGCCTGCCTCAGCCTCCCAAAGTGCTAGGATTACAGGCATGAGCCACTGTGCCCACCCTTTGCTTTCCTTTCTTGCATTGAGTGTCATCCCATTATTGACTTCAGAACTCTAAAACATACCTGTCACAAGATCTAATGCTTCTTTTGGGACCATCCCATAAAACATAATGGGAGATTTCCCAAATCACCATGATACTCAAGCTATCTGGATATATTTAAGTGAATATAACCAAGGAAAAAGGAAAGACAGAGATTCAGGGAAAAAATAGCAACTTCCATTTCCGTAACCTTCTTTTTTTTTTTTCTTTTCTTTTTTTTTTTTTTTGAGACGGAGTTTCCCTCTTGCTACCCAGGCTGGAGTGCAATGGCACGATCTCGGCTCACCGCAACCTCCGCCTCCCGGGTTCAGGCAATTCTCCTGCCTCAGCCTCCTGAGTCGCTGGGATTACAGGCACGCGCCACCATGCCCAGCTAATTTTTTGTATTTTTAGTAGAGACGGGGTTTCACCATGTTGACCAGGATGGTCTCGATCTCTTGACCTCGTGATCCACCCGCCTCGGCCTCCCACAGTGCTGGGATTACAGGCTTGAGCCACCGCGCCCGGCTCCGTAACCTTCTTAATAAAGAGTTAAAAGCACTGTTGTCCAGGATGGCAAGACAACTATCCCCATTACAACAGAGCAATGCAGTAATGTCTGTCATGTCAGACAGAAAAAGTTAGTTAATGCTCTAATTGATAATAAGGTAGCTTACAGTGACCATACTCCGTAGTGATCCTAAAACTACCAGTCTCTGTTGACAGGAAAGAGCATGTTGGATTGGGAACTAAAAACGACACAAATTCTTGTTGAAATTCTTGATCTCCCTGCTATGACTTGTCATTACCTTGCCCTTCTGTAGGGTCCCAGGACCCATTTGTATTCTACATATGTTGATCCATTCTGATCGCCATAAATTGTTCTGTGCCAGAATTATCTTGATGTTTTAACTGGAGAGTTAGAATACAAGATACCTTGCAAATATGAAAGTTTGACTTTGGGGATCACTCTGTCATCTTAGGATAACAATGGTTCCATCTAATCGTTCTTATAGGGAAGCTTATTGTGACTCTTGTGTTAGATCACCTCCTTGGTTAAAAGGAGAAGTATTTTGTAACAGGGATTATGGTTAAAATATTTATGCTCTGTTAGCCTGTCTATGAAGAAAGAAGCCAGGAACTGCCGTGTTTCCCTGAAAGGTTTTAAATGGCATCTTCCTGGAAAGATCAGCTTAAATCTCTCAAGCTGGTCTGTGGAGATGCAACAGGAGCCTGAACTTCTGGAAGTGAAAGATGAGGCTCAACGCTCTCAAATTTCTGGACGGAGGGCCCGAAAGGAGTATAACCTGCTTAATAAAATATCAAAGACCTAGTGCGCGTTGGGAGAAAGAATGCCTGCTTCTTTCTTTAACTTTAACATAGTTATTAACACAAGTTATTTCCGAAATTTTTAAGTAGTTTCATTTTTTCACCCTATTAAGTAAAATATCTGCTGCGGAAAAAAGGAAACAAATTTAAAGGTTCTGAAGCTAACTGATCCATCCTATTGCAATTTTGATCTTTGAAAGAACGCACCTCCACCAAGCAGAGCATTTTGTTCTTCCATGGTGGAGGGACGGAGAGAGGTTGAGTAGACAGCGAAAGCTACCAAAATCTCTTAAAGTGGGAGTTGTTTATGTGGCTATCGTCACGCTAGCCTTTGCTTTAAAACAAGTAAAAGGACTGGGAGACGGATGTGACAGTAGCCTGTGAGAGAAAGGGCGAGAAAGCAAAAATAAATCATGAGGATAGGAGGCAGCTGCCCCACTGCCCCAGCACAGGCATCAAACAATTTTTTAAAACAATCTGGAAAGCGTTTTTCTATGTGAAAATCATTGGTGTAGTCGATTCTTCTATGTTCGTCGAAGTGACAGCTAGCCTAGTACTTCTCGGACGCTGTCATCTCGGTTTTTTTTCTAACCCTCTACCCTTCTGGAAAAGTGTTACTTTGTAGCACTACTAGTAAAAAACACACGACGCCTTGGACTTGCATAACTTTTAAAATGCACTGCTCTCCTGAAAAATTAAAATAGCTGGGGGTCAAACAGGCACTTATACCCGTAGGGTCTAACAGACAGAAAACCCTGCCTTATCGCCTTTGCGCAATCCGGGCTCTCTGGCCCCGCCCAGGACGGAAAAGGCAGAGAGCGACTCCACTGTGCGTCATATACCAGCGCCGGAAGTTGGTCTCGACACAGAGACGAGCCGGATTGTATTTGGAAACGCGGAGAAGTTTTCCTGTGTTGCGTAGGTAGCGAGTTGGCGGGTTGGTTGAGGTTTGTGGTGGATATTTGGGCCCAAACTGGAAAGAGACTTGTGGTAAAAAGGTCCGGTATTGGGGTAGAGTTGAGAGAGGCTGGGTATGCAATCCATGCTGTCACTCTTTTCCCTATGTATTTTTTTAGTTTAGATGTTTCGCTGGTAGAGTTATTTCATTGTTCTTCTCTTCCGTTAGCCTGTTCCCCAGTTGAGGGCTATAGTGTTTTTGGCTAACTTCGGGTAGAGTTTGGGAAAATGTAGCTTATGTTAAACAAAGATGCGAGCTTTGTATTCCTTTGCCTTTTAGTAGCTGAGTGATCCTGCGGAAGTTAACATGTCTGAGTCTAGGTTGCTTCATCTGTAAAATAAGAGTGATGTCTCCTAGGATTGTTATGAAGATTATAATGGCATAACATGTATGAAGTAGTTATAATTGTGTCCAGTTTGGGGTAGACGCTCAATACTTGCGTGTATGCGTTTTGTCCTTGAGACTTAACCCACAGGATTTGGGGGAAAGAACGATTAGGAATTGGGATCTTTTTAGCTTTTCTTGAGAAAAATGGTCCCAGTTGGACTTGTGAGAAGCCTTTTTGATATATTCAGTATTTGAGTCTGTGATTTCAGGGGCTAACAATGGACACTCAGAAGGACGTTCAACCTCCAAAGCAGCAACCAATGATATATATCTGTGGAGGTAAGAGTAGCACTTACATAAAGTAAGAATATTTTTTTTTAAATTATTTAATTTGTTCTTTGCTTGAATGAGTTACAGATCTTCAAAGTTATAAAGTAAAACACTTTAGCAACCATTAAAAAAAAAAAAAATCTCGTTGAGGTCAGTAGACCTGGGTTCGTCTTGGGTCTGCAGTTTACTAACAGGAAAAAAAAAAGGTTGAGATTTCATTCTCTCTCCTGGAAATGTGCATTGCCTACAACACTTTTCTTTCCTACTTAATATATTTCGTAATAGCAACAGACCCTTGAGATTGAGTATATTTTCGTGTTTTGGATTGCCTTAGGGGAAAAATATAGTTAAGATAATTTGTAATAGTTTCCTTTTAGGCATTGACTAAATGTGCTTTTTTTTTTTAATTCTAGAATGTCACACAGAAAATGAAATAAAATCTAGGGATCCAATCAGATGCAGAGAATGTGGATACAGAATAATGTACAAGAAAAGGACTAAAAGATGTATCCTTTTAACTATGCTTTCTAAATATGAGGAAGGAGGAAATGAATAATGCTGGGGTTGATAAAGATTAATTTGTGGTTAAAGTGATAACTTCCTGGATTAGAGTACAAACAAACGTGATTAGCATTTTCATGTACCAATGCATAGGCTCTAAATAAATAATACTAGTTGATTTTGGTTTTCATTAATTTACTTTTTAGGGATTCTGTGCAGTTAAGCTTGAGGATAGGGATCCATTCTGAAAATTATGTCCTTAGGCAATTTCATCATTCCTGCAGAAACCTAGACTGTATATCCTGCTATACATATACAGGATATAGGTTATATGGTATAGCTTATTGCTACTAGGCTATAAACCTGTACAGCGTGTTATTGTATTGAATGCTATAGACAATTGTAATACAATGGTTTTCGTATATCTGAACGTAGAAGAGGTACAGCAAAAATATAGTCTTATGCAACCCCTGTTTATATGTGATCCATCTTTGACCAAAACATCATGGATGCATTACTATATTTATATAAGCACTCATTCTTGAGCTTGAGTTTATGGACAAGCTAAATTTCACAAGGAGAAATACAAATACTTTGTATACTATATTACAGGCGTGAGCTGTAATACAGGTCTGCCCGCTGCGATTACAATTAGGATTACAATTACCGGTGTGAGCCACCACGCCTGGCCTGCGTTAGTGTTTTTTGATACATTTTATCATGGAAAACGTGCAGATAAAAATTGAAAGTGTTTTTAGTTTATCTCAAGTTGTCATAGTAAATAGTGAATTCTATTTTTTGTATTTTCAGTTAAATAACAAACCAGCTTACTGCAAAGACAAAATGACTTTGAAATCTTCAATCTTAATGTTTTAAGTACCTTTTTTGTCCTTAACTCAGATTAATCCAGTGGTCGTTTTCGATGCTCGATGAAACCTGGGAATTCAGAGGAATGTCTTCACTTATACTTAATTTGCTCTCTCAATGTTTCTAATTGTTGTATAGATTTCGATTTTGCATACAGTAGTTTCCCCTTATCTTCAGGGGATGCATCCCAAGGCCCCCAGTGGACTCCTGAAACCTCAGATAGTACCAAACCTTTATACACCTTTTTTCTATATATACATACCGATGATAAAGTGTAATGTATAAATTAAGCATAGCAAGAGATTAATAAAATAGAACAATGATAACATACTGTAATAAAGTTATATGAATGTGGTTGGTCTTTCTTGCTCTCAAAATATCTTCATATACAGTGTACAGTACTCACCTGTTTTTGGATGTCGTTGACTACAGATAACTGAAACCACAGAAAGGAAACTTGGAATGAGTGAGGCACTGCTGTACTTAGGAATACAACTATATACATATGATTTTATTTTTAAGACCATATTGTATTTATCTACTAATATTTTGTATAAAGCTATTTTTTGTTCCGTTACATGACTTTTTGTTTTACTCTATATGTAATCTGACACACAATTAAGGGTAAAGTTGCTTACCCAAACCACACTTCTAATCAAAACCTGGAATCATCTGCGGTGCTTGTTAAAAATGCAAGTTTCTAGAACCCTCTGAAGTTGTGATTAAATAAATTTATTGGAAACCACTGTTCTGTGTCACCGTGTCATTTGATACGGAGTATACCATTGTGCTTGGTGTCAATATGCCATACATCATCTTGAGTTCAGTTTTTCATTTATTACTTGGTATAGGCCTTTCTGTATTTTCATATAATGCTTGATTCTTGAATCTCAGAATAATGAAGGGAAACTTTAATTGTTGCCTTCTGTAAGGCAAAATCAACCCCAAGCAAAGAAGCAGGCTGTTAAGCCAAGTGCAGTTTCATAGGTGTAATCACTCATTAAAGTCAGCAGTTCTGCTTTAGGATGCAAAAAAAACAGGCAGTGACTCAGGAGGCTAAAGTGGAAGGATCACTTGAGCCCCAGAGTTTGAGGCTGCAGTGAGCCATAATCGTGCCACTGCACTCCAGCCTGATGGACTGAGCGACACCCTGAGTCAAGGGTTGGGAAGGGGAGCATTGGCTTACGCTGAATTACTGGATTAATGTTTAAATCTTTAGCCTTGATCTTACGGATGTTGAATTAATGGTCACTATACGATATTCTGTTCAGGTATTCCATGGTTCTGGAATGTCATGTTGACCATCCTGACATGCAATTTAAAGATTTGATATATTCCAACTTTATTAATAGCTATGTCTGTCTTTTACATTCAAAATATTGTCCATGATTTTGTAAACACCTGTATTTTGACTACCATCTTCATATATTCTATAAATTTATTACATGCTATATGAGATACTGCCATGCCGAGATTATTTTTTTAAGACAGGGTCTCTCTCTGTTGTAGAAGGAGGGAGTTGTGCAGTGCAGTGGCATGATCATAGCTTACTACAGCCTCCATCTCGCAGACTCACAATCCTCTCACCTGAATAGCTGGGACTGCAAGCACACACCACCGTGCTGGCTGATTCTTTTAATTTTTAGTAGAACTGAGGTCTCACTACATTGCCCAGGCTGGCAATAAAATGGAGCTTTCTTAATTTTATAATTCTGGTATATTCCTTCTTGAACTTTTTAGATGAGGGAATCCCAATACATGGTGTCTCTTTATGACAGTTCCCTAAACAGATAAACCCCAACTTATGGGATAATAAAGTTACACTTATCTTAATTCTTCTGAATCCTTAGCATATCAGTAGTTTAATTGAATATTGTTACCTGGCTAACTGGGCAGAAGAACTTGATGCAAAAAGTATGACAGCTGGAACTCAGTCTGCTCTCAGTCAGCCACTTACCTTGTGCTCCCTTCATCTAGAAACTAGAAGTAATTTTACCTCTTACCTACCTAGACAGTTTCAAGAAAAAAACTGACATAAAATTGCCTTAAAAACATTCTTTTGAATAGTGCTCTAAAATATGAAAATTAGTAAGCTTGAGCTTGATGTTAGCACATAATTTGGCACCCTATCAATGGCTTACTGACTGTGGACACACTGAAAAGCACTAAATGGAGATTTCAAATCCAGTCTTACTACTCAATGACTGGCCAATTCACTTGATTTCCTTTCAGTTTCATTATCAAAGTGGAGGAATTATGATTACAAGTAATCAATGGGCATATGGAGGTAACAGTACTTTAAGATAGCTATTGTAAGAGATTGGACTTATGAAAAATTAAAAAATGAAAGCTGGGCACAGTGGTTCAAACCTGTAATCCCAGCACTTTGGGAGGCCAAGGCGGGAGGATTGCTTGAGCTCAGGAGTTCAAGACCAGCCTGGCCAACATGGTGAAACTCCGTCTCTATTAAAAATACAACAAATTACTTGGGTATGGTGGTGTGTGCCTATAATCCCAGCTAATTGGGAGCCTGAGGCATAAGAATTGCTCGAACCCAGGAAGTGGATGTTGTGGTGACCCAAGATTGCACCACTGTACTCCAGACTGGGTGACAAGTTGCCTCATCATACATAATACACCCATGTCCTCACCCTTCCTTAGAATGAGTTCTGTGTTAGAAGTTTAGGTGGAGTGGTTATTTGAGCAGAGAGGACAGAAGGATGAGAAAGAACAACACTGAAATAGGGAAAACACTCCATGTAAAAGCTCTGGGGTGAAAAGTGAGATTAATCCTGTTCCCACTTCAGAATCAAGCCCATGTGACTCAAACTTCATGACAGGAGGGATAGTGGGAGAAGATGAGGTTGCAGAGGTGGACAGAAGAGGTCAGCTCACTTAGGGTGTTGTGATGGGAAGCCATTGGGACGGTAAGCAGGAGAGTGGCATGAAGAATTACTAGGCTGTTGTATGAGAATAGACTATATAGGACAGGTGGCAGCAAGGAAACGAGACCATCTGTAATAAGTAGAGGTAATGGTGGCTGGGCCAGGGCCGTAGTTGTGGAGGTAAGTATCTGGCTGTGAGTTACATTTTGAGATTGAGCCAATGGGACTTACTGATGGATTGGTTAGTAATTAAGAGATCAGTAAACAATACGGGCTTTGGTGCAAGGCTTTGGGTCCAAATACACACACCACCCCTTGTTATCTAGCTAAGTAACTTTACCAGGCCTCATTTTATCTCCTTGTTTCTTGGATGATATCTTCTTTTACCTCTGTGAAGATCACTAAAGTGATCATTTAAAAAAATTTTTTTTTTTTTTTTTTCATGAGACGGAGTTTCGCTCTTGCTACCCAGACTGGAGTGCAATGGCGCGATCTCGGCTCACCGCAACCTCCGCCTCCTGGGTTCAGGCAATTCTCCTGCCTCAGCCTCCTGAGTAGCTGGGATTACAGGCACGTGCCACCATGCCCAGCTAATTTTTTGTAGTTTTAGTAGAGACGGGGTTTCACCGTGTTGACCAGGATGGTCTCGATCTCTTGACCTCGTGATCCACCCACCTCGGCCTCCCACAGTGCTGGGATTGCAGGCGTGAGCCACCGCGCCCGGCCTAAAAAATTTTTTATCTTATAGAGCCAGCCTCTCACTATATTGCCCAGGCTGGTCTGAACTCCTGGGCTCAAGCAATGTGCCCGTCTTGGCCTCCCCAAGTGCTGGGATTACAGACATGAGCCACTGTGTCCTGCTGAGCATTAGAATTTTTGCCACTAACAGTGCTTGGTGGTAGACTGCAGGTCTGTAATTAAAGTGCAAAAAGGAAAGAGAAATACATTTACAGAACTGCTAGGCACTGTAAATAAACTTTGATGTTCATCTATTTTAACTAGTTTGAAATTATAAAACTGAAATTTCCAGACAACCGCTATTATTTTATTCATCTGAACTGTATTAATATTTTGTCTTATTCACCTTTTCATCCCTGTGCTTCGTATGGTGCCTGACTCATAACCATCACTCAGAAAATGAGGAATGCTTGAAAAGAGGGAATCTTGTCTTTTACTTTTTTTTTTTTTAAAGGGGAAGAGGTAAGTGAATCTTGATTGCAATGCACTCTGTACCAAGACCAACTAGGCCGTAGAGACCCCCACCCAGGCAGTGCTGAAGGAATTAAGAAGCAGACACCCAGATGGAACAGCAAAGTGGGATTGTCTGGAGGAACCAACAGTCTTCTGAGCTGAGAGCCTCAGAGGGCTGACAGCATTCTGGGCTGAAGGCCTCAAGCAGTGTCTCACATTATTTATTCTCTCTGAACAGGTGATTATTATTAACAAACAGGTGTTCTGTGTTTTCTCATAGAACCAACATAAACTAGATAGGCAGCTGGTGCCTGCTTACCACTGATCACAGACCAACTAGAAAGTATTCTCCACGAGCGACCCACGAGGGCCAGGTCACATGCCCTGTGCTTGAAGAATTGTTTTAACCGGTGTATGGTTTACATATACTGTCTTGCCACTTTAGAATGCCCCAAGTAGTTTTCCACTGGGGGTGGGGGGTGGATAGGTTTTCCTTGCCATCGTTCTTAGCAGACTATATTTTATCATACACTCAGCATTTCTCAACAACTCTGAAATTTTAATTACTTTTTGTAGTTAACTGGAGATTAATTTACTTAGCAGGGAATACAGCAGTCCAGGATAACAGAACAATAACAGCGTTTTAAAACATTTTATTTATGGGCCAGGTGTGTATGGTGGCTCACACCTGTAATCCCAGAACTTTGGCAAGCTGAGGAGGGCAGATCACTTGAGGTCAGGATTTCAAGACCAGCCTGGCCAACATGGTGAAATCCATCTCTACTAAATATACAAAAAAGCCAGGTGTGGTGGTGGGCTGTAATCCCAGCTACTCGGGAGGCTGAGGCACGAGGATCACTTAAACCTGGGAGGTGGAGGTTGCAGTGAGCCAAGATCATGCCACTGCACTCCAGCCTGGGCGACAGAGCAAGACTCTGCTTCCAAAAAAAAAACCAAATACATAAATAAAAAATAAAAATTTTATTTAAATTATTTTTTTTGTAGAGGCAGGCCCTCACTTTTTTGCCCAGGTTGGTCTCGAACTCCTGGCCTCAAGCCATCCTCCCGCTTGGGCTTCCCAAAGTGCTGGGATTACAGGCGTGAGCCCCTGTGCCTGGCCGATGCCAGCGTTTTAACTCTACAACAAATTGAAACTCAAACGAGAGGAAGGCGACCTCTCACACCAACTCTTCTGCTCAAATGATCCTCTGCCAATGAAGGCGGCGAAGGGTGAACCCGGGGCCATTGGGCAGATCTGCGCGACAGCGGGTCGGGGCGTGGCAGAGGCCTAATCCCCGCCCCGGCCGCGACCAACAGGCCCTGTCGCCTCTGGCTCGGGGCCGGGCGACCCGCCCCTCCCTCATCACCTGCGGCGCAGCCGGAGCTGGTGAAGCGACCGCGACCTCCCGGACGCGGGGCGCGGAGAAGCAGGTGAGTGCCTGTGTGTACCTGCGGGCCGGGAACAGAGGACGTGCCGCGTGTCAGTCCTTCTCTCCCGGAGCGGGGGCAAGAGGCTGTGGGGGGAGGCGAAGGGGCGGTGGGCGGCGAGGGAGAGGGAGCGGTGGGGTGGACGTACTTCCCGGCCTGGGAGCACACGGGCTTTCCAGGCCGCGGGGGACGGTGTCGGGTGTCGGGGCGCGGTGGCAACGCTGGAGTTCCCGGGTCCACCGGCGCACTCAGCCCTGGTGACCCAAGCCAGGGCGCTGGGGAGAGATCAGAGACCGTTGCGGCGGGGCTGTGGGGCCCCCGGGTCCCGGCGCCGCTGTACACAGAAACCGTTGCTACGGCTGAGGATGCCGTTTCTTTTTGGTCTCTGTCTGCAGGGGGCGCTCGGCCCTGTGGAGGAAAGAGGGTGCCTCGGTGGGAGAGACCCAGCTTTTCGCGTTACTAGGCCAGCGCAATTTGCACTGGAGGTATTACTAAACTGGCCACGAAATATGGGAGGTGGGTGTGGATCAGGATGATGGAGCAATTAAATCCAGCTAGGACCGAAGATTTTCCCAATTCGAGACAAAGACTTTGCGAACAGAGGTGGAAGAGTTCTGACGTATTGTATAACTTGTTTTTTGAACTTGGGATGGACATTCGGTAATCTTGAGAAGTTGTATCCTACATAAAGAAAGAAAAAAAAGCATGGTAGTTTTCAAAAAGGATTCTCAGAGAGACTTGGTCCACAGGGAGTGAGCTCTCCCAATTGACTGTTCAGTTTTAGAGCCAACTCCTTGTTGTACTCTTTCTCTGTTCTCACTACTGCACTTGACTAGTCTTTAAAACAAAAAGATTCTCAGAAATGTTAAAACGGTGTTCAGAATGAAATTCATTTGATTAGGTAAGAGATGGCTCTGTCATATGTTTTTAATCATATTTTATTGAAATCATAAAATCTCAGGGGTTGCAAAATACCTTCAATTCAGGATAATCTATTTTAATCCCATAACATGTCTTCCACCAAAGATCCCCCAGCTCTTTGGAAAAATTCTCTTAGGGCAACCCATTCTATTCTGGGTAGCATCAATAATTTACAAGTTCATCATCTTGCTTTCCCGTAACTTCTACCCCTTAAGGTTATCCTTGTCATGGGAGCCATTCATCAATAGGCCCTGCAGGTATGGTGTGAAAGCCACATCTAATTTCTCAGCTGGATCTCATCCTGAAGTCTAAGAACTGTCATCTATATCTTACACCTAAGTCAAAGCCGGCAGGAATTTGGAGAAGTGGACAGTGTCCTCTTTTTCTGCAGAGGTCTAATATAAGACCAGACACCCAGAGGGTTGAAAAGAAATACTTCAATGAATTAGACCCATTGCTGCTTCTTGGTTTATTGTTTGTTTGTTTTTGAGATGGAGTCTTGCTCCGTCACCCAGGCTGGAGTGCAGTGGCACAATCTCAGCTCACTGCAACCTCCACCTCCAGGGTTCAAGTAATTCTCCTGCCTCAGCCTCCCATGTAGCTGGGATTACAGGCGCCCGCCACCATGCCTTGCTAATTTTTGTATTTTTAGTAGAGATGGGGTTTTACCATCTTGGCCAGGCTGGTCTTGAACTCCTGACCTTGTGATCCATCCACCCTGGTCTCCCAAAGTGCTGGGATTACAGGCGTGAGCCACTGCGCCTGGCCGCTACTTCTTGTTTTTAAAATTATTGTCCAATAGGGTTTAGTGCAGTGTTTTTTTGTTTTTTTTTTTTCTTTTTTTTTAAGCGTTGATAGTCCCAATTCAATTGAATTCAGCAAATGTTTCTGAAGGGGTATAGGCACTGTTTATTATGTTAGCCCTGGAGCTATGAGGATAAATAAAGTGAGCTCTTTCACAATCTAGAAAGAAAGACAAATAAAACATAATTCAAATATGTGCTAAGAGAGAGGTATGCACAGGGCCCGGCGCGGTAGCTTACACCTGTAATCCCACCTGGGAGGCCAATGCGGGCGGATCATTTGAGATCAGGAGTTCAAGACCAGCCTGGCCAACATGGTGAAACCCTGTCTCTACTAAAACTACAAAAATTAGCTGGGTGTGGTGGCGCATGCCTGTAATCCCAGCTACTCGAGAGGTTGAAGCAGGAGAATTGCTTGAATCCAGGAGGAGGAGGTTACAGTGAGCTGAAATTGTGTCACTGCACTCCAGCCAGGGTGACAGAGTGAGACTCCATCTCAAAAAAAAAAAAAAAAAAAAAAAAAAAAAAAAGGTATATACAGAGTGCCCTTAGAACACAGTTCTGGGAGCTGTTCATGGCTGAGAGTGGTAGGAAGAAGGAGGAGGCAGGGAGTGCGGAAAAGGATTGTGTAAGGAAAGTTACAGACAGGATGTTATTTATGTTTGTGGTGAATCACAAAGGATGATTGGGATGTTAACAAACAGCTAAAGTAGCAGAAGATCATTCAAAATTAACATTTAAAAATCTTAAAAAGCAGTTTGGGCACCACAACCTGCTCTGTCATTGTATTCCAGCTTTGCTTAAGTGAAGATTAAGTGAGGTAATCCACGTATGGGACACAGTAATTTCACTCCATAAATGTTAACTACTGTTATCAGGGATAGGGAATTCAAAATGAAGAGGCTTCTTGGGGGAAAAATCCTCTACCTTCCATTTTTTTTTTTCTGTTTTAGATGACGACCCACTCTTGTTCTGTTGCCTAGGCTGTAGTGCAGTGGCGCAATCTCGGCTCACTGTAACCTCCACCTCCCAGGTTCAAGCAATTCTCCTGCCTCAGCTTCCTGAGTAGTTGGGATTATAGGTGCCTGCCACCACTTCCAGCTAATTTTTGTATTTTTAGTAAGGATGGGGTTTCATCATGTTGGTCAGGCTGGTCTTGAACTCCTGGCCTCGTGATCCTCCTGCCTCGGCCTCCCAAAGTGCTGGGTTTATAGGCATAAGCCACTGCGCCCGGCCTCTACCTTCTTTTCTACAGAAGTACCTAGATGGACTGGGATCACAGCTCTTTGGGAGGCCGAGGCAGGAGGATCACTTGAGCCCAGGAGTTTGAGACCAGCCTGGGAACAAGGCAAAACCCCATCTCTACAAAAAAAAGAAAATTAAGAAAAATTAGCTGGGAGTCGTGGCACGGTGTCTGTAGTCCCAGCTACTTAGGAGGCTGAGGTAGGAGGATCACTTGGGTCCAGAAGGCCAGGCTGTAGTGAGCCACAATTGCACCACTGCATTTCAGCCTGGGTGACAGAGTGACACCATCTCAAAAACCAAAACAAAACAAAACCAAACACTCCACCTCCTTTCATACAGAAGTACCTATGTGGCAGGCCAGTTCTCACTACCCTAGGCCTCCATAACAACTGTTTCAGTACTGTGTATTTAAGTTAAATATTAAAAGCCAGTGCTCTTATACAAAGGCTGGGATATAACAAAAGCCCACCAAGAGTTTTACTGAGGCCTTTCCTGGGCCTCAAAGCATGACAAAATAACAAAGGAAGTTTTAGGAGGACGCATTTAGGATTAAAGAAGTTTTATTGTGGGTCTGAAGAAACTCCCCAGACCTCCACAAACAAGTTTATCAAGGGAGGGTGTTGGGCTGAAGGAACTCCCCAAACCTCTGTGATTTAGCTGGAGACAAGGTAAGGGTAATAGCCCCAGCACCTGGACCTATTTAAATAAATTTACTGAGACTCTAGAGGAAGGTCTTCAGGACTCAGACCTTAGTTACAGATTAAGAGCAGTTAATCTCATATGTCTTTAGATAAATGCACACTTACACATAGACAAATATATAGCTTAGAAGGTATATCAGCTCTGGAAAACTTTGTAATCTTGAGTTCGTCTGGCGATAATTTCCAGGCCTTCTCCCTATAACTGGTTGCAGAAATAAATACTCTCTTCCTCCTCAGTTCATCTGCATCTCATTACTGGACCATGAAAACTAGCAGGCCAACCCTCAGTTTGGTCTGGGAATACCTAGGTGGGACAGGCACAATGGGGCTCATGCTTGTAATACCAGCAGTTTGGGAGGCTGAAGCAGGAGGATTGATTGAGGCCAGATGTTAGAGACCAGCCTGGGCAATATAGACCCTGTCTCTACAAAAAAAAATTTAAATTAAAAAAATACAAAGAAGTATCTACATGGTTACTACTATCTAAATTGAGTATTATTTGTACATTAGATTAATGACTTTTTAATATTGTATTTCAGCTATGACCACCAAAGATTATCCATCGCTGTGGGGCTTTGGAACAACAAAAGCATTTAAAATTCCCATTGAACATCTGGATTTCAAATACATTGAAAAATGTTCAGATGTTAAACATCTGGAAAAAATTCTTTGTGTGCTCAGGTAAGCATTTAAAAATCATTTCATATTTTAGTATGACAACTTTAATTATCTTGTTGCCTTCTAAAAGTAAAAGCTACATTAGAAATATTGCAGAAGGCCGGGTACAGTGGCTCACGCCCGTAATCCCAGAGCTTTCGGAGGCTGAGGCGGGTGGATCATGAGGTCAGGAGATCGAGGCCATCCCGGCCAACATGGTGAAACCCCCATCTCTACTAAAATACAAAAAATTAGCCAGGTGTGGCAGCATGAGTCTGTAGTCCCAGCTACTCAGGAGGCTGGGGCAAGGGAATTGCTTGAAACTGGGCGGTGGAGGTTGCAGTGAGCCAAGATCTCTCGTCACTGCACTCCAGCCTGGTGACAGAGCAAGACTCCATCTTAAAAAAAAAAAAAAAAAGAAAAAAGAAATATTGCAGAAAATTCTCAAATATTGAGATTGTTGTTTTTGACCATGCAAGGTAGGTCCCAAAATAGTGGTTTTGATTCTGTGGTTAGTTTGGAGAGTTCCACCTACGTCTACTGCCAGCATGAGACTTAGGCTAATTAGTATCCAGGAGAGCATTTTTCTTGCCTTCTCTACATTTTCTAGGAGAAAGTAAAGTAGCTGTGAAAACAGCTGTTAGGGTGGGGTGTGGTGGCTCATGCCTGTAACCCCAGCACTTTGGGAGGCCGAAGCAGGCGGATCATTTGAGCTCGGGAGTTCGAGACCAGCCTGGGCAGCAGAGTGAAATCCTATTTCTACAAAAAAATACAAAAATTATCTGAGCCTGTAGTCCCAGCTACTCAGAAGGCTGAGGTGGGAGGAGTGCTTGGGCCTTAGAGGCTTTAGTGATCCCTGGTTGTGCCACTGCACTCTAGCCTCCAGCCTGGGTGACAGAGTCTCAACAAAAACCAAAAGCTGTTAGAAGCTAAGCTTATCTCACCAGCCTAGGCTGATCAAGTTATTTGGCACTTTCCCACTTCATATCACCTGACAACAAAGGAGGGTGACCCACTGCACACTGATTACATGGAGGGTGGTGGGGAGGCCTGAAGGTAGTAACAGAAGGCAGGGAATTAGGGCCTTTTCAGGGTAGAGCCTCATTCTAGTGACTGTCCAACTGAAAATACATCAAATGTGGTTGTGAAAAACACACATTTGAGGGTCCTATTCCCAGTGATTCTGCTTTAAGAAATCTGGGGTACGGCCCGGGAACATGTGAAGCTGGCTGATTGATATGCAGGTGTTTGAGGAACCCACTTAAGAAACACCACTGTCCTGAGGAGTACCAACCTGTGACACCTTTTTGGGTTTTTTTTTTTTTTTTTTTTTTTTTTAAGACTGGATTGCACTATGTTGCCCAGGCTGATGTCAAACTCCTCCTGCTTTGGCCTCCCAAAGAGTTGAGGCCTCTTTTGGATCTCTTGAACTATTTTCCTTTGGAGACCAGAGTTCGATTGCAGAAGATGCTTGTGGAGCATGAGCTACTTTCCAGGACATCTAGTATTCCTATTGCTCTGGGTGGCTCTTATTTCTCTATCCCTCCTTATCACTGGGTTCTTTCCTTTTTCTCTTTCATCACCTTTGGCTTCCTGTTTTCCTTGTTGGTCCCCAGCCAAATGCTGATGTAATGACATCATCATTTTTGGAATGGAAAGTAAAAAATCAATAATATCAATTGTTCCTCCCCCTTTTTTTTTTTAGCAGAATATTATCATGTTTGCTTGGCCAAGGACTGATAAATAAAAATAAAAAGTTTATTGGATGAAACAGTTGGAAAGCTACAGTTATAATAATATTGGTTCCAAGAAATTCTATGAATAGTCTAATTCAGTTATAATGTATTGAACTTTGAATTGTTTTTTAAAATTTAATTTGGAAATAAAATTTGTTTATATTTTTCTAGAAATGTAAGAGCGAACAGACCTACAAGAGAATGGAAAAAGACTGATTTTTCTTAAAAATAACAGGAACAGATGTCTCCATTTTACTCTCTAAGGAAGGAATTCTGTTCCTTGAGTGGTTGAATTTCAGGGTGTTTTGTTTAAGCTGTTTATCTGCCATTTTCTTCCTACCTCTTTGAAAAAAAAATTAAACTGTAAACAGAAACTCTTTGTTAAAAGGAAGCCCAAATTCTCTTTCTGCCAGTCACTAATATTGAACTTAAGAGTTTAATATCATGTACAAAATGAACATATGAACATACATGTGTTGAAGAGAGGAGAAAATATTCAGCTTTTTTAGATTAAAATTTTGGTTTTTTTGGTTGATATTAAACAAATTTATATGATACACAAGGTTTGAAACATAAATGATAAAAATTTTTCTTTTTTTTTTTTTTTTTGAGACAGAGTCTTGTTCTGTCACCCAGGCTAGAGTGCAGTGGCAACATCTTGGCTCACTGCAACCTCTGCCTTCTGGGTTCAAGTGATTCTCCTGCCTCAGCTTCCTGAATAGCTGAGATTACAGCTGCCTGCCACCATGACTGGCTAATATTGGTACTTTTAGTAGAGACCCGGTTTCACCATGTTGGCCAGGCTGTTCTCGAACTCTTGACCTCAAGTGATCCTCCTGCCTCAGCCTCCCAAAGTGCTAGGAATACAGGCCTGGGTTATAGTGCCTAGCCTGATAAAAATTAAATATAGTTAACTATTCATTGATATTTATTGACTTCATCATAAGCTATGTATTTAAAAACCAAACTATGAGTCTGCAAACCAGATGCTATCAAGCAAATTGCCATTCATGATCCGTAATTCTTTTTATATTTTTAACTCAAACATGTAAGATTCAGTAAATTTTAATGTTTCAAATGTTTTCCAATAAATTATTTATTTATTTATTAAAATTATTTATTTCCAATAAATAATTTTCCAAAAAATTATCAGAAGCTCTCAGTTATGAAACAGTCGGATAATCCATTTACCCCAAATGAACTACCTGTTTGTGTGTGAGGTAGCAATCTTCTGTAACTGTAGTACCCTTCATTCATAAGCATTCTTTCTTCACATGAGGAGTACAGACAACAAAAAGGGACAGATGAGTCACCCTTCATTATTCATTGACTCTTGGTGTTTTCATAGTGTGTTAAATGCCTGATTTCAATTTTTCAACAACAAAAAATACCAGTATTTATTCTGAAAGGTAATTGTATGTTCCATGCAGCTGATATTAACAACTTCCATCATGATCTCTGGGAATAATTTGCAGTTCTGAATTATGTTTTAGAAAAACATTTCCAGTGGTCTGTGCAGGATTTGTTCCATTCCATCATTGGTAATAACTGCACTTACTGCAGCAGGAACTTGAAATTCTTCTGTTGCAAACTTTAAGACTGCTGTGAAAGGTGTACTTTCAGGAACAGTACAGCAGCCTCGGGTCAGACGTCAGCATGATCTTAAAGGAAACCTTCGAAATGGTGGTGCCAGGATGAACTAGAACCCATGTCAACTCCACAGAGTAGCCCCATTTCCACAGGGCCGGGGACCACCCTGCCCCACTCAGCCTTATTCCATTTTTAAAGTGTGTGATGAAAATTGGTTTCTTTGGAGTTCCTTTTTTTTCTTCATTGTATCATTCCATAGATTAGCAGGTGAAAATGGAGAATGTGCGGGTTTAGGAAGGAGACTGGGCAGCCAACAGTCCAGCTTTCAACGTTGTGCAGCCCCTGAGATCTCCACAGAACCTCTGGGCTCCATGGAACATAGCTTGCAGACTGCTGGTCTACATGATCCTAAATAAGGTGCTAACTCTAAAACTTACTTTTTTTTTAAGGTCTGGTGAGGAAGGATATTATCCTGAACTTACAGAATTTTGTGAAAAGCACCTTCGAGCCTTGGCTCCTGAAAGTAGAGCTTTGAGGAAAGATAAACCAGCAGCAACAGCAGCCAGTTTTACAGCTGAAGAATGGGAAAAAATTGATGGTGATATAAAGGTATAGAGTAATACCAATTTTCTGTAGATATTGTTGAGACATTGCATATATGCTTACTTCACTTATCTGAAATCCTCAGCTTCTTGTTTGTCAGTAAAGGGCTTTTTAGTGGCACTTAGGCAGGATTGGTCACTTTTTACACCTGGGGAACATTGCAAATTTGTGTGTGTCTGCACGTCCATACAGGTGTGTATTTAAATTGGCTGAATAATATTCTGTCCTATTTTTTAAAAACCTATGATTTGATCAGCTTCAATAAATAGTGCTGTATAAACAAACATGTTTGTTTGTGATTTATTTATTTATTTTGAGACAGAGTCTTGCTTTGTTGCCCAGATTGGAGGGCAGTGGTGATATCTCGGCTCACTGCAACCTCTGCCTCCCAGGTTCAAATGCTTCTCCCGCCTCAGCCTCCAGAGTGGTTGGGATTACAGGTGGCTGCCACCACACCCAGCTAATTTTTGTAATTTTAGTAGAGATGAGGTTTCACCATGTTACCCAGACTGTTCTCGAACTCCTGACCTCAGATGATCTACCCACCTTGGCCTCCCAAAGTGCTGGGATTTATAATTTTTTTGCACCTCCCTGATTATTTCCTCAGGATAAATAATTAGAATTCAAATTGCTTGGCAGGTGTGGTCACTTATACCACCTGTAATCCCAGCACTTTGGGAGGCTGAAGCAGAAGGATCACTTCAGGCCAGGAGTTTGAGACCATCCCGGGCAATGTAGTCAGAGCTGTTTCTACAAAAATTAGCTGGACGTGGTGGCAGGTGCCTGTAGTCCCAGCCATTCAGGAGGCTGAGACAGGAGGATCGCTTTATCCTGGGAGATTGAGGCTGCAGTGAGCTGTGATGGTGCCACTGCACTCTGGCCTGGAAGACAGAGTGAAACCCTGTCTAAAAAAATAAAAAACAAGAGAGAGATACAAAACTTTAAATTGTTTGATCAAAGGATTTGAATGTTTTTAAGGCTTTTCAAACATATTTCTATGTTCTCTGAAAAGTTGTACCTTCATACACCACCCTCAACGGTATGTAAGAATGTCCAAGCCAGGTGCAGTGGTGTGTGCCTGTAGTCCCAGTTACCCAGGGAGGATTGCTTGAACCCAAGACTTTGAGGCCAGCCTAGACAATACAGAGAGACCTGATATCTTTATTTAAAAAAAAAAAAAGAGAGAGAGAGAATGATGCCCATTTTTGGGTATTCTTAGCTGGATACTGTAATCATTTTTAGACAATTGAATAGTAGAAAAAAATGGTAGTACAGTAATCCTTTCATATCTTTGGAGCATACATTCCAAGACCCCCCCATGGATGCCTAAAACTGCAGATAGTACTGAAGCCTAAATATACTGTGTTTTTCCTATATATACATATCTATGATAAAGTTTAACTTATAAATTAGGCACAGTAAGAGATTAACAATAACTAAAAAACAACAAGCATAACAACATACTGTTTTAAGAGTTATGTGAATATGAGCTCTCTCTCTTTCTCTCAAAATACCTTACTATATTTTACTCACCTATTTTTCGACTGCAGTTGACTGTGGGTAACTGACACCACAGAAAGCAAAATTACAGGTAAGGACAGGGCTATCGTAGCATATTTTTTGATTACTAATAGAGTTATTTTTCATGGATCTGTCACTTAAATTTCTTCTTAAATATTTACAGACTTCTTTTAATCAATTTTATTGAGGTATAATTTACATTCCATAAAAATTACCTGCTTTGTAATGTACATTTCACTGAGTTTTGACAAATGGATATGATACAGAACATTTCCATCGCCTCTAAAAGTTTTCTCTTGCCCACCTGTGGTCAGTGTAGACCCACTGCCTGGTACATGGCAACCACAATAGTTTTGCCTTTTTAGACTTGCATTTAAATCTTATCATACAGTATGTTATCGAGTGCCTGCGTGTCTTCTTTCACTTATATAATGCTTTTGAGATTCATCTATGCTGTTCCATATGTCCATAGTTCACTCCTTTGAGTTACTGAGTAGTATTGAATTGTATGAATACCCTATAGTTTGTTTACCCACTTACCTTTGATAAGACCCCCAGTGGATGCCTAAAACCTACTTAATACTGAGTCTTAAATATACTATGTTTAAACTGCCAAAATGTTTTCCAACGTGGCTATACCATTGTGTGGTCCTGAACAGCAATATATAAAATTTCCAGCTGCTTTACATCCTGGTCAGCACACAGTATGGTCAGTTTTGTTAGTTTTAGCCATCCTACCAGGTATCTTATTATGGTTTTAATTTGCATATCTCTAATGCCTAAGATACTGTCTTTTCACGTAACTTCTATTGTGAAGTGTCTTTAAATCCTTTGCCTGCTAAAAAAATAAATTTCATTGTTTGTGTTCTTATTATTGAGTTGCCAAATATTTGTTCTTTATTAGAGGTATTGCTCCGTTGCCCAGGCTGGAATGCATTGGTACCATCATGGCTCACTGCGGCCTTGACCTCCCAGACTCAAGAGATGCTCCCACTTCTGCCTCCAGAGTAGCTGGGACCACACATCTGTACCACCATGCCTGGCTAATTTTTTTTTAAATTGTTTGCAGCAACTGGGTTTCACTGTGTTGTCCAGGCTATTCTTGAACTCCTGAGCTCAAATGATCCTGCTGCTTTGGCCCCTCAAAGAGCTGGGATTACAGGCATGAGCCACTGTGCCTAGCCATCTTTTCAATTTATTTTTAACACTATCTTTGGAAGAGTAAAAGTTTTAACTTTTGATGAAATCCTTTTTTGTACGTTGTTGGGGATTTTGTGTTTTATCTAAGAAATCTTTATTTAATAGGACCTCTAAGTTTTCTCCCAGAAAGTTTGTAGTTTTAACTCTTACATCTAGGTCTATAATCAGTTTTAATTTTCATATTGGTGTTTGAACAAAAAGTGTTCAAGCACCGTTTAATAAAATATTATCTTTGAATTTCTTGGTACCATTGTCAAAAATCAGTTGACAAAAGCTGGGTGTGGTAGCACATGCCTGTAGTCCCAGCTACTCATGAGGCTGAGATGAGGGAATCACTTGAGCCCAGGAGTTTTAGGCTATCATGCACTATTTCCAAGCCTGTAAATAGCTGCTTAACTCAAGGCTAGACAACATAGCAAGACCTCATCTCTAAAAAATCTCTTTAAAAAAATCAATCGGGCTGAGCACAGTGGCTCACACCTGTAATTCCAGCACTTTGGGAGGCTAAGGTGGGTGGATCACTTGAGGTCAGGAGTTCAACACCAGCCTGGCCAACATGATAAAACCTCATCTCTACTAAATACTAAAAGTTAGCTGGGTATGGTGGCATGTGCCTGTAGTCCCAGCTACTCAGGAGGCTGAGGCACAAGAATTGCTTGAACCCAGAAGGCAGAGGTTTCAGTGAGCTGAGATGGCACCACTATACTCCAGCCTGGACAACAGAGCAAGACTGTCTCAAAAAAGAAAAAAGAATCAATTTCCAGCCTGGACAACAGAGCAAGACTGTCTCAAAAAAGAAAAAAGAATCAATTGACCTTATGTGTGGGTCTATTTCTGACTCCCTCAGTTATGTTTCATTATTTTTAATATTTATTTTATGTTCTTTGATGAGCAAGGCTACTCCATAAGCAGTCTATTTTAAATGTCCATCTTTGCTCCATTACCATCTTGTCTTGATTGTAATAGTTTTACAGTAACTCTTGAAATCTTACTGTAATAAGAGGCTGGAGGTAGTGCAAGTCTTCCACTTTTATTCTTTTTAAAAGTTGTTTTGGCTATCCTATGTCTTTTGCTTATTACCAAATAACTTGCTTGTGTTTGGATTGGGATTATGTTGAATTTATGGATCAATTTTGGAAGAACTGACATTTTAACAATACTGGGGTTTCAGATCCATGAACATTTTATATTTCTTCATTCATTTAAGTCTTCAATTTTTTTTTACAGCAATGTCTTATAGTTTTGAGAATATAGTTCTTGTATATTTTTGCTAAACTTATTCCTAAGCATTACATATAGCTCAGGCTATTGTAAATGTTAATATTTTTGTAATTTCAATTTTTTGCTCAACCTGTCACCTCAGTTATGAAATTTTGTTTTTTTCATTGTAGTGAAATACATATTACATAAAAATCATTATCTTAACCAGTTTTAAGTGTACAGTTCAATAGTGTTAAGCATATTCACATGGTCATGCAACCACTCTTCAGAACTTTTTCATCCTGCAGAACAAATGCTATACTCATTAAACAACTCCCCATTATTTTTCCCTGTTCCCCTATGCCCTAGAAACCATCATTCTATTTCTGTTCCTATAAGTTTGTCTACTCTAGACACCTAATTTTAATTTCAATTTTTAATTATGCAAGTTTGTATTTATCTGATTGCTTTTTCATACTGACTTCATTTCCTGAAATTTTGTTAAATTCATGGATTAGTTCTAGGAATGTTTGTGTAGATTTATTGGATTTTCTACCTGCAAGATCATGCCATCTGTGAAAAATGAGAGATTTGCTTCTTTTCCAGTCTGCTATTTATTTATTTTTTACTTGCCTTATTGAATTGTCTAGAACCTCTAGTACAGTGTTCAGCAGAAGTGGTAAGAGCAGGTATCCTTGCCTATTTTCCAATCTTACAGGGAAATCATTCTGCCTTTCACTGTGAAATACAATGTTAGCTTTAAATTTTGTGTAGATGCCCTTTATTAAGTTGAAGGAGTTTCCTTCTGTTCCTTGTTTGATGAGAATTTTTATCATGAATGGGGTTTGAACTTTGTAAAATGCTTTTTCTACATTTGAACAGATTATTTTCTTTGTAGCCTGTTAATAGGTTATGTAGATTGTTTTTAAATATTACACCAACCTTACATTCCAGGATAAACTCTACTTGGTCATTATATATCTTTTACAAATATATTCCTGGATTTGATTTGCTGAAATTTTGTGAAGTATTTTTGTGTCTATGATCATGAGAGATACTGGTCAATAGTTTTATTTTCCTGTAATGCCATTGTCTGGTTTTGGTAGCGGGATAATGCTGGCCTCATAGGAGGAGTTGGGAAGTATTTTCTCTTCTTCTGTTTTCTATAAAAGTTGGTATAGAATTGCTATTATTTCTTTCTGAAATGTTTAATTCAATTCACTGTTAATGCTGTATAATCCTGGGGTTTTCTTTGTAGGAAAGATTTTAACTGTGAATTCAATTTTTCAAATAAATACAAGGCTATTCAGGTTATCTTTACAGCTTTCTTTCTGAACAGCTTCCTCCTCTTTGGCACTTTTCCCCGGAATCCTCACAGTCTTCGCCTCCCTAAGCTGCAAACTCTGTCTGCTGAATTCATTGAGACCACAGGGTTCTGTCTGAGTACCTTTCCTGTGCTGCAGCCTGGAAACTGTAGACAGTGAGTTGGAGCAAATATAAGGCTCACCTCATTTATTCCCCCTGGTGTCAAGAATCACTGTCCTGTGCCACCTGTTGTCTAGTGTCTGAACACCATCACTCCATATATTTTACTCCGTTTTCTAGAATTTAGGCAAGAGGGTAAATCCAGTCTCTGACTCCATTAGGCCACAAGAAGACCCTTTACTGATTTTTCTTTTCTTTTTTTTTTTTGTCTGAGAAGGAGTCTCACTTTATTACCCAGGCTGGAATGCAGTGATTCAATCTTGGCTCACTGCAACCTCTGCCTCCCAGGTCTCAAGTGATTCTCCTGCTTCAGCCTCCTGAGTAGCTGGGATTACAGGCGCGTACCACCATGCCCAGCTGATTTTTGTGATTTTTCTATTAATAAGTTTCTCATTGTTTTGTAAGAGTTCTGTACTGTATATTGCAAATTTTCCTCTAGCTTGTTGTTTACCTTTTAAATGTCATGTGTGGTGTATTTTATTTTTTAAAATGTTTATGTAATCACATAAAATTTTATCCTCAATTTTATTCTTTAAGATCTTTTCATCAGCTTTTATAGCTAGGAAGGTTTTCTCTCTACCAGATATATATTTACTTATATTTTCTCAGAGTTTCTTCACAGTTTTATTTTGCTTAAGAAATTATTTTTGGGCTGGGCATGAGTGGCTCATGCTTGTAATCCCAGCACTTTGGGAGGCCAAGACAGGTGGATCACCTGAGGTCAGGAGTTGAAGATAAGCCTGGCCAGCATGGTGAAACTCTGTCTCTACTAAAAATACAATCAGCCAGGCATGGTGGTGGACACCTATAATCCCAGGTACTCCAGAGGCTGAGGCATGAGAGAATCACTTGAACCCAGGAGGTGGAGGTTGTAGTGAGCCAAGATCACACCCCTATACTCCAGCCTGGGAGACAGAGCTAGACTCTGTCTAAAAAAAAAAAAAGAAAAAAATATATAAAAAGCAGATTCTAGAGAACCAGTTTTTTGGTTTACTGTATTTTATTCATATATTTCTGGAGTTGAAAACAATTTTAAAACATCTAGAAACAATGTCGAGGTATATGTATTCTGTAACTTAAAATGCTGCTTTTTAAATGTTCAGCCTTTTCATTTTATTGGCTTGAGTTCAAAAATACAACTAATCTACCAGTCAAAAATAGCACTTTATGCCCAGACATTTTGGCCTTGTTTTCAGGATGTCGATAGCTTGATTTTAGTTGAAGAGCCTACTTTTTCCCTGTTGTGTGTCTTTGCTCTTCTTGACCACTTCTTTTTTTTTCTTTTGCGATGGGATCTTGCTCTGTCACCCAGGCTGGAGTGCAGTGGCAGAATCATAGCTCACTACAGTCTTGAACTCTTGGGCTCAAGTGATCCTCCTGCCTCATCCTCCCAAGTAGCTGGGATTACAGGCATTCACCACCACACTCAGCTAATTTTTTTTTGTAGAGACTGGGGTCTTGCTATGTTGCCAAGGCTGGGCTAGAACTCCTGTTGGCCACTTCGTGAGTTAGTCTCCCATTCACTTGCCTTTGTTTCACACTGTTTGCCACTTGTCCCCTTTTCTCCATTCTTTCTTGCTTCCTTCCTTCTCCATAAATCTTCCTCTTGTCTTTTACCTTTCTCACCTTACAGTATTGCTTTTCTTTTTCTTCTCATATTTCTCCTCTTTGCCCCTTTTCACCCTCCCTGCTTTCTATACAGATAGGTCAGATAAATTTAGTTGTTTTTCTTTTGCTGTATCCAAGTGCTTTTAAGAGTGTCTAACAAATGTCTAACAAATGTTAGAACCCTCGATACATCTTTTCTGAATTATAAGTAATAAAATTTCACAGATAATCTCTTATTCAATTTTTTTTCTGGCACCTGTCACAATTCCAATTAATAAACATTAAGAAGTTATTATATGTCAGACACTGAATCACAAAGATGAAATTAAGACATAGGCCCTGCCCTCAAGGAATTTACAGTATAAGAAGAGAGACTAACAATAGATGGCTTTTAAATCTTTATGCTAATGTATTATGGAGGAGAAGCACTTTTAGCCCAACTAAAAAGTTCTGGAAAATCTGGGAAAAGAATGATGAATAAGGTCTTGCACGATAAAAGTAGGAAGGGTGACAACAATGTGTATATATTTAACAAGACTGAACTGTAGACTTAAAAATGGTTAAGATAGCAGATTTTATTATCCCGTACATATTTACCATAATTTAAAATAAAAAGTAGGAAATGTGTTCTGGATAGTGAGAATGACAGGATCACATCGTCTTAAAAACTGACTTATAGAGAACTATGGTAAATATAGTTGACTCTTAAATAACACAAGGAGTTAGCGGCACTGTCTCCCTACACAGTCAAAATCTACTTACAACTTTTGACTCCCCCAAAACTTAACTACTGATAGTCTATTGTTGACTGAAAGCCTTGCCAATAACATACAGTTAATTAACATATATTTTGTATGTTATACAGATTATATACTGTATTCTTACAATAAAGTAAGCTAGAGAAAAGAAAATCATAATGAAGAGACGATATATTTACTATGCATTAAGTGAAAGTGGATCATCATAAAGGTCTTTATCCTCATCATCATCACATTAAGTAGGCTGAGGACAAGGAGGCGCAGGAGGGGTTGGTTTTGCTGTCTCAAGCATGGCAGAGATGGAAGAGGTGGAGGAGATGAAAGGAGAGGCAGGTGCACTTGGTGTAACTTTATAGAAAATATCATAATTTGTCTGACTTTTGCTTTTTCATTTCTCTAAAAATGTTACTATATGGTGCCAATTCTTCCACCATTTGTTTTAGCTTTAGCACCCATATCACAGAGGGTAGATGTTGTGAAAGAAGTCAAAAACAGTCTTGAGTAATCAGAGCCCTTCTGCCAGATTGTCTAATGTCCGTTTGTTTTCTGGCATTGCTGCTTCTCTGTCTTCTCATTGTCTTGCACTGGTTCAGAAGCCCTTATCTTCATGAAGTCATCTTCCGTTCATTACTGTGGTATGGTGTTTGCACTTGAATTTCTACAACATCCATATCTTGAAACTTTTTTTGACATATTCATGATCTCTTTTATGATTTTCTTGATTTGCTCTATTGTAAATTCTATAAAATCCTGGACAACATCTGGGCAATTTTTTTGTAGCAGGGATTTATTGTTTCACGGCTTTTTTTTTTTTCTTAGAGATAGGGGTCTTGCCATGTTGCCAGGGCTGGAATGCAGTGGCTATTGACAGGCAGGGTCACAGAGCACAGTACAGCCTCCAGCTCTTGATCTTAAGCAATCCTCTTGCCTCAGCCTCCTGAGTAGCTGGGGCTACAGGTGCATGTGCCACCACTCCTGGCTTAATGGCTTTTTCTATAATAATGATGGCATCTTCAATGGTATAATCATTCTAGACATTTATGATGTTCTATCACGGTTCTCTTCTGTAGTATTGATAATCCTTTCCATAGAGTAGGGCATGTAATGAAGTCCTTAAAGGTCTTTGTGACCCCCGGATCTTGAGGTTGAATTAGAGACGTTGTGTTTGGGAATAAGTAGACCACTTGACCCCTTTGGTCTTGAACTCATGGGGTTCTGGGTGGCCTGCGACATTGTCCAACATCAAAAGAACTTTAAAAAATAGTCCCTTAGTGGCAAGGTACATCCTGACATCAGGAACAAAGCAGTGATGGAACCAATCCAGAAAAAGTGTTCTTGAACAGACCTTCTTGTACAGCCAAAAGACTGGCAGCTGGTATCTATCTTTTCCCCTCAAGGATTGAAGGTTCGCAGCATTATAGATAAGGTCAGTCTTGATCATAAACCCAACTGCATTTGCACAAATAGTAGAATTTCCCTATCCCTTCTTGCCTTAAATCCTGGTGCTTGCTTCTGTCCCTTACTAATAAATATCCTTTGTGGCATTTTTTCTCCCCCAGAATACAGCACTTTTGTCTACACTAAAAACCTATTCAGGCAGATATTATTTCTCTTTAGTGATTTTCTCAGTGGCATCTGGAAACTTGTCTGCTGCCTTTTAGTTGGCAGAAGCTGCTTTTCCTGTTCTCTTAATATTTTAAAAGCCAAACCTCCTTCTAAAATTCAAACCATCATTTGCTGGCATTCAATTCTTCAGCTTTAAAGATCCATCATCTTCCTTTTGCTTTAAGTTGTAATATGATGACTTTACTTTTTCTGGAATTATATTAGAGTCTATAGGAATGTCTTTCTATTTTTTTTTTTTTTGTTTGTTTCTATTTTTGAGACTGAGTCTTGCTCTATCACCCAGGCTGGAGTGCAGTGGCACAATCTCGGCTCACTGCAACCTCCGCACACAGGTTCAAGCAATTCTCATGCCTCAGCCTCCCTAGTAGCTAAGATTACAGGCACCTGCCACCACACCTGGCTAATTTTGTATTTTTAGTGGAGATGGGGGTTTTACTATTTTGGCCAGGCTGGTCTGGAACTCCTGACCTCAAGTGATCCACCCACTTTGGCCTCCCAAAGTGCTGGGATTACAGGCATGAGCCACCATGCCCAGTCAGGAATATCTTTCTTACATCAATCTTGCTCCCACATGAAGGCTGCATTTTTAATACAAGATAAAAAAGCATTTCACAAGGAGTGCAGTCTTTGCACCTGATGGTGTAGCTGCAGTGATGCAACGATGGGCTCATTAATTTTCTTTTCTTTCTTTTCTTTTTTCTTTTTTTTTTTTTTTTTTACGATGGTCCTTAAGCTGGATTCATCTATTTTGAAATGGTGGGCAACTGTAGCTGAAGATCTTAATCTCTGGCACATATCAAGCAATTCAATTTTTCTTGTAAAATCATGTGTTTTCTCTGCTTCTTGGGAGCACTTCCAGGATCACTAGTGACACTTTGTATGGATGTCATGGTGTTATTTAAGGTTTACAGTATTGCACTAAACATCATAAAAATATGTGAGAACTGTGAGAGATCACTTTTTATGGCAAGATGCAATTTACTGGCGAGACAAACTGCTCATGAAGAAATGACTAGTGAGTGTCACAAGGCATTTTAAGCAGATACTTATAACTCTTCAGCTTACCACAATAGCAACAGGAGGTGGCTGTGAAATTATTATAGTATTATAGTGTGTACTACAGTCAGTTTTATGCAGTTAGGATTTAATACTGTATCTTTATGTCTTTTACATTTCTCTTTACTGTGAGTGGTGCCATTTATGGTCTGTAAGTGTGTAAGTTTTGATTAGTTTTAACTTTTTATAATTGGTGTATATTTTATGGTAGTAAATGATAAAGTAGTATCTATATATATTTTATGCATTCATTAAATGCCTAACTTTATCTTAATTTTTTAATATTTCTAGTTCATCTGTTTTTTCAAATTATCATAAATCTCCAAAAATTTTTCCAATATTTTTACTGAAAAAAATCCACATATAAGTGGACCCATGCAGTTCAAACTTGTATTGTTCAAGGGTCAACTCTAGTTCTTTCTTATACTTGGTTAATTATTTCAAAGTATATATTTACCTTTTTCTCTATTCTCAGAGTTGGGTATCAGAAATTAAGAAAGAAGAATATAAAATGTACTTTCATGAAACCGAGACATTTCCGGCAATGAAAGATAATTTGCCTCCAGTTCGTGGTTCAAACAGCTGTCTTCATGTTGGCAAAGTAGGTCTTTTTGATATCTTTGTGGGTGGAAGTGGGAGAGGATTGTCGTTGTTTATTAAGGGGCAATCTCAGTTTAATTGGAACAGCCTATGTGTGATGTCCTCTAGGAGAGTCGGGAGGTTTTTCAGCTGGCTGGGAACTACTTTAATAGGTTGTATCTCATTACTTGGAGATTAAAATGAAACAGTTTTTTTCTTTGAAGTCTTGTACCTTGGGTTTATTTACACACACATACCCTGTCTCTTCTGTCCAGTTTTGATGAGAGCAAAAGGTCTGATTCAGTGTGTGAAAATTTCAGGGAACAATTGTATATATCCAGTAGGGCTACAGAGGATATATCATATTCCATAATTTAATTATGGATTTAAAATAGTAAACAGATACTTTCAGTACTCATAAATGTCATTCCTCTATTTAGTGCATGTTGTTTTCCCCTTATGCCCATTTCTCTGTGGATGGTCCCTATTTTGTCACATAGACCTCTCCTTTTTAATCCATGGGTTCCATAGAGAAGGGGCCTGTTAAAGTTCCAGGCTCATTCTATTTAACTTTAGATTGAAACTGGGGTTCCTGGCATCCATATGACCCTGTAATTTCTCAGGTGACTCCCCAAGTCTTTTCATTCTAGGTTAACTCATTCTTGTTATTCTCATCTTTTCTTTGAATCAATTTTATTTTAAAAATATCCATGGCTCTTTATCACTCTGCTCCGTGATAATTTGCCTTCTTGGATCTTTGTATTCCTCATTAGGAATTATGCAGGTAGCTGGGGTGCACGATAATCCGGTGAGGATGCCACTATCTGCAACCAATGAAATTGTATTTATTGAATAGTCGGCCAGGCACGGTGGCTCACGCCTATAATCTCAGCATTTTGGGAGGCCGAGGCAAGTGGATTACTTGAGGCCAGGAGTTTGAGACCAGCATGGCCAACGTGGTGAAACCCCATCTCTACTAAAAATACAAAAACATTAGCCAGGCATGGTGGCATGTGCCTGTAATCCCAGCTTCTTGAGAGGCTGAGGCACAAGAATTGCTTAAACCCAGGAGGTGGAGATTGCAGTGAGCTGAGATCGTGCCACTGGCCTCTAGTCTGGGCGACACAGCAAAATTCTGTCTTGAAAAAAAAAGGCCATGCCCAGTGGCTCACATCTGTAATTCCAATACTTTGGGAAGCCGAGGCAGGCAGATCACTTGAAGTCAAGAGTTCAAGGCCAGCCTGACCAATATGGTGAACCCTGTCTCTACTAAAAATTCAAAAATTTTTAGCTGGCACCTTAATCCCAGCTACTGGGGAGGCTGAGGCAGGGAATTGCTTGAACCCGGGGGGCGGAGGTTGCAGTGAACTGAGGTCGTACCACTGCACTCCATCCAGCCTGGGTGATAGAGTGAGACTCCATCTCAAAAAAAAAAAAAAATATAAAAGTCCCTGTGTACTAAGACTTTGCTCTGAAAATATAACAATATAACTACAAATAATACTTGGTCATTGCCCTGAAAGAGCAATGGGTAGACAGACTAGTGGTATAGTATGGTCTAGGAAACCCTTGAAGTTCCAGAGATTCTTCCAGGGGGTCCAGAAAGTCAGTGCTATTTTGAAAATAATACTAATGCTTTGTCCTTGTCACTATGTTGGTATTTGCACTGAGGATAAAGCTGTTGTTGCCTTAATGTGAAGCAGGGTGGGCAGCACACTGTACATACAGTAAAAATAAATTCCCATTTTACTTAATACCTTTGATAAAATAATAGAATGTTTACTTTGTTAGATCTTGAACATCAAGGATATGTCCTTTTAGTATTTTGTGTGATAAAGTTAGAAGTATGCAGAAAGCATTTCCCTACATAGTGAAATAAGATGGTTATGATATGATGCATAGTCATGTTTTCCTGGAATGCTGTTTTTACTTGAAATAATGGCTGACAAACTATCATTATTCAGACTTGGGAATTTGGCAGGAATTTTGTTGAAAGTGAATGAAGGAGGCCTATCACTTTAAGGAAAACAACTCACAGTATTTGTTGCCAGTAATAAAATCTGAGCTTTCAAGTGCAAATTAGGGCCAGGCAAGGGGGTGGGGGGGGGCAGTGGTTCATGGCTGTAATCCCAGTACTTTGGGAGGCCAAGGCGGGTGGATCATTGAGCCCAGGAGTTCAAGGCCTGGGCAATGTAGCAAGACCCCATCTCTACAAAACTTTTTTTTTTTAATTAGCCTGGTGTGATGTCACGTGCCTGTAGTTCTAGTTCCAGCTACTCAGGAGACTGAGGTAAGACGATTGCTAGAACCCTGGAGGCCAAGGCTGCAGTGAGCCATGATGGTACCACTGTACTTCAGTCTGGGGAACAGAGCAAGACCCTGTCTCTAAAAGCAAAGTGCAAATTAGGGCTTTAGGTATTAAATATTTCATATAATGTCTAATAATTTAGATATTATGTGTTTCTCAAATACCTGCTTGTGACAGAAAATAGCCCTTAAGGGAGATACTTGTCAGAGGACAAAATTACAACAAATTTCAAAATCTGATTGGCTTCTATTAACAATTCATGAATCAGGATGACACCTCCTCTAAAAATTTAGAAAATGTGCTCCAATGGCCATGGCAGAACACCTGGTTTTTATAAGGTAGCTTGAGCAGGGACAAGGAATACAAAAAGTAGACCATTTAACAACAGGTTACTCTGCATTACTTTCCTTATAAAGGTTAAAGAAGAGATTTGGCTATTATCTCTGTCTCTTGATTTCTCCAGTCAGATAAGCAACTTAGTTTTGCTTTGGTTATGTGGAACTTTAGCACTAGTGACTACATTTTAGATTAGTCTGTTGGGGCCTAGTGCAGGAGCTTAGTCCAAATCAGTGACCTCCTATAAATTTTATTTAACATGTTTGAAAGTCTTTTATGATGCATTCCATGCAGATATTAACAAATTATGATTTTTTTAATTGTATAATGAAATGTGTGAATATTTGGAAGACCTGTATAACTCCAGTGACCAATAATTTTGAAGAGTGTGAGAGCATCGTTGTAGAAAATAAAAAGTTCCTCTTCAAAGTTTCCCTTCTTGTTAAAGAATAAATAATAAATATTAGAAATAATAGTTTCTTTTATAGACTAACTTCCTTCAAATCCTTCTTGCTTTTTGCTAATAACTTTTTGTTAAGCCCTATCCTACATAGCTGTTAGATGTAAAGAAATGAGTACATTCTATGTCCTTGTACTTTAACCAAGATATTTGTTCTGGACATGCTCAGGTATGTCCCAGCTCGCAGCCTATGCCCCTTCCTTATTTGGAAATGTTACTACTTTTCTAAGTTCTTTCACAAGCAACTTACTCTTTTCCTTTGTTCTCCATTGCTCTTACCTATTTAGGAAAGTTTTAAGTTGTTAGCCAATCAGGTTTAGCTTAGACTGCGAGGTCCAGCTCCAACCAACGAAGATAGGACACAGTGGTAAGAACCCAATGCATAAGCAATAAATATTTCTGCCTTTCCTTTGTTCATTGAGCTCCTGTGGCAAGATTGCTGATCAGTAGCAACCTTTCTGCAGAAAGTAAAATTATCTTGCTGAGAAAATTCTTTGTATGAGCACTAGTTCTTCTTTTTGGCACTGAGGAATGAGCATTTCTAACATCAAGATACTGAAAAGTTTGAGCCCCACTGATGGATCATGACAGTAAATATGCAATGTTATGGGAATAGGTAGAAGGTACATGTTCCAATCTTTCAAAGCCAGGGTGCATTGCCTTCTTAAAATATCCAAATATGATTCTACACATTAGATTTTATCCCATATACTGAGTCCATGTCTTGATACTTTTATTGCTCCACATTCATTTTTTTATTTATTGAAAACTTTTTGCTTCTTTATTCAGTTATAATTGATAAAACTTGCATATATTTATGGTGTGCAATGTAATATTTTGATATATCTACATATTTTGAAATGCTTACTGCAATCAAGCCAATTTGTGTTCATTTCTTGATCCCTAAAGGGGGATATTTTTTGTCAGAGGTAGGTATTTGAGAGCCACATATAAATATTAAATACCCCAATTTCTTTTCTTTTCTTTTCTTTTTTTTTTTTTTTTTTTGAGATGGAGTCTTGCTCTGTCACCAGGCTAGTCTTGGCTCATTGCAACCTCCACCTCCCAGGTTCAAGCAATTCTCCGGTCTCAGCCTCCTGAAAATTCTCCAGTCTCAGCCTCCTGAATAGCTGGGATTACAGGTGTCCACCACCATGCCCAACTAATTTTTGCATTTTTAGTAGAGATGGGGTTTTGCTATGTTGGCCAGGATGGTCTTGATCTGACTTTGTGATCCACCCACCTTGACCTCCCAAAGTGCTGGGATTATAGGCGTGAACCATCACGCCTGGCTAAATACCCCTGATTTCTAATCAATGCCCTTTTCAAACTAAATTGTACCACTTGTATTACTTTCCTAGAGCTGCTGTAACACCACAGGAAGTGGTCAGCATAAAACAACAGAAATCTATTGTTTCTCGGTTCTAGGGGCTAGAAGTACAAAGTCAAGGTATTGGCAGGGTCCTCCAAAACCTGAAAGGGAAGATCCTTCCTTGGCTCTTCAAGCCTCTGGTAGCCCCGGCCTTTCTTGGCTTATAGCAGCACAACTCTAAGCTCTATTTTCATTTTCACATGGCTAGCTTCCTTCTATTGGAACCTCTTCTCCTCTTTTTATAAGGACATAGTCATATTGGATTAGGGCCCACCCTCATGACTTCATCTTAACTTGATTACATTGAAAAGACCTTATTTCCAAATAAGGTCTTATTCACAGGTATCAGGGGTTAGGACTTCATCATATTGTTTTGGGAGACACAATTCAGCCTATAACATCACCTTAGCATTGAGAACATTGTCTGAGCAGGAAATTGAGTTCAAGCATCAAATGATACTGAGCCTGTAAGGATTCCATAGCATTCCTTTATATAGTGTATATAGTTCCTAGTATTGCTATTAGCAAACCCAAGCCTAATGAGAATGAAGATATGTAATAGTTTAAAAACAAGTCAGGACCTACTTTAGTATGATAAATTCTGCTATATTTCCATTTCCACAGACTATATAAATATTTTAAAGTTAATATTCCTTAGTACTTCTCTAGCAAAAATTGTACCCTCTCTGGGAGACTGATTATTTGTGAACATTATGACTATTGTTTGCTTTTCTCTCATTCTCTTCCGGTGCAGAACCTGCCCTCTGTTTTCAGCAGTGTGAATGTGGCTACTTTGGGCCACTGTTAGTGCTTGGTCAGGATGGGCACATGACCCAAGCTGGCCAATCAGTCCTTCTTTGAAATTTCTCTTATTGAAGATAGAAGAGTCACTCTCCTTTTCCTCTGGTGGAGACAGCTGTGAGGCTATAATTCCAGAATGCTTGTGGCAATGTTTCCTGCCACATGAAGAAAGCAAGTACCATCAAGGAAAGTGAGATAGAAGATAGAGAGGAGCAGAGACTGGGAGGGGCAAGGAGAGGTGGAGAAAGGGCATAGGGATCCCCTCATCCGGCAGTACCCCTGCCCTTCCACCAGTTTAGTTATATAAGCTGATAATTTCTTTTTTTAATATAATTATTTGTACTGTCATTGCAAACAAAACACTTCTAATATAGCAGTTAATTCTTGTTTCTCCAATGCCTAGGTTTGAAAAGAATGAATCAGAATTTAGTACTTTTTTATTATAAGAAAATCAGTAATAATCATATTCACACGAGTTTTAAAATTATATATATACTTAAAAGCCTGTAGATTGTCCCCAGAATTAACTTTAAAATTCTTTCTTTTACATGCTGTATATTATTAATAACTATAATACTGAAGCTATTATAACTTCTAAGGTACCTATTTTTCTTATCCATTCCATTTGTGTATCTTATTTTTTTTGAGACAGAGTCTCACTTTGTCACCCAGGCTGGAGTGTAGTGGCACAATCTTTGCTCACTGCAACCTCCACTTCCCAGGTTCAAGCAATTCTCGAGCCTCAACCTCCAAGTAGCTGGGATTACAGGCATGCACCACCATGCTCAGCTAATTTTTGTATTTTTAGTAGAGACTGGATTTTACCATGTTGGCCAGAGTGGTCTGGAACTCCTGGCCTCAAGTGATCTGTCCACCTCAGCCTCCCAAAGTGCTGGGATTACAGGTGTGAGCCATCACACTCGTCCTCCATTTGTATATCTTAGCCCAATACTTTACATTGCATTTAAAGTAAAACCTGATAATCTTATGTTAAATATGTTTCATAAAATATGATTTTATTCTTTTAGGGAAAATATTCTAAAAGACCAACTAAAAAGAAAACTCCAAGGGATTATGCAGAATGGGATAAGTATGTTTTACCTGTCTTCATATAAAATGTATCACTAAAAAAGTTATCTACCACAAAATACTGCAATAATTTTCTTTTTTTTTTGAGACGGAGTTTTACTCTTGTTGCCCAGGCTGGAGTGCAATGGCATGATCTTGACTCACTGCAACCTCTGCCTCCTGAGTTCAAGCAATTCTCCTGAATCAGCCTCCCAAGTAGCTGGGGTTACAGGTGTGCACCACCATGCCCAATTAATTTTTGTATTATTAGTAGAAACAGGGTTTTACCATGTTGGTCAGGCTGGTCTCAAACTCCTGACCTCTGGTGATCCACCCACTGTGGCCTCCTAAAGTGCTGGGATTACAGGCATGAGCCACAGTGCGTGCCCTTTTTTTTTTTGAAATGGAGTCTTGCTCTGTCACCCAGGCTGAAGTGCAGTGGCACGATCTTGGCTCGCTGCAACCTCTGCCTCCTGGGTTCAAGCAATTCTGCCTCAGCCTCCTGAGTAGCTGGAATTATAGACGCCCACCACCACTCACGGTTAATTTTTTATATTTTTAGTAGAGATGGAGTTTCACCATGTTGGCCAGGTTGGTCTTGAACTCCTGACCTCGTGATTTGCCCACCTCGGCCTCCCAAAGTGCTGGGATTACAGGTGTGAGCCACCACACCCAGCCAGTAATTTCTTAAGTAATTATTATAAACCTGAACATGTCAAGAATATCAAATTACTTCAATAGAGTACTGAGAATATCTGATCTCACCATTTTTGATGTTTTTTTTAGTACATAAAAAACGAACTACATTCTCTTTTAAAATAAAACCAACCAAAAATAATTAATGTAATTTTTATACCCATCCAAACCAAAAGAAAACAAAAATTTGAATTTCAAAGTTCTGATCAGTTTAAATCTGATTAATGTTTAAGTTCTCACTAAATTATATGTTTTCTTAAGAAAGAACTCAGATGACTCGAACTATAAACTTAGCATGTATTTTTCAATATATGTCCAAAGGCATAGTTGTACAAATATAAGAATATCAATAATAAATTGTTTTCTTGCCTGTATTGTACTTTTTTTTTGGTTTTTATTGTTCTTTCATTTAAGATTTGATGTAGAAAAGGAATGTTTAAAAATTGATGAAGATTACAAAGAAAAGACGGCAATAGACAAGTCGTACTTGTCTAAAATTGAGACAAGAATCGAGACAGCAGGTAATCGGAGAAAAAAAATTTAGTCTTTAAAGTTTTTGAATTATAATAAAAACTGTAAACCTAGAAGACATTGTGTTTGAGTACTGCACAGATTTCCATGAAAAGTTGATGGATTTTCTTCTAGAGTTGATCACTCAACAAATTCGATTCTTTTACCCACCTAATTTTTAAATGTAATAAGAATTTAAAATATAAACCCATTTTTCTTACTGTAATACATTTGTTTTTAATTTCTTTTTTGCATTCCTCCTTTTCTTCCAAATTCCTCAAATTGTTTTCTTTTTGCTTCAAAACAAAAGATGGGCAGTTTGTTTTTGTTTGTAGTCCATAGATGAATAGCACCTATGTAAAACAAAATCAATCATTAAAAAATTCTGAATCCTCAAAACTTGTGAATGATTTAAAAAGAAAAACATCCCTAAACTTGGGGAATCTTTTATTTTCTTTTGTTCATTTTATGATTTTTCTCCTTTCTTCTGCTTCTGTTAAAATAAACATTCTTAGATTTAAACTTTTAAAAATTCTGTTAAATTTTATGTTTACGTATAGCAGATAACATTTATTTCTAGGACTAACTGAGAAAGAGAAGGATTTTCTTGCCACTCGTGAAAAGGAGAAAGGAAATGAAGCTTTCAACTCAGGAGATTATGAAGAAGCAGTGATGTATTATACCAGGTGAGCAGATGTTTGCTCTGGTTTAGATTTGCCTTTTAAAAAATGGTAATGTTTTTATTGTTGAAACAGTATAAATAAGCAAAATTCTATGTGAGAATCTCTCAATGTATTGTACTTGTGTTTCTCTTATTTTTTCAATACTTTTCTCAAACCTCCAAGCTCCCGCTCCACTCCTGCTTTTCACAGAGGACTTAACTTCTTATTTTGCACAGAAAATAGAAGCTGTCTGATAGGAATTCAACAGAAGGCCCATATAATATAGAAGTGAATAACTTGGGTTCTGTTGTAGACTGTCTGGATTTAATTCTGGTTCTTGTGGTGCTCGTTCCTACCACAGGGCCTTTGCACATGCTAGGTCTGACATCAAAAATGCTTTTCCCATGCTGGGCTGATTACAGTGGTATTTACAACTAATTGATTACAACCAGTTACAGATTTCCTTGTTCCTTCTCCATTCCCACTGTTTCACCTGACTAGCCTTTAAAGGAGAAGAAAAAATTTAAGAAAAAAAAAAAAAAGAAGAAAAGAAAATGCTCTTCCCTCCTCCCATTATCTAGTTAATTCTGGTTTATCCTTCTGATCTTAGTCTTCACCTTACTTCTTTGGAGAAGTCTTACTTGACCTTTCTAACCAAATTTCTCTCCTACCCCACCCACCTCACCTCCCAATTTATAGGCTCTTATAGCAGTTTAACCTCTCTTTTGTAGTACTTGTCAGAAGTATAATTTAAGCTTGTGTGATTTGATAATAACTGGAATGTGGGCTTTGTAAGAGCACAACCCATTTATCAAGAATTTTTACACCATTGTATCTCCAAGGCCCAACAAAGTACCTGGTTCATAGTAGATGTTCAATGAATATGTATTTGAACTCCTGAAGTTCTTAACAGCCTATGAAAAGTAGACTAGGTTTTTAAAATGTTGTTACAGCTAAACTGTTCTTACAGAATCACTAATGCCACCTTAGCACTAAACTCTGTGCAATCTTTTTTCCACCTTTGGAAATAAGATAGATTTTTTTCCAAACTTATTGATGTCTCTAAAGAAGTTT
Organism: Sapajus apella; assembly: GCF_009761245.1. Taxonomy (NCBI): domain Eukaryota; kingdom Metazoa; phylum Chordata; class Mammalia; order Primates; family Cebidae; genus Sapajus; species Sapajus apella. Next base: position 755,512 of record NW_022436943.1, on the reverse strand, counting down.
TCCCACTGTTTAAATGAAGACACGAGTTAAAGAGGATATATGATGGATCATTCATTCAGTATAGCCTCCCCTGTTCAGGCAGGTAGATGTTGGCCTTGATAACTGTTCTTTTCTTTTCTTGTAAATTTATACCAGAGAGTTTCTTGTCTATTACAGGTTATAAAACTCTTTTCTTCTTTTTTGAGGAGTCATATTGTTGAAGAATTAAAGCAGCATAGTATCCATCATATTAAAGGAATTCACATTAAAGGAATTCAGACTACCACTTTCTGACCTCGGGCAGATTCTTTTTTTTTGAGACAGGGTCTCACTCTGTTACTCAGGCAAGAGTGCGGTGGTGTGATCATAGCTCACTGCAGCCTCAAACTCCTGGGCCCAAGATATCTTCCCACCTCAGCCTCCTGAGAATATCTGGGACTACAGGTGTGAGCCACCACACCTGGATAATTTTCCCTTGTATTTTTTTTTAAGAGACAGGATCTCATTATTTTGCCTAGGCTGGTCTTGAACCCCTGGCCTCAAACCATGCTCCCACCTGGGCCTTCCAAAGTACTAAGATTACAGGGGTGAGCCACCATGCCTGGCTCCAAAAAATGCGTTTGGTATTTGATATTTGATATTAACTGACATCAACAGGGTTTTTTTTAAGGCAATCTATGGATATTTATCTTTTTCTAATTTCATTTTTATTCCAGTAACTAAAGCTCAGATTCCAGATCTCTGCGTATTTAAATTCCCACAATGCCTCTAAAGCCTGAGTTAATTTTCAGGCTATTAACTGTATATTTAAGAATCTGTTTAAATGTTGATTTTGTATGCTTGTAGAATTGTATTTTATTATTTTTGATAAGACAGGCTGTATTTATTTGCTAAGGTTGCCGTAACAAAGTACCACTGACTGAGTGGCTTAAACAAGAGAAATTTACTTTCTCACAGTTCTGGAGGCTGGAAGTTTGAGATCAAGGTGCTAGCAGGGTTGGTTTCTTCAAGGCCTATCTCCTTGGCTTGTAGGTGGCCATCTTCCAGCTATGACTTCACACAGCCTGTCCATACATGTCTGTGTCCTAATATCTTCTTTTTATAAGGAATCCAGTTTTATTGGATCAGGGCCTACTCTCATGACTTCATTTGACCTTCATTCACTTTCTAAAGACCCCATCTCCAACTACAGTCATGTTCTGAGATACTGTGGGGTTAGGACTTCAATCTATGAATGTTGGGGGATACAATTCAGCCCATACACAGGTTATAATGGTTTTATTTATAACTTAAGCTGAGTGTCTCTACATTCTTACGTTTACCTTAGGCTTGCTTGTTACCAATAACTGTTTCTTTTCTAGGAGCATATCAGTGCTTCCCACTGTAGTTGCCTATAACAATCGAGCTCAAGCAGAAATCAAATTACAGAACTGGAATAGTGCTTTTCAGGATTGTGAAAAGGTCTTGGAGTTAGAACCTGGAAATGTAAAGGGTAAAAAATATTATAGAATGCTTTTAAATTTGCAGCAGGATGCATTAATAAAGACCATTTGTAGACACTTATAATGTTTACATTAAAGTATTTCAGATAAACTCAAATTTCTATATGTGAATCACCAACTTCATCAAGTTGCTTTTAAGTTTAACTTGGAAGTCAAATCCCTGATTATTTTGTACTGAAGTAGCTAATAATCCAGAGGATTGAATAAAATACATATGTATTTTAAAGGAGAACTATCTCAATAAACAAAAAACAAAACAACAACAAAAATAAAATAAAAGAGAAGTGGCCAGGCACAGTGGTTGATGCCTGTAATCCCAGCATTTTGGGAGGCCAAGGTGAGGTGACTGCTTGAGCCCAGGGGTTTGAGACCAGCCTGAGTAACACAGCAAAACTCTGTGTCTCAAAAAACAAACAAACAAAAAACTCAAGCTTGCATTTGAACAATCTTTTTATCCAAAAAAATTTAAGTATAATTTATTGTAGATTTTCTGGTATTTGTAAATATAATAAAATAATAAGCATATACTAGACCTCTAGAACCCTCTACCAGTTTCTTTGTGGGTATTTCTGCCTAGGTGGCTATCTATAATTTTGTTTGTTTGTTTGTGTTTGAGACTGTCGTTTTGTCACCCAGACTGGAGTGCAGTGGCCCGATCTCAGTTCACTGCAACCTTTGCCTCCTGCATTCAAGTGACTCTCCTGCCTCTGCCTCCCAAGTAGCTGGGACTACAGGCATGCACACCTTGCCTGACTAGATTTTGTATTTTAGTAGAGAGACAGGGTTTCACCATGTTGGCCAGGCTGGTCTTGAACTCCTGACCTCAGGTGATCCACCTGCCTTGGCCTCCCAAAGTGCTGAGATTACAGGTGTGAGCCACCGCTCCCGGCCTGTTTTTGTTTTTTTGAGATAGGGTCTTACTCTGTCACCCAGCCTGGAGTGCAGTGGTGCAATCTTGGCTCACTGCAACCTCTGCTTCCCAGTCTCAGGTGGTCCTCCCACCTCAGCCTCTCAAGTAGCTGGGACTACAAGCATGTACCACCTCACCTGGCTAATTTTTTGATATTCCTTGTAAAGACGAGGTTTCGCTATGTTGCCCAGGTTGGTCTCAAACTCCTGAGCTCAAGTGATCTGCCCACCTTGACCTCTCAAAGTGCTGAGATTACAGGCATGAGCCACCAAGCCTGGCCTGCTATAAATGATTTAATTATTTTAAATTAATAATTTGAATAATTTAATTATGAAATTTGTCAAAAACTGACTCTGTCTTTCTGCCAAAAACCTTCACTCTATCTTGATTCCCTGTCCCTGTGACTGATCACCTTGTCATGGTTCAGGCCTGAAGTATGCAAATCAGACTCTATACTTCTTTACCGCTATTAAGAAGGAGTCATTCCAAGAGGCAATGACATGCATTATAATAGACACATTATATTTCTTTATTTATGAATTCAAATAAATATAAATACTTTTTTCACATGCAGTTCATCCCTTTGTGCCTATAAACGTGGTGGAGGTGACAGAAGCCATGGAGTGCTAAGGGGGAGCCTGGTGCATCAGCTGCGATTGTCATTGTCATGGACTGCCCTCCATTTACCAATAAAGTCCTGTTGGGCCTGTGTTTTATGCAAGCTGGTCTCCGTCACAGAGTATGGCTGGGCTCCCAACTTTAGGTAGCAGCCCACTGAAGGTTTTGCCAACCCCATACCAGTGCTCAGGCAGGCCCTGTGCCAAGCACTTTACATGTATTAACTCTGTTAATTTTAGCAACAGTCTTGGCTAGGCGCAATGGCTCATGCCTGTAATCCCGGTACTTTGGTTGGGAGGCTGAGGTGGGCTGATCGCTTGAGGTTAGGAGTTCGAGACCAGCCTGGCCAACATGGCAAAACCCCATCTGTACTAAAAATAAAAAATTGGCCTTGTTCAGTGGCTCATGCCTGTAATCCCAGCACTTTGGGAGGCTGAGGTGGGTGGATCACTTGAGACTAGGAGTTCAAGACCAGCTTGGCCAACATGTCAAAACCTCATCTCTAAAACTAAAAACGCAACTTGGGAGGCTGAGGCAGGAGAATTACTGGAACCCAGGAGGTGGAGGTTGCAGTGAGCTGAGATCATACACCACTGCACTCCAGCCTGGGCGACAGCAAGACTTTATCTCAAAAAAATAATTAAAAAAAAACATAATAAATAAAAAGTTTAAAAAATTAGCTGGCCGTGGTGGTGGGCACCTGTAGTCCCAGCTACTTGGGAGGCTGAGGCAGGAGAATTGCTTGGCCCCGGGAGGCAGAGGGTGTAGTGAGCTGAGATCACACCACTGCACTCCAGCCTAAGCAACAGAGCAAGACTCTGTCTTAAAAAATAAAAATAAAGAAGATGTTAGCATTAGGTAAAGCTGAGTTAAGGGACATAGGAACTCTTTGTACTATCTCTGCAACTTTTCTGTAAATCTCAAATTATCCAAAATAAAAAATTTAAAAAAAGGATAATCATTATGTCATGAATATTTCTGCATGGAAAATTCCCTTCAGAAACCTTCGTAGTAATAGAATAGGTAAATTGTATTTAAAGTGCAATGTTACAACTTTGATTAAATTTATAACAAAATGTTTTATTTAGATTTTCTTTTTCTTTTTCTTTTTTTTTTTTTTTTTTTTTTTGAGATGGAGTTTCGCTCTTGTTACCCAGGCTGGAGTGCAATGGCACGATCTCGGCTCACCGCAACCTCCGCCTCCCGGGTTCAGGCAATTCTCCTGCCTCAGCCTCCTGAGTTGCTGGGATTACAGGCACGCACCACCATGCCCAGCTAATGTTTTGTATTTTTAGTAGAGATGGGGTTTCACCATGTTGACCAGGATGGTCTCGATCTCTTGACCTTGTGATCCACCCGCCTCGGCCTCCCAAAGTGCTGGGATTACAGGCTTGAGCCACCGCGCCCGGCTTATTTAAATTTTCATAGCTCAGAGACTAAAATTCAAATTCGTCAAATTTATAATTATGTTTTAAAATATGTCGGATAAAATTTCTTTTCAGAATTACCAAACTTGATTCTTTTTCAAAGTAATGACTTATTACACAAAGTTCTCATTATATGATGGGTCTAGAGAGGCATTCATTGTCAGTATTAAATAATTACCAAATTTTACATTGAAACCTACCAAAAAAATCAAATGCGAATTACCAAAGTGCTTAATTTCTTTACCCAGCTGACTTAATCATCAGACTTCTCTCAGTTCCCTGTGCTAAGTAACTACTTCTAATCATTTTAGAGATTGCTATACAGATGTCACTAATGAGCCATATTCTGAGCTAGATGCTGGTCAGTAATATACTTTTTTTTTTTGGAGACAAAGTCTTGCTCTGTCACCCAGGCTGGAGTGCAGTGGCACAATCTTGGCTCACTGCAACCTCCACCTCCCAGGCTCAAACGATTCTCCTGCCTCAGTCTCCTGAGTAGGTGGGATTAGTTGGGTGTGCCATCACGCCCAGCTAATTTTTTTGTGTTTTTAGTAGAGATGGGATTTTGCCATGTTGGCCAGGCTGGTCTTGAACTCCTGGCCTCATGTGATCTGCCCACCTCGGGCTCCCAAATTGTTGGGATTATAGGCATGAGCCACTGTGCCTGGCCAAAATAGTACATTTTGATAAGGGATTTCAAAAAGTGGTGAAATAATACTAGTCATAAGAAGGAAAGGATTATTATCAGTGAAAATCTTTCCGATATTGCAACACAATGTGTTGCCTGTGGAGGGTTGAGGTATGCAATCTCTTAGTCCTTGGAGGAGCTGGCGGGGCCTGGGGCTGCCAGAGGGCCAGAGGTTTGTTACAGAGAAGACAGTTGCCTGAGGCGGCCACTTTTATTTACCTCAGTGTCATCTCCTATGTGTTTATCAACATGAAAATGGGCGTGGTTGAGCTTTGCATAATTACATCCTGTCCTGTACTACTCAGATTCTTCCATTTGCAAAACATGTTGTAACCATAATACCAAATACGAAAAAATATAACTTTATTTTGGTAAAATTTCAGCTCTTCTGCGTCGTGCTACTACATATAAACATCAAAACAAGCTCCAGGAAGCTATAGAAGATTTGAGTAAAGTACTAGATTTTGAGCCTGATAATGATTTGGCCAAGGTAAGTACAAAAAGTGATTTCTCACCTAATTCTGTAGTTGGCTGTTTCTGTATTTATGGTAAAGTGGTATCAATCTTGCCAAACAAATTATGTTGAAGATTAGGTCACAGCTTTTAAAGGTAGGTATGTTCCAGACTCCCCAAAACGTTAACATCTATTTGAAGTAGAAGAAAGCAGGATCTTAATTTTTTTTTCTAAAACTATAAACTTTCCTCTGAAGGATAAATATTCAATTTTTCTCTTTCCTATAGTGTTGTAGACAATGTTTTTCTCTGAGCTAATTTATCTGAGCTCTGTGGAGTGGTGTAGAAGGTACCTTGGGGTGAACTCCATGGTCACTGAAGAGCATTTTTCTCTGTAACTAGCATGGTAAGCATAGCATCATTGATAGCATGTGCTACCTGACTGAGCAGACTGACTCAGTTATACACTTAGGGGATCTGTATTCAGGCCTAAAGAGTAGAGGTAAGTGTCAAGAACTGAGATTTTTCCCTGCTTGCAAATGAACAAGGTGGCCTCTCAGAGGATTTAAGATATCCTGGGTCAAACACAAAAGACTTTGTTACTCCAAGCAGATGAGCTTCACGTTCATGTTAGTTCCCCTTGCTCCCAAGTCCCACAAGGATGACATAGAGTGATCTAGATGGATGCCACACACTCAGTGGGTTTATGTGATGGCTGACAAAAAATTGAGGAAACTAGCTGGGCATGGTGGCTCATGCCTGTAATCCCAGTACTTTGGGAGGCTGAGTGGGGCAGATCACCTGAGGTCAGGAGTTCGAGACCAGCCTCACCAACATGTAGAAACCCCATCTCTACTAAAAAAAAAAAAAAAAAAAAAATAGCTGGACATGGTGGCACACACCTGCAAGCCCAGCTACTTGGGAGGCTGAGGCAGGGCCATCACTTGAACCTGGGAGGCAGAGGTTGCAGTGAGCACCACTGAACTCCAGCCTGGACAACAGAATGAGACTCCATCTCAAACAAACAAACAAAAATTTAGGAAACCCCCTTCCTTTACGATGGGCTATAAGCAAACCTGCCCAATCTTTGCTGTGTTGGGATGCATCACCTTTATTACACTGGAGAGCCAACACACCTGTCCTCTCTGCTGCAGATGAATACCATTTCTGTTTGCTAAGAAACATTACCATAGAGATGTCCAGGAAGAAGGTGGTTTAGTGCCCCTGTTTGCAGTGTAGTCAGAAATGAGAGAAACCCATGGAGAAATTGTTACTAAGTTTCCACATACACCTATTGGGTTACCTATCCCACTGTCTCTGAGTGGCAGCTAATGTTCCTAGAATATCAGCTGCTTTTGTCAAGTCAACATTTCGGGTTTAGATTTAGGGCCTGGCTTAGTATTTCCTTTTTGTAATGGTTAGGTTCACTTATTTATTTTTGAGACAGGACATTGCTCTGATGCCTCAACCGTAGTTTTGTGGGAACATGGCTCACTGCAGCCTCCACCTCCTAGGCTCAAGCAATCCTGCCATCTCAGCCTCCTGTGTAGCTGAGACCACAGGTGCATGCCACCTCCCAAAGTGCTAGGATTACAGGCGTGAGCCATTGTGCCTGGTTCCAAATGCATTTTTATCTTAACCATATGCAAAGATTAACTCAAATGGAATCATGTAAGGTATAAAATAGAAAAGTTCTAGAAGAAAACAAGAGAAAATCTGTATGACCTTAGACAAATATTTCTTACATGAGACATGAAAAGTACAGTCCACAAAAGAAAAAGTTGATATATTGGACTTCATCAAAATTTAAAACATCTGCTTTTCAAAGACAGTGAGACAAGCCACAGCCGGGCATGGTGGCTCACACCTGTAATCCAAGCACTTTAGGAGGCTCAGGTAGGCAGATCACTTAATTCCAGGAGATTAAGAACAGCCTGGGCAACACAGCTGAACTTCATCTCCACAAAAAATTTAGGAAGTTAGCCAGACGTCGTGGTGTGGGCCTGTAGATCTAGCTACTCAGGAGGCAGGAGTTGGTAGATAATTTGAGCCTGGGAGGTCAGAGCTACAGTGAGCTGTCATTGCACCCTTGTACTCCAGCAGGGGCACAGTGGGAGACCCTGTCTCCAAAAATAAAACAAGCCACAAACCACAGACAGAGAAAATATTTGAAAATCATGTATCCAACAAAGAATTGATATATATATTTTTCATTAGAGTCAGAATAAAATATTTCAGAATTTTAAATGTTATTCTAAAACAGTAACGTGGACTGGGCGTGGTAGTTCATGCCTGTAATCCCAGCACTTCAGGAGGCTGAGGCGAGAGGACTGCTTAAGCCCAGGGGTTTGAGACTAGACTGGACAACATAGTGAAACCTCATGTCTATATTTTAAATAAATAAATAAACAGCAAATGTAGCATAATTTCATTTGTGTAAAACTATACATCTCTGTGGGTATATATGCATAGAAACATCTAGAAAGATGATTATCAAAATGTTAGTAGTATCTGAGTGGCAAGATTTTAGGTGATTTTTTTTCTTTATTTTTTATACTTGTTACACTAATTTTTTTTTTCCAATGGACATGTATGATTACAATCAGACAAAGGCTACCAAAAAAAGTGCCTTGTCTTAGTTTTATTCATTTTTCAACATCTTTATGTTTCTACCTGAAAGAATAGTTATATTTATTATTAAAGGAAAATATTTTCTTTAATATGCTAATTATGTTATAGAAAATCTTGTCAGAGGTTGAAAGAGATCTGAAGAATTCTGAAGCTGCATCTAAGACTCAAACCAAAGGGAAAAGGATGGTTATTCAGGAAATAGAAAACTCCGAAGATGAAGACGAAAAAGACGGTGAAAGAAAACATGAAGATGGCAGTGGAGATAAGAGTAAAATATCTTTTCTATTTAGGTTATGTAAAACACTGCCTTTTAATATGATGAGCTGGCTCAATTTTTCTATTTGTACAGAAATTCATAATCTACCGAAGTTTTGCTAGCTTTGCCTTGTAAATTCACAAGCCAGCTTCACTCATCTTTTTCTTAACGCAGCTTGATAGAATCTCTCAAAACCATTTTCCTTCTTAACCTGTCACCTTTTTCTAGTGCTCAGCTTGATTCCTGGTCATCCTTTAAATGTAAATGGCTATGTTTAGGCTATGTTTATTGACACAAACCATTTGCAAGTTAACCTTAAATATCTCTCTTTGATAATTGTTTTGTATATATCTACTTGACTGCAAACAGATACATTGGTTTCAAAACAGGTATGGGTAGTCCCATTTATATTCCAAAAATGAATGCATTACTAGAAAATTGCTATGTTTGTCTCTCAAAAATATTTTCTATATGCAAAAGAAGTATAATTTCATACTTGAAACAATATTTTAAGAGAATCTAGACTAGATAAAGCTTCATCTTCATAATATAAAACATCTAAAGTTATATCAACTTTGAGGGGAAAGAATTGCCTCCTCGAATGACAAGTGACATAAAAACTTTTTCTTCCTTCTTGAGAAAACCTGAGCAACTGGCAGTTGGGGGGCTGTGAAGGGAGGAGATATTATCAATTTTGAAAATCATTCACAAGCAAAAATCAACTTGTAAGTAATTTGACAGAATATTCTAATTTTGAGAGAGATACAAAATGTTCAGTTCACTCAATTTTAAAAATAAAGAACAAGTGTTAATTTTTTTTTTTTTTAGCAACGACAAATAATGTATACACTTCAGATTAAAATACAATTAGTTAGGATAAAGACAAAGGAACAGAAAAGGAGGGAACCAGAAAGAGGAAGACAATCAGGGAGCTGAGAGGGAAGAGAGAATATAAAAAGGATTAAAAAGGGAGAAATTAAGGTAACCAGTTTTTCAAGGATTTGGGCTTGCCTTTTAGCCAGATTGTAAATACGATCTGGCAGCAAATCTTCTTAGGGTTTATATTTAGCTTAGCATAATTAGCCATATGCCTTACAGTTAAAGGAAATCATTTTAGATCTTATCTGAAGTGAGATGAAGTATAAACTATATTAATTCCTACTATTTTAAAATTATTTAAAAATTTTATATATAGTAAAAATGGATCTTTTGAATATACAGTTCTAATACATGTACAATTTCATGTAACCATTACCACAGTCAGAATACAGAACAATTCTACCACCCAAAAAGGCCTTCTTGCTGTCCTTTCAGTGAAACCCTTCCTTCATCCCAGCTCTTCTCTGTTCCCATAGTTTTACCTTTCCCAGAATGTCATTTAAATGGAACCAGAAAGTATGTCACCTTTTGGGTCTAGCTTTCTTCACTTAGCTTGTCACTAAGATTCATTCATGTAGCTGCATGTATCATTGGCTCATTCCTTTTTATTGCTGAGTAACATTCCATTAATAGTTGTACCAAAGTTTATACATTCATTTATTCAAGGACATTCAGGTTATCTCCAGTATTTGGTAATTATGAGTAAAAACTGCTCTAAACATTCATGAGCTGGTTTTTGTAATGTAAACATATGTTTTCATTTGCCCTGGGTAAATACATAAGAGTAGGATTGCTGGGTCATATGGCACGTATATGTTTAAATTTATTGGAAATTGCCTGACTGTTTTCCAGAGTAGCTATACCATTTTGCATTGCCATTAATAACATATGAGAGTTCTAGATGCTTCTCATCCTTCCCAGCATTTGATAATGGCATTTTTTCCCCTTTTTGCCCATTCTGTTAGGTATATAGTGGTTTCTCATCAGTTTTAATTTGCATTTTCCTGATGAGAATCTCTCTCTCTCTTTTTTTTTTTTTTTTTGAGACAGAGTCTCGCTCTGTTGCCAGGCTGGAGTACAATGGCACTATCTCAGCTCACTGCAACCTCCCCACTCCCTGGTTCAAGCAATTCTCCTGCCTCAGCCTCCTGAATAGCTGGGATTACAAGCATGTGCCACCATGCCCAGCTAAGTTTTGTATTTTTAGTAAAGATGGGGTTTCACTATGTTGGCCAGGTTGGTCTTGAACCCCTGACCTTGTGATCCACCTGCCTCGGCCTCCCAAAGTGCTAGGATTACAGGTGTGAGCCACCGTGTCAGCCGAGAATCTTTTTATGTGCTCATTTACCATCTCTATATCGCTTTTAGTGAGTGTCTCTTCAAATTATTCCACCAATTTTCAAAAATTGGGTTGTTGTTTTCCTACTGTTAAGTCCTGAGAATTCTTTTTATATTCTTGATGCAAGGTCTTTGTTATATATGAGATTTGAATATTTTTGTCTGTAGCTTTTTTCATTCTTTTAATAGTCTTTCACAGAGCAAAGGTTTTTCATTTTGTAGAAGATTAATTTATCCAATTTTTAAAATGGACTGTGCTTTTGATGTTATATCTATGAACACTTTGCCTAAGTCAAAGTCCTTAAGATTTTCTTGTAAGTTTTCTTTTTCAGAGATAGGGTCTCACTCTGTTGCCCATGCTAGAGTGCAGAGGTGTGATCATAGATCACTGCAGCCTCAATCTCCAGGGCTAAAGTGATTCTCTGCCTCAGGCTCCCAAACAGCTAGGAGTATAGCTGAATGCCATCATATCTGGCTCGTTCAAAAAAATTATTTAGGCCAGGTGTGGTGGCTCATGCCTGCAATCTGGGTATTCTGGGAGACCGAGGTGGGTAGGTTACCTGAAGTCAGGAGTTCAGGACTAGCCTGGCCAATATGGTGAAACCCCATCTCTACTACTAAAAATACAAAAATTAGCAGGGCGTGGTGGCATGCACCTGTAGTCCTAGCTACTTGGGAGGCTGAAGCAGGAGACTTGTTTGAACCTAGGAGGCAAAGGTTGCAGTGAGCCGAGATGGCACCATTGCCTGGACAACAGAGACTCCATCTCAAAACAAAATAAAACAAAACAAAAATTATTTGTTGCAGAGACAAGGTCTTGCCATGTTGCCCAGGCTGGCCTCAACCTCATGGGCTCAAGGGGTCCTCCTGCCTCAACCTCCCAAAGCACTGGGATTACAGAAGTGAGCCACCATTTTCTGAAACTATTTGTTGAAAGCTGTCTTTACTCCTTTGAATTGCCTATGTACCTTTGTAAAAAAAAAAAAAAAGAAAAAAATCACATTTGTATAACAAGTAAGTAGAGTCCAATTCTGGACCCCATTCTGTTCTATTGACCTATGTGTCTATCACTTTGTCAGTACCACACTGTCTTGATTCACGCAGATTTACTGTTAAGTCTAAATTCACATTGTGTGATTTTTTTCAGCTTTATTCTTCTTTTTCAAAATTGTTTGGCTTGTCTAGTTCCCTTGCCTTTACACATAGTTTTCATTTTAATTTTGTTGAGACAGGGTTTCACTCTGCTGCTCAGGCTGGAATGCAGTGGTGCAATCATGGTTCATTGTAGCCTTGACTTCCTGGGTTCAGGCAATTCTCCTGCCTTAGTCTCCTGTCTGAGGCCACATGTGTGTTCAACCACGCCCAGCTAATTTTAAAAATTATTTGTAGCGATGAAGTCTCCCTATGATACCCAAACTGTTCTCAAACTCCTGGGCTCAAGCCCATCCTCCTGCCTCAGTCCCCCAAATTGCTGGGATTACAGGCGTAAGCTACCATGCATGGCCACACGTAGTTTTAAAATAAGTTTTTTCTGTTATATTTTCCTTTTTGTTTTTGCCATAGGATATAGGTTCTGAATATTTTACTTTTTATGGTCTGCATTCCTCTCATTTTTCTTAATATTCAATTATGTATCACATGAAATTACTTAACAATGACTTACATTCGGTGACTATTTTACAAGTCTTTGTATGGGCCAGGCACTGTGGCTCAGGCCTGTAATCCCAGCACTTTGGGAGACCAAGGCAGGTGGATGGCTTGAGTGCAGGAGTTCAACATGGCAAAACCCTGTCTCTACAAAAAATACAAAAATTAGCTGGACATGGTGGCACACTCCTGTAGTACTAGCTACTCAGGAGGCTGAGGCAGGAGAATTGCTTGAGTCCAGGAGGTGGAGGTTGCAGTGACCCAAAATGATACCACTGTATTCTGGCCTGGGTGACAGACCAAAACTCTGTCTAAAAAAAAAAAAAAAAGTCTTTTTGTTATATTACTAAAACTTGTTATTTTTAGTCATTATAAAATACAAGGGATTTTTCTATATGTATCATTATATAATAATCTGTGACAGAGTATAATAGTACTATGGCAAATATAAAGGAGTACAATTGGGTTTTCTATATTTAAAAAAAGTCATCCAAAAAAATTAGCTAGGCATGGTGGTGCATGCTTGTAGTCCTAGCAACTCAGGGGCTTAGGCAAGAGGATTGCTTGAACCCAGGAGTTTGAGGCTGCAGTTAGCCATGGTTATGCTGCTGCATTTCCATGTGGGTGACAGCAAGACTCCAATTCTCAGGTGGAAAAAGTAATGCTGGGAATTTGATTGAAATGGAACTGAATTTATAGATCATTTTGGAGGAGAAATGATATTGTGACTATATTGCATTTTCTAATTCATAAACATGGTATGTGTCTCTATTTATTTAGGTCGTCTTTGATTTTTTTCATTAGTGTTTTTTATTTTGCAGCATACAGATATTACACAGGCTTTGACAGATTTATACTCAGCATTTTAACTTTTTGAAGTTATTGTAAGTCATATTTATAAAAAAAATTTATAAAATTGAAAATTCAGCTGTTCATTACTAGAATATAGAAATATAATTGATTTTTTTTTTTTTGAGATGGAGTTTTGCTCTGGTTGCCCAGGCTAGAGTGCAATGGCATGATCTTGGCTCACTGCAACCCCTGCCTCCTGGGTTCAAGTGATTCTCCTGCCTCAGCCTCCTGAGTAGCTGGGATTACAGGCATGTGCCACCATGCCCAGCTAATCTTATATTTTTAGTAGAGACGCAGTTTCTCTCTGTTGGTCAGACTGGTCTCGAATTCCCATCCTCAGGTGATCTCCCTGCCTCGGCCTCCCAAAGTGTTGAGCTACCACACCCAGCCTAATTGATTTTTTGGTATATTGATCTGGTATCTTACAATCTGTTTAATTCACTTATATGTTCTAGGATCCTTTTGTAGATTCTTTGGAATTTTCTTCATAGACAATTATGTTGTTTGTAAATAAGGTCAGTTTTATTTTTTCATTTCTAATCTATACCTCTCTTTTCCTTTATTGCACTGGAGTGGGCTTATGTGTCTTGTTTTCAGTCTTAGAGGGCAAACATCTAGTCTTTTACCAGTGGGTCCCTGTACTCATCCCCTGGTCCTTTCCCCAGTGCCAGAATGCGTAATTGGCATAGACATACTTTGCAGCTGGCTGAACCACTACATTGGCTCCCTGACTGGTAGGCTGAGGGCTGTTATAGTGGAAAAGGCCAAATGGAAGCCATTACAGCTGCCCCTACCTAGAAAAATAGTAAATCAAAAACAACATCACATCCCTGGAGGGACTGAGGAGATTAGTGCCACTATAAAGAACTTGAAAGATGCAGGGGTGGTGTTTTCCACCACATTCCCATTTAACTCTCCCATTTGGCCTGTGCGGAAGACAGATGGATATTGGAGAATGACAGTGGATTATTGTAAGCTTAACCAACTGGTGACTCCAATTGCAGCTGCTGTACCAGATGTGGTTTCATTGCTTGAGCAAATTAACACATCTCCCAGTACCTGGTATGCAGCCATTGACTTGGCAAATGCCTTTTTCTTCATTCATGTCCATAAGGCCCATCAGAAGCAATTTGCCTTCAGCTGGCAAGGCTAGCAATATACTTTTACTGTCCTACCTCAGGGATATGTCAGCTCTCCAGCTTTGTGTCATAATCTTATTTGGAGAGAACTTGATCACTTTTTGCTTCTGCAAGATATCACACTGGTCCATTACATTGATGACATTATGCTGATTGGATCCAGTAAGCAAGAAGTAGCAAACACATTGGACTTATTGGTGAGACATTTGTGTGCAAGAGGATGGAAAATAAATCTGACTAAAATTCAGGGACCGTCTACCTCAGTAAAATTTCTAGGGGTCCAGTGGTGTGGGGCCTGTTGATATATTACTTTTAAGGTGAAGGAAGATATTCCTTCTAAGGTGAAGAGCCCTTTGGCCCCTCCTACAACCAAGAAAGAGGCACAGTGCCTAGTAGGCCTATTTGGATTTTGGAGGCAACACATTCCTCATTTGGGTGTGTTGCTCCAACCCGTTTATTAAGTGACCTGAAAGGCTGCCAGTTTTGAGCAGGGTCCAAAACAGGAGAAGACTCTGCAACATGTTCAGGCTGCTGTGTTAGCTGCTCTGCCACTTGGGCCATATGACCCAGCAGATCCAATGATGCTTGAGGTGTTAGTGACAGGGATGCTGTTTGGAGCCTTTGGCAGGCTCCCCAGGTGAATCACAGTGGAGCAAGGCCCTGCCATCTTCAACAGATAATTACTCTTCTCTTGAGAGATAACTCTTGGCCTATTACTGGGCTTTGGCAGAAACTGCACGTTTGAGTGTGGGTCAAGTCACCAGGCAACCTGAACTGCCTATCATGAACTGAGTGCTTTCTCACCCATCTAGCCATAAAGTTGGTTGTGCACAGCAGCATTCCGTTATCAAATGGAAGTGGTATATATGTGATTGGGCTCAACCAGATCCTGAAGGTACAAGTAAGTTACATGAGGAAGTGGCTCAAATGCCCATGATCTCCACTCCTGCCACCCTGCCTTCTCTTCCCCAGCCTGCACCAATGGCCTCATGGGAAGTTCCCTATGGTCAGTTGACAGAGGAAGAGAAGAGATGGTTCTGTACGATATGCAGGCACCACCCAAAAGTGGACAGCTGCAGCACTATAGCCCCTTTCTAGAACATCCCTGAAGGACAGCAGTGAAAGGAAATCTTCCCGGTGGGCAGAATTTTGAGCAGTGCACCTGGCTGTGCACTTTGCATGGAAGAAGAAATGGCCAGATGTGTGATTCTATACCGATTCATGGGCTGTAGCCAGTGGTTTGTCTGGATGGTCAAGGACCTGGAAAAAGCATGCAATACTTCTGCCAAGACTACCATCTGTGGACTTACGGAATGCCTTATCCACCATCATGGTATTCCACACAGCATTGCCTCTGACCAAGGCACTCACTTTATGGCTGAAGAAGTGAGGCAGTGGGCTCCCACTCATGGAATTCACTGATCTTACCATGTTCTCCATCATCCGAAGCAGCTGAATTGATAGAACTCAGCTATCAAATTGGAATGGCCTTTTGAAGTTGGAATTGCAACACCAACTTAGGTAACAGTACTTTGCAGGGCTGGGGAAAACTTCTCCAGAAGGTCGGGTATGCTTTGAATCAGCATCCAATATATGATACTGCTTCTCTCATAGCCAGGATTCATGAATCTAGGAATCAAGGGGTGAAGGAGAAATGGTACCACTCACCATCACCCCTAGTGATCTACTAGCAACATTTTTGTTTCCTGTTGCTGTGACATTACCTTCTGCTGGCCTAGAGGTCTTAGTTCCAGAGGGAGGAACGCTGCCACCAGGAGACACAACAATGATCCTGTTAAACTGGAAATTAAGATTGCCACCTGGACACTTTGGGCTCCTCCTACCTTTAAGTCAACAGGCTAAGAGTCGAGTTACAGTGTTGGCTGGGGTGATTGACCTGGACTATCAAGATGAAATCAGTCTACTACTCCACAATGGAGGTAAGGAAGAGCATGCATGGAATACAGGAGATCCATGAGGGCGTCTCTTAGTATTACCATGCCCTGTGATTAAGGTCAATGAGAAACTACAGCAGCCCAGTCCAGGCAGGACTACAAATGGCCCAGACCCTTCAGGAATGAAAGTTAGGGTCATTCCACCAGGAAAAAGAACCAGGACCTGGTGAGGTGCTTGCTGAAGGCAAAGGGAATACAGAATAGGTAGTAGAAGAAGGTAGCCATCAATACCAGCTATGACCATGTGACCAGCTGCAGAAACAGGGACTGTAATTGTCATGAGTATTTCCTCCTCCTTTTGTTAAAAACATGTTTGTGCATGTATACATTTGCACCAAGAAAATATCTTCATTTTATTTCCTTTGTCTTTTATCATGTGACATAAGATTTATTGACTTCATATCAGCATTTAAGTATTGTTAACTTTATGTAATAGTATTTGGGTTGGGGATTGGTGTGTTTCTGGTTGTACAAATGATAGTTGTATTATGTTAGGTGTAATTATGACTTTATTGTCTTTATTTGAAGATCATGTATGATCTCAGGAGATATATATGGGTTCAAATTGACAAAGGGTAGACCTGTGATGGTTAATACTGAGTGTCAACTTGATTGGATTGAAGGATACAAAGTATTGATAATGGGTGTGTCTATGAGAGTATTGACGAAAAGATTAATATGTGAGTCAGTGGTCTCGGGAAGGCAGATCCACCCTCAATCTAATGGGCACAATCTAATCAGTGCCAGTAAATATGAAGCAGGCAGAAAAACATGAAAAAGAGAGACTGGCCTAGCCTCCCAGCAGCCTACGTCTTTCTCCCATGCTGGGTGCTTCCTGCCCTTGAACATTGGACTCCAAATTCTTCAGTTTTGAGATTCAGACTGGCTCCCCTATATATATATATAGTTATATATATATGTTATATATAGTTAACTATATATGTCATATATAGTTAACTATGTTATATATAGTTAACTATATATTATATAGTTGTTGTGTGACAATAATATAACTAGATATGTTATATAGTTGTGTGACTATGTATATATTAGTTAACTATATATAACTAGAGTTAATATATAATATATATAAAGGGCAGTTTATACATATTAATATATTAGTTAACTATATAGTTAATATAGATATATACTATATACTATATATATATATAATATATATATATATATAGAAGGTAGTTTACATCCTATTAGTTCTGTTATTCTAGAGAACCCTGACTAATATATCATTAGAATAAGACCCTGTCTCAAAAAAAGAAGAAAAGAGAGTCCTTTGATTTTGCTCTATTTTTCAGGATCTTTTTGGCTATTCTGAACTTCTTACAATTTTGTATGAATTTAAGGATTGTCTTTTCCATTTCTGCAAAAAAGTTTTGATAGGATTGTGCTACATCCATAGATTGCTTTAAATAGTATTGACATTATCTTAACCTTAGTAAATCTTCCTATCCATGATTACAGGATATATTTCCATTTATTCAAGTCTTTTAAAATATTTCTTAAAGCAATACTTTTATCTCCTTGGTTAAATTTATTCTAGGTATTTTATTCTTTTGGATGCTATTATAAATGTAATTGTTTCCTTGATTTCCTTTTGGTATGTTCATTGCTGGTGTATAGAAACACCAGCTTGTTGCTCTTATATCCTACAACTCAGCTGAATTTGTTTATTTGCTCTAGTTTTTGGATTTTTTTTTTTTTGGTGGGGGGTGGTCAAGATGGGTGGATTCTTTGGGATTTTTTAATATAAATAGGATTATGTAATGAATAGAGATAATTTTACTTTATTTCTAATTTGGATGCTTTTTATTTCATTTGACTGCCTAATTGATCAGTCTACAACTTTTAGTACAGTATTGAATAGCCGTGGTGAAAACAGGCATCCTTGTCTTGTTGCTGATGTTTAGGGGAAAGCTTTCATTACTTTCATTTTTGAATATGATGTTAGCCATGGGTTTTCCATAAATATACCTTATTATGTTGAGGAATTTAACTTCTATTCCTAGTTTTCTGAGATTTTTTTTTTAATCATGAAAGCATGTTAGATTTTGTCATGCCTTTTCAGTATCAATTGTGGGATCATGTATGCAATACTTTTTCTGTTAATTAGGTGTGCTGGCATTGATTAATTTTCTAATGCTGAACTACCTTTGTATTCCTGGGATAAATCCCACTTAGCCATGATGTGTAATCCATTCAGTATGCTGTTGAATCTGTTTCGCTAGTATTTTATTGAGGATTTTTGCATCTGTCACCTACCCACACTACCCTACTTGAGGCTACACTGTTGGCCATTCATTCCTTTGACAGCTGTTATTGTTGACTCCTTTCTTCCCAAAATACTCTTGGTGTTTCTGAGGCAGTATGCACTCCTGGTTTTTTCTCTCATTTCTAGGCATTTCTCTGCCTACACTGTAGATCCATCCTCTGTTCATCCTTTAAGTGTTAGTATATCTCAGGGATCCTTTTGAGCCTTTGAATGATCTCATCCACATCCAAACTTTATTTTTTGTAGAGATGGAGTCCTACTATGTTGCCCAGGCTTGTTTCGAACTAGTGGCCTCAAGTAATCCTCCCACCTCAATCTCCCAGAGTGCTAGGATTAGAGGCCACCTTGCCAGAGCCACACTCAAACTTTTATATACTAACTCCCGAGTCACTGGCTCTGGAGAAGGCCCCCTCTCTGATCTATATGCAGAGCCACCTCTTGAACAGCTCCATGCATTATCCCACGGGTATCCCAACACCCAACAGAACTCACACGTCTTTCATGTTTGGGCCTCTGTTTACCTGTCCAAAGGCTACCAAAGTTGTTCAGGGCCATTTCAGTCTTAAGGAAAGAATGCTTTAAATTCAGTTCAAATCTGGGTTATGGCTGGGCACAGTGGCTCATGCCCGCAGTCCTAGCACTTTGGGAGGCCAAGGAGAGAGGATCGCCTGAGACCAGAACTTTGAGACCATCCTGGGCACCATAGCAACACCTCATCTGTACAAAAAATTTTAAAAATTAGCCAGGCATGGTGGCTCTCACCTGTAGTCCCAGCTACTCTGGAGGCTAAGGGGAGGATCGCCTGCCCCAGAGTTCAAGGCTGCAGTGAGCTATGATGGCACCACTGCACCTGTCTCAAAATAAATAAATAAAAAAAAATAAAAACAAATCCGAGGTATGCTGGCTTCTAGCTCTGTGTACTTGAGTGGATTCCTTAGCTTCTTCCTTGTGTCTCTGTTGCCTCATTTGTAAAGTGGGAATGATAATACTTGGTATTAGGATGAATGTGACCCATATTAAGTTCTAAATGAACTGTATCTCTTTGGTGATAGTATTGGTCGGGCCTGTGGGAATACTGTGCAAAGGGGTGGAAAGTAATACCAAGTTGACCATTGTTTCTGCTGATCCTGAATTTTGTGCTTTCACCCAGTGTCTCCTTGAGAACTTGATTAGCAGAAACCAGATGCAAACTGGAGCCTTACTCTAGGAATCCTACTGGGTTTAATATGCAGATTTATCTCTATAGCAAAATCTTTTTATTGTTTTAATAATTAAGTCCTTTTTGGCTGGTGATCCAAATTGGATGTTATTCTGCTGTACAGAAAACAGTATTTATTAATTTGTTTTTATACTCGATGCTTAAGGTGTTCATTCACTGATTTTCACTTAAATAATTGTGCTTTTCTGTTCCCTCTGTCTCTGTGCTTAAAATCTTGGCTTTACCATTCATGAAAGAGGATGGAAAATATATCCATTAAGAATCAGATAAGAATTTGTTAAAAGAGAAATCTTGGAAATCTCTATATTTAAGTAGTTTTTAACAGTGCTTATTTCAATGATTAATTGCTTTGTTTTAAATATTGATAAGACACTATAAATGAAATATGTATTCCTTCAGCACTGCCTGAAAAAAGAAAAAAGCAAAAAATAGATATATATCATTTTCATATTTAAAAATAGTTTCAACAATCAATTATTAAAGCTATTAATACCTGAACTCTTAATCAAAATCAAAGAAATTTTTAGTTTGAATAATGCATTGGGATGGAAAATTTACTGTGTTTTTAAGGCTCCCTTTAAGCTTAAAAACTAAGTGCCAATTTTATGTGACTTTTTTGCTAAATTCACTTTTAAAATGACTTAAAAATCACTTGCACTTTATTTTTCTTTCAAATCTTTTTTCCTAATCTTTTAAAATAAGGAAAGGCGTCTCCACCTTGGGTACTAAAATTGTATTCAAGTTTTTGCAACTCCATTCAAAAGAGTACGTATTTTGTAAGCTCTACCTGGGCAGGTGGGCTTCAAGGGGATGGCTATAAGATGCCAGTTTTCACGCCACAGACCCTTCAGTGCTTAAACAGTTACAGACGGGGATGGCTTCTGTCCGGAGCCGGGGAGCCGCGTCCTCAGGAAGCCGCAGGGGCCGGAGGGCGCGGACTGGTGGACGGGTCGCCGAGGTCGGGCAGCGCCGGCTCCGCCCGCAGGGGCGGCGCCCGACCCG
This sequence comes from Sapajus apella, assembly GCF_009761245.1. Taxonomy (NCBI): domain Eukaryota; kingdom Metazoa; phylum Chordata; class Mammalia; order Primates; family Cebidae; genus Sapajus; species Sapajus apella. The sequence continues at coordinate 734,730 of NW_022436943.1, read as the reverse complement.
GCTTTCCGCGAGCCCGCCCTCTGCGCCCGGTGCCCCCGCGGCCTCCCCGGCAGCTGCTCCCGGTGATGCAAACCCTCACTTCCCGCATCCGCTTCCCCACAGAGCCTGCGGAGCCGGCGGGAGCCGCGCAAACAGCCCAGCCGTGCGCCATGGGCAACATCCAAAAGAAGCTGACCAGCAAAGCCGAAAGTGGCAAGCGGCCAGCCAGGGGCGCGCCGCGGCGGGGCCAGACTCCGGAGGCCGGCGCAGACAAGCGGAGCCGACAGCGGGCCTCGGCGGTGGCGGGCGGCGGCACCAACGGGCATCCGAGCGGCGGGCGGGGCGAGGGGGACCCCGTTGCGTCCCCGCCCGCCGCCCCGGTCAGTCCCGCCGGCCTAAAGAGCCAGGGCAACGAGCTGTTCCGAAGCGGGCAGTTCGCCGAGGCGGCCCACAAGTATTCGGCGGCAATCGCGCTCCTGGAGCCGGCTGGTAGGTGCGCCGCGCCCTGCCACTTCCTGGGCCCCTCGCGCTGTGGTTCACCCGACCCCCAGGGCCCCGAGGGAGTGGCGTCGCCGTCTCCTGAATGACAGGCGCCAGCATCGCTGCATTCCTCCCAGGTGACTAAGAGCGCTGTGCCACCTGACCTCAGTGAGCAGCGCCTTGGAATGCGGGCATGTGCCTGGCCAGGCACGTTTACCTCCATTCCCGCCGGGCTTTCCCTTGGTGGCTATTGTGGGTAGCAGCTCCGTGGAGCTCTGCATGATCAGTCTGCAGGACTGCAGTGCCACCGGAGACCTCGGGCGTCTTTTAATTCTGGTGAACTGTGATCTTGCTAATGGATTTTAACTGTATTTAATTAAATGTGATTTTAGGAAGTGAAAGTGCAGATGATCTAAGTATCTTATATTCAAATAGAGCAGCATGTTACCTAAAAGAAGGAAACTGCAGTGGCTGCATTCAAGATTGTAACAGGTAAACTGCACGTTTTCAGGTTTGTCAAGAGATTGTTATAATTTCATTGTGGTGAATGCAATATCCAAGATCCTACATTTTCTGCCTAAGGGTCTAATTTCTTAAGAGCTTATGGTATGTTAATTGATTGATGCATACAAATCATAAATTATCTCACGTATATGAAGAGGGTTATAGAAGATTATGCAAACTTTTTTCATTTCCACTGCTACCGCTCTAATTCATGCTCTTTCTGTATCACTCCTAGACTACTGGAGAAGCCTAATAACTAGTTCCAATTCACTGTGGCATCAGAATAGCTTTCCTGAAACGTTATTTTATTCAGATTGTTTCATACAGGCCTTTAATGGCTCAGTATTGGCTTTGAAATAACTGCAGACTTCTCTGTCACCACACTGCCCCCAAGCAAGTTTCTGCTTCCATCTGGTCTACTGGACCTCTTGCTTACTCTTGCCCACCCTGTTCTCTGAGCCCTTGCCCATGTTGCCCCCAATGGTGGTAATACCCTTTGTACATCTTAGCTTCCGAAGTTCCTGCTCAGCTTCCCCCTTTCTTTACCTCCTTGGGTGCCCCAGACTTCCCGGTCATCTGCAGGTCTGTAACACCTACACGGACACCTAGTCACACCTCTAAGTTCTGTTATCCACTGAAGGGGGTTTAAACACATTGAGGTCAGGAACCATGTCTTTTCCTTTTTATAATATATAAATAATCACTGTACATATTTATGGGGTACTGAGTGATGTTTCAATATGTATGATCCAGACACAGTGCTTCATGCCTGTAATCCCAGCACTTTGGGAGGCCAAGGTGGGCGGATGGCTTGAGGTCAGTTTGAGACCAGCCTGGTCAACATGGTGAAACCCCATCTCTACTAAAAATACAAAAATTAGCCGGGCATGGTGGCACACGTCTATAATCTCAGCTACTTGGGAGGCTGAGGTAGGAGAATCACTTGAACCTGGGAGGCAGAGGTTGCAGTGAGCCGAGATCCCACCACTGCACTCCAGTCCCACCACTGCACTCCAGTCTGGGCGACAGACAAGAGACTCTGTCTCAAATATATAGATGTATATATATATTTGAAACTATGTATCATTGTTAACTATAGTAATCCTACAGTGCTATAGAATACTAGAACATGTGCCTTCTAGGTAGCTAGCTGTAGTTTTATATCCTTTAACACATCTCTGCCTGTATCGCCCCCACCCCCTTCCCCCATCCTTCCCAACCTCTGGTATCCTCTGAGGAACCATGTCTTATACAGCTTTGTACCCCATCGAAGCATAGTAGTCACCCATGGTACTCAATGAGTTACCTGCCTGGATGGTAAATATCTACATAAATAAAACATTGTTTCTCACCATTAAGTAATAAGAAGCACTTTGGCAAGAAGCTACTATTAGTACATGTAAAAAAATAAGAAGGCATGTCCTACTTTGACTGACACAGCCCTGGTTTACTTCTGTTATTTCATATAACATCCTCAGAAACTCTAGTTTGGACAGTAAATTATGTGGACACTCCGTTTATAAGGTGAGTAATTTGTTATTGTTTTCATGGCAGTATCAGTTTATTGATATGGGTAAAGCTTGCTAGTATCTGTACCTAAGTTTAAAAAGAAGGCGTTGAGGCACTTGGATTTTTGGCCAGTTTTACATATTTAAATTTGAGATGAATAATACTTTTATATTCTCTTTGGCCTGACATCAGACCGCATCCTCAGTTGTGCTGGCTCACCACACTCGCTAATCATTACATTTTTCAGGATTTGTGAGCTGGTTGATGTCAAGTTGATATTTTGAAATCTGTTATGGTGGGATACCATTTAATACTATCAAAGAAACAAATGCCACAAATCTGGGCTTCCCCCCAACACTTTTTCTTTACCCAGAGAGCCAGTTGTTAAGGACTTTTACTAGTGCTCTTAACAGACAAGACCATGTGAAGTTGTTGGATACCAAGCTGGTTGTGATTTGCAGCCAACATCCTTACAACTCAAGTGTCTGTTTCTAATACATTACCCTTCAGACTTGTTTTAGGCCTTTCCACTGTGAGGGAGGTCAGGACACTTTAGTTGAAACTTGAGAACCCTAACGTTAGAGCTGCTGCAAAAGAGTGGTTTGCGTTGTCTTACATGAGATCCTCTAAGGTGATGAACATTTACTGGCTAAAATTTGCTGTGTTTCATTGTAGACCCAGGAGGAAGTCAAGGGTGGGACTCCAGCCAGGGAGGCTAGAGTGAGGGCTTGTCCTGGGGGAGGGCAGGAGATGGCCTGACCGAGAGGGAAGTGAGTATGGCTTTAGGTAGGATGTGCTAATGTAAGAGCTGTTTTTTAGGCAAGGAATCTGGCTCTGCTGGTTGGTGCTGACTCCTTAGAGACTGACCTACTCAGATGTTTTCTTTGATAGCTGGACTACCAGTCCCAGTGTAAGAGAAATGGAGATGAGGCCCAGCAGGGGGTGACTTTACTCTAAAGCAGTGATTCTCAATCTTGTTTTATAGCCAGAGAAGCCACACTGTGCTACTGTGAACATCTTTTCAGCTCAAGTAACTATATTTTCACTTTACCTCAAACAGATTGCATACATATTAAAAGGAGTTAAGTTTTTTAGGTTTTCAGTTAATTATCTTTGGAGAGTTCATGAGTTCCTTTTTATTTTATTATTATTATTATTATTTTTATTTGAGCCTGAGTCTTGCTCTGTCCCCAGGCTGGAGTGCAATGGCACGATCTTGGCTCACTGCAACCTCTGCCTCCTGGGTTCAAGTGATTCTCCTGCCTCAGCCTCCCCAGTAGCTGGGCTTACAGGCACGCCCAGCTAATTTTTTATATTTTTTGTAGAGAAGGGTTTTCACCGTGTTGCCCAGGATGGTCTTGAACTCCTGACCTCAAGTGATCCACCTACGTTGGCCTCCCAAAGTGCTGGGATTACAGGTGTGAGCCACTGCACCTGGCCCACAAGTTCTTATTAACAGATAAGTGGTATCAGGAGTCAAACACTGTAAAAAAAACAAAACAAAAAAAACAAAAAAAACCACAAAATTTAAAATAAAGGGAAAAATCTAACCTATGAAAATAATTTTTAGATATATTTTGGGAAAAACTACCATTTGATTTTACATGTTTTACTCCTGAGGAGCCTTGGTTGTTTTCCAGGCGTGTGTTTGGAGAGTGGCCATTGGGATTGTGGGGTGGGGTGGGGGGAGATTTGAAGAGCTTGAAGATCTCTAAGCCCAGCCTCTCCCCTCACTGCAGCATCTCCATGGCTGTCTTTTAGACCTCCAGGAGAAGCATGAGAAGGGGTTATGATGCTTAAGTTTGAAAGCCATCATTTTACAACTTTTAAAATTCTCCTAATTGTTTATAAACTAAAAAAAACTTCACTTTTCTTATCTATCAGAACTGTTTTGGTTTATCTAACCCACACCAAACATCTTTTGGTGACTTTCCATTGAGGATGTTTCAACAGACAAAATACAACAAATGAATGTTGCCTAGTAATTCTCTGCTTTTTTTTTTTTTTTTTTTCTTTGAGACAGAGTCTGGCTCTATCACTCAGGTTGGAGTGCAATGGCATGATCTCAGCTCACTGCAGCCTCTGCCTCCTGGGTTCAAGTGATTCTTGTACCTCTGCCTCCCAAGTAGCTGGGATTACAGGTGTGCATCACCTCACCCAGCTAATATTTTGCATTTTTTTAGTAGAAACAAGAGTTTTGCCATGTTGGCCAGGCTGGTCTTAAACTCCTGGCCTCAAGTGGTCTGCCAGCCTCCCAAAGTGCTGGGATTACAGGCTTGAGCCTGGGTGTCTGGCCAGTTCTCTGCTTTTCCTTATCTTTGCTACTCTCTCACAGACTTGAAATAGGAAGATTCTTTAGGGTTTTAACTGTGTTAATTTGAATAGACAGCCGCTTTTGTAAGCTCTGCTTCAAAAGTTCTCTGTGCTTATTTTTATGCATAGGTAGTTTTTTCCTTAATGGAATTTTCATTCATAAATTCATATTCATTTTCAGGACTGTGGTTAAAGAAAAAAAATCTTGCATTCACTGGGCTAGAAAGTGCTAAAAATTAAATATATCATCTCATCAAGTTTAGATCCCAAGCTTGGCTTAAGGCCATCTTGAATAGATAAATGGCACCTTGGTCATTGGAAGTCATCTGTGAAGTGAAGGTTGTCACATAGTTGTGACTCTCTCTGCTCATAGAGTCAATATTACCTAAACAATAAACTAAGCTAAATTTAAGGCAGTGGTACAGGTGACAGATCCTGATGCCCACGGAGCTACTGTCTAGTGTTTAAATATTTTTACTTGATTTTAATTTTATGTTTTAAATAACATTTACTGTTAAAAAAAAACCTATTATAGAAAACTTAAGAAAAAACTGGGACAGCACAAAGATGATCATTAAAATCACTCACAATCTTAACACCTAGGCATAGTGAAATTGGTTATTTTTTCAGAGAAGTGAAGTGGATTAGGTTTAACAGCTTTTCTAGAATAACTTCTGTGATACCCCAGAAGGGCTCCCACAAGTGCAGCTGAGTATCTGTATGATGTGGGAGTGGTCTGAGTGGCAGATGACTCAGAGTTCCTTCGTTTGCACTGTTTCTGTGTGTGTTGTGGTAGGCAGAGCGTAGGCTCTGAGCGCTCACAGAGAAGTTTGCCAAGTGCCTCTCATGACCCAGGCGTTGATCTAGGACTGGGAATATAGTGGTGCTCAGGACAGGCAGTGCCCTTGGCCTTCACAAAGCTCACATTCAAAAGAACTGACCTGTAGGACCATTACTCCTCATGTCTCAGTTTCTTCACCCACATAATGAACATGCTAGTATTTACCTTACAGGTTTGTTGTGAGATTAGATGGGGAAGTCTGCAGTGACTAGCACATAGCAGATACTCTGTCAGGTTTTCCTCATTGCCAAATCATTGTCGACAGGAATAGATAGCAGATTTCTAAGACTATTGGGAAAAAAAAAAAACAAAAAACAAGTTAAAGAAAGCAGCCCTCGCTCATGCTCTTCCAGAAAGTTAAATATTTGATATATTAACTGCTTGTAGCATGAGTTGAAAGAATAATTCCACAATCTTCAATGTTTACAGTCTGGTGCAGATGCTAGTGGTCTTCACAGGATCTCTGCATGGAGGACTTCTTTGCAGCTTCTGTTGATTTTGTTAAAAACCAAGACTACTATAGTGTTCATTCATAAATACAGATGGTCCTTAACTACAGTGGTTAACTTCTGGTTTTTTTGACTTTACTATGGTTTGAAAGGGATACACAACCACAAGGTTTCAGTCTTTAAGCATTGGTAATTCTTTAACCAAAGATTCTGGGCTGACTTTGGACTTAACATATTTTCAGTTTACACTGGGATTATTGGGACATAACCATATTGTAAATTGAGGATTATATGTACAGGTTTTTTTATTGTTTTACTTGAGAATATAATGAAGTACGTTAAATGCTGAAGTAGCTTTAAACACTTACTTCAAACAAAACCAAAAAACGCAACCATGAGATACATCTTTAGTGATATTGGAAACACCTAGACTAAAACGTGCAAGATGAAAATTCATGACATAGAAGTAATCATTGTATGTTTAGTTCCTTGATCCTCTTTTGGTCTGTTTTTGAAGCCCTTTTGCAACAAGTGAATCATAAACTGTAGTAAGTTTTAGAATGCCAATTTTCAAAATGTGATGCAACTTTTATGGTTCTGTACTTTATTATTAAATGCATAGTTGCAAATAAGAATTTTCTTTTTAATCTGTTGAAACCCTGCTCTGTGCCTCCAGCCATGCTGCTCTGTTAGGGCACTGGGGAGGCTGGGGAATGCTGCCAGGGAGCCCACGGCTCAGTGAGAAAGAGTCAATGCGAGTGCTTTGATACTGGCTTAAAAGAGGGGAACACAAATTTGATTGCTCTGTTACTCTGCGTTTGCCTTTCTGGCATGTTGCCTGGTCCCCAAGTCGTGAGTTCAGTACTGCAGTATCTATTCAGTGAAGTATAAACTAAAGAGCATTTTTCAAAACAAATGGTATGTAATATTTTTGTCTTCTTAAGGGCTCTGGAACTTCATCCATTCTCAATGAAACCTCTTCTGCGGCGGGCAATGGCCTATGAAACTCTAGAGCAGTATGGGAAAGCTTATGTGGATTATAAAACAGTGTTGCAAATAGACTGTGGACTCCAGCTAGCAAATGACAGTGTTAACAGGTAATTAATCTGAGGCAGCTACCTAAAATCTAGTTGTTTTATTCATTTTTCCCTCCCCCTCCTTCAAGAACATGTAGAAGTATAGATGTGTTCTCAGTTACTTCCATCACCTGAATGATTGACTTCTTTTACACCATTAAATCAAATGGTTCTCTCCCTTAACACCTTGGTATTTGTTTTCTGATCCATTTATTACTGTTCAATGAATATTCTTCTTTTTGTCTTGGTAACACAGGATATAACTCATGTGCTGCTTAAGACTATGAGGTGATAAGAAGGTGTTTACATTGATGTCATAAATCAGTACTGGTATCTGGTATACTGGCTGATGCCTGTAATCCTAGCACTTTGGGAGGCTGAGGAGGGCGGATCACTTGAGGTCAGGAGTTCAAGACGAGCCTGGCCAACATGGCAAAACCCCATCTCAACTAAAAATATACAAAAATTAGCTGTGTGTGGTGATAGGCACCTGTAATCACGGCTGCTCAGGAGGCTGAGTCAGGAGAATTGCTTGAACCAGGCCTGTGGAGATTGCAGTGAGCTGAGATCACACCACTGCACTCCAGCCTGGGTGACAGAGCAAGATTCCATCTCAAAAAATAATAATAATAATAAATAAATAAAATAAAATAAATAAATCAGTACTAGCTACAGAAGAAGATCCCAAAAATGTAGTGAAAACTGCTGTGTTGAATCATCTCCTCCCACAGGATTTGCAGGTGCTCACTGGCACCATATCTGTCAGTGGAAACACATCTGTTGCTTCTCCTCAGGAGAACGATGTCTTCATGACCCTGCTAGATATTTTTGTTATATGCCCTTGTAAATAGACACTCACCTAGAATGACTAGTAATTTATAATGGTGAAATAGCAAAGAATTTGGATCTAATTTATATTATGACATATTTACCCCCAGCATGAGAATGGGAAGGCTCCAGACTTCATCAATTGCTTTCTGGTGAAATGCAAAAATTGCTAGTTGGATAACTTTCTATTTATGTATAATAGTTTCTGATCCCATTTGCTTAAAGTGTAACTTCTGAAATACTTACATGTTACACTGTACCCTGTACTGGTCTAGTGGACCAGGCCCTGCTCCCTTCAAAAAAGAAAAAAAAGGGGAAAAACGACATGGTCTCTGTATTTAAGCAAACTAGAATATAGCTGGGGAGAAACTGTGCAGCAGTTTATCCCCAGGCTGGGGGAAGGAGATCACAGAGAGGCCAGGCCAGCTTTGTCTGTATGGGCTGCACTTGTTCCAGAGAGCGCACTTGAGGGGGGCTTTGAAGGACCCTGATAGAACGTGAGGAGACCTTAAACAAAATTGTTGAAATGAGAATGGTAATTCAAGGTAAGTTTTAAAATCAGACCTTACCTTCCCATGTGGTTCCAGCCCTGCTGGAAAGATACATAGGCAGAGCTGACAACCATTCTCTTGGTGGTCACAGGGAACCTGTCTGATCCCAGCCTACCTAGAAGAAAAGGACATACATCCATTATTTGTGATGGGGTGAGATGAGACTGAACCTCAGACACTCACAGCCTCCTTGACCTTGAGCCTCCTTGGCCTTGAACAGGCAGCCTCTCCTGGCACTGCACAGCCACCGACCATGGCATGACATCTGCTGCCTCCTTTTATGTGCCCACAGGCCCTTTCCTCTTTTTGTCTGTGAATTCCTTCTCATCCATCAAGAAAGGACTTGCCTCCTCTAGGAAACTACTTTCCCTGATCCACAGTCTCCCTACCCCACAGGTGCACCTTAAGTTCCCTTTCTCGGTGCCCCCATAACAACACTGGGCCCTTGTTTATTACCCAACTTCCATAATTTTTTTTATATTCACTGTCTTTCTGTGTAAAATTATTTTCCTGTGGCTCTAGTGGGTGTTCCCTGAGGTCAGAAATTGTATTTTTTCACCTTTGTCACTGCAGTGCCTCCAACGGTAGACATCCTCAATAAAACTGAGGGCATTCTCAAACAGAGAACTCAGGGTTTACTCCTGGGCTTCCGGGCATTGCTTGTTGCTTTTAATTAGCCCCATCCTCAGCTTGGTAGTTTTCAAGGTAGAGTTGGAGAAACTAAGATCTCACAGTGTTAGAGGTTCTCATGAAACAGGAAGTGGGGAGACATTGGAAGTGTATGGCAGAGAGGAGGGCCTGATGAAAAGGCATTTTAGGAAATGTAGTTAATAGTAGGCTGAATGGATGAAGGGAGAAAAGGGTCTGAGAGACCATGATTACTCATATTTCTGACCTTTTTGCATTACAGTTTTTTTAAAAAATTGAGGTAGAATTCATGTACATAAAATTAAGGCATACAATGCAGTGGCAGTCTATACACATGCCATCTTGGGCAGTCATCACTTCCTAGTTCCAAAACATTACTGTCACCCCAGACAGGAAGCCCTGGACCCAGTAAACAGCCACTCCGCATACTCCTTTCCCCCAGCCCTGGCAACCACCAATCTGTGTTGCATCTCTATGAGTTTATCTGTTCTGGATGTTTCATGTAAATGGAATCATACGTGACCTTTTGTGTCGGGCTTCTTTCACTTAATGTTTTAAGGGCTCATCCATGGCACAGCAGGGATCAATACTTCATTTCTTTTTATGGCTAACATTCCATTATATGCATGTATATATCACATCTTGTTTATCCATTCACCAGTTGATGGAAATTGGGTCATTTCCACCTTTTGGCTATTGTGAACTGTGCTGTTGTGAACATTGTTCCAGAGAGAGCACTTGAGGGGGGACAAGTTTGTGAACACTCATGGACAAGTTTCTGTTTGCATACTTGCTCTCAGTTCCTTTTGGTATACGCCTAGGAGTGGAATTGTTGGGTAATTCTATGTTTAACTTTTTGAAGATTGTATTATATTTGTTATATGTACTCAAGAAGATTCATTGACATGTACTCAAGAAGGTTTATTGACTTTTAAGTAATTGACTTTTAAGACTCAGTCATTTTTTTTTTTTTTAATGGAATGGTTCTTACTGATATTTTGTTGATGAGGAGGCTTTGGTTTTGCCATGTATATTTTTATATACAATATCTGTTTAAAATTTTTCACTATTCCTTATTTGTGAATCCCATATTTATGCTTGCTTTTCCATCTACTCCAGTTCATTACGGAAAATTAAGCAGCAGCCACCTTTTTTTTAATTTAAACATCTGTGTTTATTTTGTTTCTGTCTTCCATTAACCATATTCCTCTCTTCCTCTCCAGGAATCTTATATGTTAAATTTCCCTGCATATACTTATTTATTCCCTGGCAACACATCATCTCTTTTCAGCTGCTTCTTCCTTCCTCTCTACTGGTAATACAAGTTTTGCTTGAAAATTCTTTTTTTCTGAAACTTCTTTTTCTTCTGCAATTCTGGGTGGTTATACATTAACTTTCTAATTTATTTCTTAACATTAAAAAGTAAGATTCAATTATTATAACCAAAGATCACTACTGAAACTTAAGTTTAAGAAACTATAAGGAAAGTATATGTATTACATTTGTCTATTTATAAATACAAAAGTTCTTCACACAAAAAGTATGTGAGACTAGAGTTAACTAACTTGAATTTATTCTACTCATTGCCAGTAAACCATTTCAGTCTTAGGAAGCAGTTCTTTTAACCCAGATTTGTTCAAAAGACGTAATTTTTAATTTTATTTTTAAATCTATGACATTTTGTATGTTTAAATAATGAAAAAGTGATCACCGAGGCTATCAATCTAAATTTTATATGGCCGTAAGTAAATGTCATTAATAAGAAAGTCCTTGTAGTAGAATCTAGTGTCTTATTTTTTCACCTTAATTCATATGAAAAGAGAATAAATAAATGGGGCCAGGTGCGGTGGCTCATGCCTGTAATCTCAGCATTTTCGGAGGCTAAGATCACCTGAGGTTAGAAATTCGAGACCAGCCTGGCCAACATGGCGAAACCTTGTCTCTACTAAAAATATGAAAATTAGCCAGGCGTGGTGGTGCATGCCTGTAATCCCAGCTACTTGGGAGGCTGAGGCAGGAGAATCACTTGAACCCAGGAGGCAGAGGTTGCAGTGAACCAAGATTGCTGCACTGCACTCCAGCATGGGCGACAGAGTGAGATTCCATCTCAAAAACAACACAAACAAATGAACAAAAGAATAAACTGGGCCGGGCGCGGTGGCTCAAGCCTGTAATCCCAGCACTTTGGGAGGCCAAGGTGGGTGGATCACGAGGTCAAGAGATCGAGACCATCCTGGTCAACATGGTGAAACCCCGTCTCTACTAAAAATACAAAAAAAATTAGCTGGGCATGGTGGTGCGTGCCTGTAATCCCAGCTACTCAGGAGGCTGAGGCAGGAGAATTGCCTGAACCCAGGAGGCGGAGGTTGTGGTGAGCCGAGATCGCGCCATTGCACTCCAGTCTGGGTAACAAAAGAAAAACTCTGTCTCAAAAAAAAAAAAAAAAAAAAAAAAAAAAAGAATAAACTGATAATTATAGAGATGAAAAAAATACAGAGCAAGAAAGAGTATCTTAACCACACGTAAATGTTTTGAGAAAAAGCATTCTTCACATGACAGCGAGCCCTTTGCAGTGTTGGCAGCCAGTCTTGTACATCTGTTGCCAACCACAGTGGTTGGTAATGTGGTTATCATAATGTACAGTTTGGGCATAGAAATTCTAAAATACTTCTGATCATTCTTAAGAGTAATACATTATCAATTTAGTAATGATATTAAATGTTACAGGAGACATTTCTTTTAGGCCTCCTAAATTTTAGTTTTATTAATATATTTAAATTTCTCAAAAAGAACATTTTATGTATACATTAAATTTTTTTAACAAATTAAAAATGTCTTAATTTTTTTGTTTTGATTAAAAATAGTCTAAGTTGCATCATTTATGGCAACTTGTAAAACTCTTTGAAAACAGTTTACGTGAACAGAAAATAGCTCAGGATTGCATGTTTTCTACAAGGAAGTATGCATTTGCATAGCATTTGTAAATTTTACTCTTAATCTGACCTTCAGTAGTATAAAAAGTAAACTAAATGATAAACAAAAAATTCATTTTCTCTTTAGACTATCAAGAATTTTAATGGAGCTAGATGGACCAAATTGGCGGGAGAAGCTGTCACCCATTCCTGCTGTGCCTGCTTCTGTGCCACTGCAAGCTTGGCATCCGGCAACAGAGATGATCTCGAACCAAGCAGGAAATTCCAGCAGCCATCGCCAGCAGGCCATCACAGGTGGGGGACACCTACACTCATTTCTTCTGAAGGTTACCTTGAGCTGTGTGTGTACTTTCACAGTAAAGCAGAGATAAGAGCATGAATTCTAGAATCAGTCCTAGCTTTAAATGAAGTCCCTGTTCTCCATCTTTTATTTTTTTATTTTTATTATTATTATTTTGAGACAGGGTCTTGCTCTGTTGCCCAGGCTGGAGTGCAGTGGTGCGATCTTGGCTCACTGCAGGCAGCCTCTGCTTCCTGGGTTCAAGCAATTCTCCTGCCTCAGCCTCTTGAGTCACTGGGATTATAGGCACGTACCACCACACCTGGCTAATTTTCATGGTTTTTTTTTTTTTTTTTTTTTTTTTTTTTTTAAGTAGAGACAAGGATTCACCATGTTGGCCAGGCTGGTCTCAAACTCCTGACCTCAAATGATCTGCCTGCCTTGGCCTCCCAAAGTGCTGAAATTATGTTCTCCCTCTTTAATACTATATGGTCTTGAGAAATTGTTACATACCTCCTGTGTCCTATGAGTATACATGTAAAAGGGTTTTGGTTTTTTTGTTTTGTTTTGTTTGGTTTTGTTTTGAGATGGGATCTTGTTTTGTTGCCCAGACTGGGGTGCAGTGATGCAGCCTTGGCTCACTGCAGCCTAGACCTCTTGGGGTCAGGCAATCCTCCCTTCTGAGTAGCTGGAACTACAAGTGTGCGCCACCATGCCTGGCTAGTTTTTTTTTTTTTTTTTTTTTTAATAGAGATGGGATCTCATTATGTTGCCCAGGCTAGTCTTGAATTCCTGGGCTCAAGTAATCCTTCTGCCTCGATCTCTGAAAGCGCTGGGGTTAATAGTTGTGAGTAGCCTAGCCTGTGTGAGATCTTTTGAAACATGAAATATTCTGTGATTTGAAATAAAAGATGAAAAGTAAACTAATATTTTATACAATTTGGCAGAGGGACAAATAAGATTATTGTTTACATTCTGAGTTTATATTATAAATTTAGTGGGCTGGGCATGGTGCCTCTTGGAAGTAATCTCAGTACCTTGGGAGGCCATGGCAAGAGGATCACTTAAGGCCAACAGTTCAAGACCAGCCTGCGCAATAAAGCGAGACCCCCATCTCTACCAAAAAAAAAAAAAAAAAAAAATTGGCTGGGTGCAGTGGCTCACGCCTGAAATCCCAGCACTTTGGGAGGCTGAGGCAGGCAGATCATCTGAGCTCAGGAGTTTGAGACCAGCCTGGGCAACATGGCAAAACCCATCTCTACTAAAAATACAAAAATTACTTGGGCATGGTCCCAGCTACTTGGGAGGCTGAGGTGAGAGAATGGCTTAAGCTCAGGAGGCGGAGGTTGCAGTGAGCCGAGACCATGCCACTGCACTCTAGCCTGGGCAACAGAGCCAAACCCTGTCTCAAAAAAATAATAATAATTATTATTATTATCAGAAGATTTTAAGATTGCAAAATTTAAAGGTATATTTTAAATTTTAATTATTATTTTTATTACATATCAAATTATTCCATAGGATAAACTTATTACCTAGGTTTCAAACTTTAAATTTTAATATTTTGTGTATGTTTGAAAATTTTGGTTGTAAGTAACAGAAAATCTGTTTATGTAAAGTATAAGGGACAGTTTTGGCTCATGTCACTGAAAGGGCCCAGACAGGCTGTAAATCAGGCACAGCTCATCAAGGCCTAGGCTGTAGCAGGAAACAATAGAACTGTAGCAGTTTTAGTCTTTACATCTGCATCAGTGTTCGGAGAGAGAGAGAGAAACCATTGCTTTTGGTGGCATTAATTTAAGAATGAGGAAGAACATTGCCCTAAAGCCCAGATTTTTAATTCTGTTATTCTGTTCAACTGAATTGGGCCATGTGCCCATCCCTGAGTCAGTCTCTTTGATGAGGAAATGCCCCATGCACTGATTGGCTTAGACCTGGGGTTCTGATCAGTGAGGTCAGCCTCCCCTGAACACGTGGTCTGAATAGGAGAGGGGTGATAGCTGAATGAATATTGAGGTCCCGGAAATAGATTCTGAGCAGGTTGTCAGCCATGTTCACTGCAAAATAATAGGGATAGTCTGTAATTCTGGTAATGAACAGTTCAGACTCTGATTGCAGATAACAGAGAGCCCAGCTTGAAATGTCTCAAGTAAGCAAAAAACTGTTTATGGCCACTTATTATGGACAAGGCCACAGGTGGAGGAGCTGCAGGGATGGCTGGATTCAGGACTCAGAGACTCCAGCTCTCCATCTTGGCCTTTTCCTTTCTCTGTTGGCTCCATTCTCACACCATCCTGTTTTATCACAGGATGGCAAAATTGCTCCTCCTTTGAGCCTTAAATCCCATGGGAAACAGCAAGAATTACTTTATAAGAATCTTTCAAGAACATTTGATCAGCTCTCATAGACTCATCCTTGACCAATTGGATTATTGTGGCCATAGACCATGATGTTCTGATTAATCAAATGATTATCTCAAAGGTTAGGGCTGGAGTAAGGTTTGCTTCACTTAAACCAAAGGAGCAGAGAATGGAAGAGATGTGATTTCCCAAGGAAATTTGGGGTGCTGGATAGATGTCCACTTCAGGCTTTAAGAGGCATGTTCACTATTCACAAAATAGTTGCCGAACAGAACACTATGGATATTTGTATCCGATTTCATTGACTGATTCTGTTGCATCCAAGCTTAAGCAAAGGTCTGAAGTGCTCCTGTACCATTGTAAAAGCGCTGCGTGAGGCAGCATAGATCAAGATGACAGAAAACACTGTGAAGGTTGCAAATTCACATGTGCAGCCTTATTGGAGACTCTGCCTCTTGTCATATAGTCACTTGAGCCCTGGTAGCATTGTTTGCTTGATTCTACCATCTCTAAGGCAGTTCTGGCCTCTGTTACTGTCTCTAGAATTCCAGTAGAGAAAAGGTATGCCAGTATTGATCAAATGACAGAATTATTTCTTGTATCATATTTTCTAGTTAGAAAATAATAGTATCATAATTATATAATTATTTTTACCTATAGCCTGTCATTTTAATTGTCTACAAAATTTTGTTCCATTTAGATTTTAGCTCTGCATGCTTTGTGATCAAATTTGCAATAGAAGATTTACTCATAACTGCACTTAAGATTTTGTAGAGGTGCTTGTACAAATAATTCCTTTTTTTTTTTATTCTATAGATGAAAAAACATTTAAAGCCCTTAAGGAAGAAGGAAATCAATGTGTAAATGACAAAAACTATGAAGACGCCCTCAGTAAATACAGCGAATGCTTAAAAATTAACAATAAGGAATGTGCCATATATACAAACAGGCAAGTTCTTTGTAACTTTATATATTTCTTATGTTAATAGTTTTGATTATTAAAAATATTTTAAAGAATATTAAGTAATTGCCAAAGTTTTTTGTGATGGTTCTAGGAATTTCTATAGCAAGCTGTCCTAACCAAGTGTCTCTGAAAGAGGTGAGGCTGTGGGAGTTCTAGAGAGACTGGAAGCCTGAGGTGTGGGTGGGATGAGAGGTCTGACAGTCTGTGCTACCAGGTCCTCAAAGGCGACTGTGGTTGCTTTGGATTGTGCGGCTCTGATTCGGCATTTCCTGGCTGGCTGGCCTCACTGCAGTTAGCTGGGTCTGGGCATTGTCCAGCGTGGGAGGAGCAGGAATCAATGGCCTTTCAAAATAGTGTCTTATGGAGACTGCCCTTTTCCTTCTGAAGTGCTGCAGGAAGGCTCCAGCATCTTTTATAGTGTGTAGCAGGAATGGGCAGATTGTTGCTCAGTTACCATCTTTACCACGTGGTAAAACATACCTATATAGGCCGGGCATGATTGCCCATGCCTATAATCCCAGTACTTTGGGAGGCTGAGGCGGGCAGATCACCTGAGGTCGGGAGTTCGAGACCAGCCTGACCAACATGGAGAAATCCCTTCTTTACTAAAAATGCAAAATTAGCCGGGCATGGAGGTGCATGCCTGTAATCCCAGCTACTCAGGAGGCTAAGGCAAGGAGAATCACTTGAACCTGGGAGGCAGAGGTTGTGGTGAGCCAAGATTGTGCCATTGCACTCCAGCCTGGGTAACAAGAGTGAAACTCCATCTCAAAAAACAAAAAGGATACCTATATAGAATATGGTGATATAATATTAGACAAAAGATGTCACTAAATCCAACAAATGTTTTCCTGCCCTTCTCCTGTTCAGCCTCTGCAGGATCGGGCACTATTGGCCATTCAGTTTTCTGTGAAGCCTCCTCCTCTTGGCTGCAGAGGAGGAGGAGGAGGCAGGCAGTTCATTGCCTGGTTCTCATCGTCTCCCTTTCCTTCTGTAGGCTTTTCTTTCCGTAGAATTCTCTTAGTTATGAGGCTCTAGGTCCCTTTTCCTTCCTCCCTACTCTAGAGGCCATTTCATCCTCTCCCCAGCTCCACGTACCGCCTTACAATGATGTCTCCCAAATCTCTTGTCTTCTGAGCTCCAGACTGAAGTGCTCCCTGTCTCTTCCGCACTCAGGGCTGGACATTGTCCCTGACCT
This sequence comes from Sapajus apella, assembly GCF_009761245.1. Lineage (NCBI taxonomy): Eukaryota > Metazoa > Chordata > Mammalia > Primates > Cebidae > Sapajus > Sapajus apella. The sequence goes on along the minus strand of NW_022436943.1, from coordinate 717,817 downwards.
CTCTCTTCTAGTCAGCAAGCTTGGATGTTTCTACCTTCTAAATCCCAAATCCATCTTCAGCGTGAGCCTTTCTGTCTCCCTGCCACCACCCCCCATCATTCCCTTGCTCTGGGCCACTGTCATCTCCTCCTAAATGTCCGTAGCACCCTCATAGTGTCCTTGCACAGCTTTGTTCCCTCTTCTCTCATTCTCCAAGCTGTAGCCAGAGGGACTGTCGAAAACATGGCAAACATGTCAGCCCCTATTAAAAACCCTTCATCGGACTTGCATTAAGCTTAGTTTATAAAGCTTAGCCTCGTTGCCATGACTTACAAGGCCGTTCGTGATCTGGCCTGCCTGCTCTTCCAGCCTCATTCTTGCATTCTAGCCATATGGAACTCTTCTTAGTTGTTCAAGAACACCATATTCTCCTGTACTGTAGGTCTGTGCACTTGCTGTGTCCTTGGCCTCCACTCTCCCCTACCTCTGTCTGAACTCTCTCAACCTACTGTGTTTGCATTAGATAATTCTTAACTTCATACTCTGTATTTCAACTTAAATGTCACTTCTTCTAGGAAGTCTTCCCTGCCTGCTCTGCCCCTTGTCTCAGCCCCACTGAATCTGATGTAGTTATCAGCATGTGCTCCCAGAGTACTTTGCACAGATTTGATTGTGTTCGCTTGTTTTAATAGTCTGTCTCTTCCACTTGACTGCATCCTCCTTGAGGGCTGTGACTGTATTTTGTTTGCGGCTGTATCCCCAGTGCCATAATTGAATCAAATGTTATAATGGAAACCACTGTGGTATAGAAACAGACTTATTGAGCTATTTTCTGATTTTTCTTAGCTGTCTAAACTTATAGATATCCTATCTTTACCTTTCATAATACTGAGTTCTGTTGCATTATGCCAGAGCTCTCTGTTACTTGAAGCTGTGCCAGTTTGAAGCGGCAAAGCAGGACTGTGATCAGGCACTTCAGCTAGATGATGGGAACGTGAAAGCGTGCTATAGACGAGCTCTGGCTCATAAAGGACTCAAGGTGAGGAAATCTTCATTTTAATGCATAAACTTCAGTTCTGAACAAATCAAGTATTTTTCACATGCATAAATCTCCAGATCTTGGGATGGGATTGGGGCTATCCTGGGATTTAATCCTAGTATTGTACTAACCAGTTCTAAAACCTTGATATAGGTCTCAGATTTCACTCCTAATTATAATGTGAAACTAGATCACTTCCAAGATTCTTTACAGCTCAAAAATGATGATTTGTTCTCTAGTTTTCTGAGGAATATTATTAGTTACAGTAGGTTCATTTTAAGGTACAGGAAGACTTGGTACTGAATTACCGAAAGCTAGTGGTAATGCCGCTGGTTCCTCCAGCAAGGATTGGAGTTGGAGGTTGGGTGGGGGAAGGCATCAGAATGGAGGATGGTTCATCCAGCAGAAGTTCAGAGAGACACATCGGAGACTTGAAAGCTTATAGCGATCTGGGCCTTTAGCCGGCTGATGGTCAGTGTAAGTCTGTAGAATGACATTCTTCTCTAAGAAAACCACACCATTAGTTTAAAAGAAAGTGGATATTGTATAATTACACTTTTCTTCATGCAGATTCTTCTGCATGGAAATCCTATTGAATGAATGTTCATATTTATAGAAAATAACATCACAAGGAAAAACCAGAACATACTGGAAAATGGTATTTCCTGAAATAATTTTTAAAACTCAGTTTTATTAAGGTATAATACAATGACATTCATACATTATAAGTGTGCAGGTCATTGCCTTTTGATATGTGCATATCCTCTTGTAGCCACTATCCCAATCAAGATAAAGAACATTTTCTTCCAAAGGTGGTGTGTACTAAAAGTAAAAAAAGTTTTCATCTTTCTAGAAAATTCTCTGCACCCCTGTACAAAAAAAATCTCCCTCTCTCCACCCCACCCTCAGGCAGCAATTCATCCGATATTTATCACTATAGATTAGTTTTGATTCTTTTGGACATTACCATAAATCATATAGAATGGACTCTACTGTTTGGCTTCTTTCAGCATAACCTGAGATTTGTTTATACTGTGTGGTTATCAGGAGCTGTTCCTTTGTATCACTGCGTTATATGAATGTATCACAATTTGTGTATATATTCACCAGCTGATGACACTTAGGTTGTTTCTAGTTCGGGGCTGTTATGAATAAAGCTGCTGTGACGTTCTTGTGCACATTTTTTATAGATAGACTTATTTACAAACTGTACAGCTGGAAGCCAGATGCGACTAGGAGTGGGGACAGAGGGAAATGATCAGATCCTGAGGGGCTTGGTAGGCCATGCTGAGGAGGCTGGACTTGATTCTGAAGGTGATGGAGCCTCCAGAGCGGGGTGAATGGTGGCATAATGGATTGGATTTGGGGACCTCATGGAAGGTTGATCAGAGGGGCCCAGCATGAGGAGAAAGGTAAGTGAGAGATCACCAAGGTGAGAAGCAGGTACCTGAAGGAAAATAATGTCCAAGGAAAGAGAGAAGTATGTTAACTGCTGTGGCTGCTATAACAAAGTGCCACAGACTGGGTGGTCTGAACAACAGAAATTCATTCTGGAGGCTGGAAGTCTCAGCTCACGGTTTAACAGGGGTAGTTTCTTCAGAGCCCTCTGTCTCTGATTTACAGATTCTGTCCTCTCCCTATGTCTCCATATGGCCTTCCCTCTGGGGGGCGGGGGTGTGTGTGTGCGTGTGTGTGTGTGCGTGTGCGCGCGCGTGTGTGTGTGTGTGCGTGTGCGCGCGTGTGTGTGTGTGTGTGTGCGTGTGCGCGCGCGCGCGCTCAAATCTTATCTTTTTATAAAGACACAGGAAGGGCGTCTTTCTTGGACTAGGAAGGGCCTACTGACTTTAACTTGATTACCTCTTTAAAGGACCTGTCTCCAAATATGGTTACATTTTGAGGTACTGGAGGTTAGAACTTCAACACAGGAATTTCTGGGGGGACACAGTGATGGAGGGGATGTCTCCCAGGTTCTGGCTGGGTGGCTGAGAGGAGCAGTGTGATAATGGGAAGCCTTCAGGAAAGGGGGAAGCTTGGGGGTGGGGAGAGGATTGTTTTGACTGATTGAATCTGAGATAGTTGTTTTAATTCCATGCCCATCACTGAAAGGGAACTATCTGGGTTCTGCAAGAAGAGTAGTCATGTTGTTGCATAGTTTAGCAAATGAGAACCACCCGGGTACATTGAAATGGCCAGCTTTTCCAGATCCTAGATTCACTCCAGCTGCAGTGCAGTCATGCCTGCATGTCCTGCCAGGACCCCCATGCTGCCCTGTGACCTCCCCGCTCCATGCTGACGAAGCCACACAGTGTCCACGTAACCCAAACACATGCCTTCCCCCACCCCTCTTTTTTTGGTTAGCAACACACTCACTCATAAACCTCATGTAAAAATTTCCTAGATGGTATGTGGCACCAGATATTAAGAGACTCCTTCAAAATGTACTCACCTCTTTGAGCTTAGTATATTTGGTAAATGAGGATCTGCATGACTCATGAGTTTACAAATGGTTAAACTCTTGGAGCACGGTTACCTCTTAGTGGCTGCCTGACTCTGAACCTGGTGAGCTGACAAAAGGTCAGAAGCAGCACCTAATGAAAGAATGGACTTTAATACTTCATTGGACTTTTCTATTTCCTTGGAATGAATTCCAGAAATTGTATTATGATGCACAAAGATAATCCAGTCCAAAATTAGAGTAATCCTATCCTAGTAGATTATGAGGCTGTTAGCTTATAGCTTGATTTGTTGTCTTGTAATTTGAGTATGTGTTGAGTGAATTTAATTTCAGAATTTTAAAAAATGTTTAAGAGAGACAGGGTCTCACTATGTTGGCCAGGGTTGGTGTTAAACTCCTGGCCTCAAGCGATCCTCCTACTTTGGCCTCTCAAAATGCTAGGATTACAGATGTGAGCCACCACGCTTGTCCTAATTTCAGGATCTTCAAAAGGCTACAACTGCTTATAGAATGTGTCAGAACTCACGCCCAGGCCTGTTTGCCCAGTGTGACTGCAATCAGGAAGTGGCAGAGGGGCTCACAGTAGCAGATGCCCTGCCTTTAGTTCCCAGCTCAACACTGCTTTCCTCAGATCTTTTGTTTTCTGACTTTAATAGTGATTTTTAATGATGCCAGCTTTGAAAAATATGAGCTTTCTTTAATGTACAGCTGTTCTTTGTAAGAAAAGATCACTGAACGTTTTGCTTTTATTTACAATTTATTTCTCTTATTGATTGCCAGTTATGTGCTAGGTGTTAGGAGTATAGAGGTGAATAAAGGCATGGTGCCTACTTAGGGAATTTACACTTAATAGAGGAAGCAGCAAGATCCACCCAAAAGAGGATGCTGTAGAGGAGGATACATACAATTGTTATGTATCAATATAAATATCAAAAAGAATATCTTGTAAAATAACTATTGCTTTTATGGTTTCATCAAGTCTATTAATGGTAAATACTGTCACAAACACATGTGATTATAATACATCCTTTTTAAAAGGCCTAATAGGGTTGTTAGCAACTTTTAATGCCTTCTTCCTTTTGTCAAAGCCACATTTTCTGATTTGCTGTTGTTTGTTGTTTATTTCTGAGACAGAGTCTTGCTCTGTCACTCAGGTTGGAGTGCAGTGGCATCATTTTGGCTCGCTGCAACCTCCGCCTCCCTAGTTCAAGCAATTCTCCTGCCTCAGCCTCCCAAGTCACTGGGACTACAGATGTGTACCACCACGCCCGGCTAATTTTTGTATTTTTAGTAGAGACAGGGTTTACCTGCATTGGCCAGGCTGGTCTCAAACTCCTGGCCTCATGTGATCCACCCACCTTGACCTCCCAAAGTGCTGGGACACACTTTCTCTTTGTATAAGCTCTGCTCTTCCCTCTACACTGCATGGCTGGATTCTCTTCAAGTCTTGACTTCTCAGACCACTGTAGCTGTAGAAAAAGGAGGCTCCCTCATTAGTGTCCATCTCAACCTTTAGTTTTTTTCATGGCATCAGTGACAGTCTGTAATTATTTATTCATTTGTTTACATGTTTTTAATTGCTTCCCCCCATAGGACGTAAGCATCCATAAATGCAAGGCCTGTGTCTTTCCTGCTGCGGTCTTCTTAGCTCCTGGCACATGTACATGCTCAGAGACCATTTGCGAAGTGAATGAGCCCCGCCCCCTCTTAGCTGCCTCCTTGCCCAATTCTGTCTCCACCCTTGCTGCTGTTCTGTCCTCTCTTCATGCTTGGCTGCAGTGCTAACACTTGTCAACGTGTACTTCTTGTTTTCTATGTCTCTTCCAGCCAGTCAGGCTGCTCTTTAGGCAGAGACGTTCCAGATTCACATAAATGATCCTATTGACTCCAAGGGTGTTGAGCTTCCATTTCCAAGGGTGTAGGGCTCACAGGTTTCTATTTCCAGCCCTTTCCCTTGAGCTCCACACCATGTAATCATCCACCTTCTGGTCATTGCTGCCGTGACCATCCCAGAGATCACTTCTTTAGGCCTCAGTTTCTTCATTTTTAAAATGGGAACAATAAAAGTTAATATTTATAGGGCTGCTGAGAGAGTAAATACTTGTAAAATGCTCAGAATGGTTAAGAATTAGATTTTATTACGTGCTCAACTTGGCTGCTCCATTCCCTTGCCTTTCAGTATGATTCCTGGCCTACAACACTTAGAATATAAATACAGTGTCATTTTTTCCCCCCTAGTAGGTTCGCTGGTATAGGACAGTGATATCTGGAGATTTGTTATACTTTATAAATAATTTACGTTTATAAATTAGCAGATATAAGGTTGTCTCTTTAAATATGTCCCTTTTGCTCTGGTGTGTTGCTGTGGGGGAGGGGAAAGGCATGTGGGATTACAGCTAGTCCCCAGGAATGTCACATAATCACTAGCTCAGCTTATCTGTGCTCAGCCTTTTGTGAATACAGTTGCTGAGGTGTCATGAATACTTAAAGAGGTTACACACCTTTGCGATTCTTTGCTTCCTCACAGTTTGGTTTAATCAAAACATGGGTCTAGTCTGTAGTTTAGAACATAGCGAGTCACGGCAGACTGGCTTTGGGGCATCTGTCTCTGCTACCAGATTCAGCGGTCATGTCCTGTTAGATTCCCTTTCTTTCCCCTCTACTTCTTGAATGTATTGTCTGACTCACGAAAGATTAAATGTTGACTCTAGCCAATTTTGAACAGCAAACAACCTGGAAGGAGTTTATGGAACTTTTTATGATAACAACTACCATTTGCATAGTCCTTTACAGCTTTAAGCCACTTACTATTTATTCATTTACTTCTGGGTACAGCCTTGTGAAAATTTGAATAGAGCTTTTGTTACCCTTAGGTTAAAGATGAGATGACTGAAGCCCAGAAAGGTTAAGTAGGATCTTAAGTTTCATTGCTAGTAGGTGCTAATACAAGGACGGGTTCATTCTTTCATTTATTCATTCAGCAAGCAACAAGTGCTTACCATGTATTAGGAACTGGAAAGCTTGTGGTGATAAAGAACTTAACTTGAGTTTTCTAACTCCAGATCCTGTGCTTTTTCGAAATCTCTAGAAGATGTTCACTGTTATGGGTTATAATATTTGAGCTGCATGCTTACCCCATAGGCTCACTTTATAAGAGTGGTACTAATGTGGATCCTGCACACGTACTGCACAACTCACTTCATCAACCTCACTCCGTCAGGTTACTCTAGGCTCCTTCTATTTATGAGAGTTATTTTCTCTGTCTTCCTACTTACAGAATTATCAGAAAAGTTTAATTGATCTCAATAAAGTTCTCCTACTAGACCCAAGTATTATTGAGGCGAAGATGGAACTGGAAGAAGTAACTAGACTCCTTAATCTTAAGGATAAGACAGCATCATTCAACAAAGAAAAAGAGAGAAGGAAAATTAAGATTCAAGAGGTATTTGTATTTGATTTTCTTTGAAAGTGCTCTTTTGGGGACCTTTGTCTGGATTCTAAGGTCATATTCCTATGAGTTCTAAAACATTTTTAATTTTATGTTTTCATTCTGATGATCAGTGCCAAAATTTTAACCGGCAACAAAACATCTCCTTTGCAATGATAATTAGCCATTGTATTTCCCAACGTGGGTCCACAGATGGTAATAGGAGTCTGCATTACTGGAGTTCTTCCTTTCTTAGGCTTCCATCTGCACTGCTCGCACTCCAGAGTATACTGGGAACCAGTGGCCACTGACTTTGCTCCAGGGTAGATCTGCAGACTCCTGACGGGACTGATGTAGTTACAGGGGCCCTGCAAGCCTCACCTCGTCGAGATTTTCCAGATTGATTCAGACCTGTTTAGCACTCTATGACTGCCCCATCAGAGATCTCCAGCTACCTCAAGATCAAACTGCCTTTGTGATTCAGATAACTAAAATGTTTTTCTTTGCCTAATATTAGGGAAGAATGTCAGGCTGTGAATCCCTGTACATTCATGAATGCTAATACCCCATCGATAATCTTACATTTCCACCAAGAGTAAGAGGCTAATATGTAAGAGAAGCTAGGAAGGTTTTTTTTTTCTCTTTAAAGGAGGGAGAAAAAACTGTTTTAGGAGAATTCAATGTAAGCTCATTTCTCTGTTAAAATGTATTGTGAAAAAGAGATAAAATTGACATAGGCCTTTATGCAAGTTGTATTAATGGAAAATTCTAAAAATTAAATTTTGTTGTCATAGTTTCAATGTCAAATAATGTTTTAAACTTTTATGAATTGGATCTTATACCCTAAAATTTCTCTTCCTAAAAGAAATTACAAATTTTTCACTTGGAAGTGGACTACAATACAGTCTACTTGTAGTTCTCAATTCTCATGCTGACAAACGTACTTAGGATGTGTGCGGTGACTGTAGTTTAGTGTCACAGTGTGTTTTTTCCTCATGAAGGTGAATGAATGCAATGAGGAGGAGCCTGGAAGACCTGCAGAGGAGGTCTCCACAGGATGCCTAGCTTCTGAGAAGGGAGACAAAAGCAGTGGGTCACCAGAAGACCCTGAGACACTTCTGATAGCCAAGCCTAATAATGCCTATGAATTTGGTCAGATTATAAATGCTCTCAGTACCAGGAAGGATAAAGAAGCCTGTGCACATCTCTTAGCCATCACTGCACCAGAAGATCTGCCGATGTTGTTAAGTAACAAACTTGAAGGGGATACATTTCTCCTCCTCATTCAGTCTCTGAAAAATTATCTTATTGAAAAAGATCCCTCATTGGTGTATCAGCATCTTTTATATCTGAGTAAAGCAGAAAGGTTTAAGGTAAGTGGCTAAGTATTTTATTAATAGAGATTGGTTTTATTAGAGTGTGTGTAACTTAAACATGTTATTTATGCTAACATCGTTTTTTTTTTTTTTTCTTCTTTTAGATGATGTTGACACTAATTAGCAAGGGCCAAAAGGAGCTAATTGAGCAGCTGTTTGAGGACCTTTCAGGCACACCAAACCACCATTTTACTTTAGAAGAAATACAGGCCCTAAAAAGGCAGTATGAGCTTTAAATCAAGATTGTTGTTAGATTTCTTCCATGCATGTGTGTGTTCCAGTAATGCTAATGAGATGGTATTGTAACAGAATTGCATGGATAAAACCTGGCTTAGAAAAGATCTTTTGGCCTGGACTATAAAACATTCTACTTATTTTTATACGTAGAACATGTATATTCTACAATCTGCTTTTTATTAGTTGTAAATATTTTCTTATGTACCAGAGCCAAATAAGTATATTTGAAACTTGTTAAAATACATTTTAATTCATAATATACATATTATTTTGATTACGTGTTAAAATTTTGAGTTAAAGTTGCATTTCTTTGGGCAAGGGAAGGAGTCCTCTTAAGTTTGATAGAAATGAATTTCTTTAACATTCTTTTTTAAAAATGGAAGTCATTAACAGTGATTATTATATCACATATGCATCCTGCTAAGACACATAAATCCCATTTTGTACTAGTACTTGCGGATTACAGTCAGTTAAAATGAAATGCAACACTGAACTCTATAACATGAAATGATTACTGAATAAATTGTTTATTAATTTAGAGCCATAAGAGGAACTTATTTTTTCTAATATGGAAGCATTGCCTAATAATTAACAAAAATTGCCAAAATTTTTTACCATGTTTTACTAGATTTTAAAAAGCTACTTTCCTTTATATAGCGCTTATATAAGCAAAAAACAAACAAAAACCAAAAAAAACCCCCACTGTATTAAAGCAAACCAAACCTGCATTTATATCTGAATCATTACCCCTATATTTTACCAAAAATGTGAATGTACCCCTTCCCCCTTTTTTGTTTTCTGCTGTTATGACTGTATTTATTCCTTTACTGTAAAAGAACATGAAGAACTAATATATGTTGAAAGCTCCTTTGTTAACTGGGTTAAAGTGAGGGAATTTCAGTCTCTATCAGTGTACTGCCATTTATTCCTGCGGTCTATAATCAAGTTTCCCCTTTCTGGAGCATTTTCTTATTCACTTAGAAGTGAAGATGAAAGTTAATATCATGTTTACTATTCCCATATTCATTATTTAATATTTTATAGTTATAGAATATTTTAACTCATCTGGGGTAAACAGTACCTTTCATACTGTGTCATTTTTCTTTGAAACTGCTTTCTTTGTTCATAAGCGAAACATCTATAATGGGACTTTAGTTTTCAATCAAAATTTCTCCTTTTTAATGTTATTAAATTTTTATAAAGTAAATGGTGTATTGTGTTAGAAATGTATCCTACGTATGCAGTTTACTTAGAGAAATGGCACCACTCTTTTCCTATACATAGCAACTTGAGAGAACTTTAGAGACACAAGGGAACTTTCTCTTCTGGTGCCTGACAGTGACGTTAATAACTGCAGGTGATTTTGTTGAGCTTTGTGCTAGGCACTGTGTGTCATTTATCACACATTGTCTCATTTAGTCGTCATAGCTCTGCTACAGATGGGGAAACAATGGAACAGAAGGTTGTATAAATTGATGAAGACTTACAGATGTTGCAAGTGGTCTCTCCAAGATCCAAACCTGGGCAGTCTATCTTTTGAGTTCATATACTCTATTCAGGTGCCTATTCCTTAACAGTTACAGATGAGTAAAAGCAGTTTAGTGAATATAAATTTCCAATTTTGGTACACCAATAGAGGTAGTTATAGTGATAACACAGAGCAAGAGGAATGCCCAGGCCTGCCCGAGAGAGGGTTAGGAAAGGTTTCATGGGGCCCAGTAGTGCCACAACTGGAGTATGTCATTTGGATAAGAGAAAAGGAGGTGCCGGGGGAGGAAACAAGATGCAAGGGCATCAAGGTGCACACTGAAGGTGCAGGTTGAATCAAAGTGTGCAGTCACTTGGCATTTTCAGAGAACTGCATGAATCTTACTAGAACATATGGTTTATGTGACAGCTGGATAGAACAGAAAATTGCATGCTGCATATAAAATGGCAGAAAATATCAGAATTTTAATTGTACTGTGGCATTACCACTCTTAACTAATAGCTAATTTTCTTCCCCTTCTGGGCATACACAAGACTGTATTTTTCAGCCTCTTTGTGATTGGTTTGGGCCACGTGACCACTTCTGCCAGTAGGGTTTAGGTAAAAGTGATGTGTCACTTCTGAGCCAAAGTACTCAAGACCTGGCCCCAGACCCTCCCCGATCTTCTCCCCTGCCACGGTGACCCACAAGGCTTCATGTTGCAGACAGTGCAGTTACAAGATGATGGTGGCTCCATCAGCCTGGTTCTTTGAATGCTGGTTGAGGCAGGGTTCTGCCAGTCCCCACTGGATATACAGAATGAGCAAGCTTATGCTTTTTTTGTTAAGCCACTGTAACTATATCCAAACACTTAACCTCTCAGTCTGCTTCTGTATTTCTTTTTTCAGCCTGTAAACCTTTCCTGAGCTTCAACCTGTAAAGCCAACTTCAAACGGTTCATCTCTACACAGATGTCTCACAGATACTGCAAATAAGCATGCCCTAAATGGAGCTCTCTGTTCCCTAATACTTAGGCTTCACTTATCCCATAGTCCCACAAAAGGTACCAGCATTCACACTGGCCTAAGAAACCTGGGCTTCTAAACTTTTCTTGCTCTCAATCCCCACATGTAATATTTCATCCTGGCAGACATTTCATTACACAAACGTGGTACACTCACCCAAGAATAACTGCTTTTGCACAGGATGTCTTACCACTGTTTTCATGTTTTTGAGTTTACTTGTCTGACATAAAATATCTGGTTCAGTTCTGTTTCCCATAGTGCTCAGCAAAATGCCTGGCATAATAGCTTCAATATTCACTGAATGAATGATGTCTTGGTAATTTTATAACTATATTTGTGGGTACATGTATTACCTAAAGTATTTTAGTGGAATGTCAGCACTTGTTATATCTAATTGTTTTGCTGTAAATCGTGCATCTGGAAGGAGAAAAGTCTCAAAAGCAATTCTGTACAGAGTGTGGGTTATTTAATCATCAGAGCTTAACTCCTGCCTTAGGGACCTTATAAGCAAATTTCTAGACAAAAGGGTGAAAGATAAAACAACAGAAAAAGAAAGGAAAGAAACTAAAAGCCCTTGAACTAAAACTATGTGACAATTATTTACTGGGTGTAAAACATCTGAGCAAATCACAGTTACTCTGGGCTTAAGTTTGCTTATTTTTAAATGTTAATATCATTTGGGCTGACAGGTTTGTTGTAAAATAACATGAAAATACTTCCTACACTGCACACGATATAAGAGACTACTATTTCTGGCTCGTGGGCAATGTGAAAGTTCCCTGTGTACAGATCTTGAATGTAGGATTCCGTACCTCCTATGTCCAGCCTCAATGTCTGGCCTCTGGAGTTGTTACCACGTGCTCTCATGGTCACCCTCAGCCTCTTGACCTTAACTGAAGTAACAGACCATCCCACAGGGCTGCTCCAATCAGCTTCTCCTGACTCATCACCAGATCCCCTGCCTCCAACTGTTCTCTCCCTGAAAGTAGTTTTTCCCCTCCTTTCTAATGCTGACTCCTGATCTGATCCCTTCCTTTTCTTCTAGGACTTTCCTCTGAGAATAATACCTTCCCTTTCATGTCTGCAATGTCTCCCTTTTCATTGCTGCCACCCTGTCAGCCTTACCTACGCAGCTATTCCTCACCTAAAGAAAAGTCCTTCTTAACCTCCAAGCTTCCATCTTTACCTGTATCATTGTTTTAAAAAATGGATAACTTTCTGTTTACAAGAAAAAATGAAAAATAAAATAATTCTCTGTTTTCCCCACCTCTCATTGATTTGAAGGAATTTTGGCTTTTGCCTCCCATCACTATTTAAACTCCTCTCAACAACCTTGATCAAACCCATCAGCCTTTTCTTAGTCATAGGCTTCTATTACCTTGTAGCCCGGAGAGAATTGTTACAGATTACCTCATCTAAATCCTTTCACTCATATTGAAGCCCAAATAAGAACGCACCTAGGGATATTGTGGATTGGGAAACGCCAAGAGCCTGTGACTGGTTTGGCCCTTTTGCTATCTGGGATTTGATGGAAAAGATGAAATTTGGAAGGCAAAGAAGGCAAACCTTAAGGACAACTATGATTTTGAGTCTAGACAAGCTATTATATTTCTGAACTGCTGCGACTGAGCCGTAATCTAATCTAGGCAAATTCAGAGAGAGCCTTCTTCATGAGCAAGATCTTAAAATGAAAAGGCCACAAGTTGAGACTGCAAAGTGATGGATGTACTGAGAATTTCGTATTTGTCAGGAAGGCTTCAAAGACATGGAGCCTTAAGTTTAACCTTTTCATTTCCACTTCTTCTGCATCTTGGTGAAAACTCCCTTTATCCTACCAAGTGGTGGTACCCATTAGGAATAGTATACTATGCACTAAAGGTCTCCCAGAAAGAAGTTCAGACGGCTCGATTCTATGTTGTGTGCAGGGATTAACCATGAGTTATAATGGCACAGCATGATCTTAAAGAGATTTCAGATATATTTTCTTATAGTTATTTTCCTAAAACACATGGGTTTTGCTCTCTAGGAAAAGAATAGAGCAAAGTGTGCACTTGGAATTTGTTATACTTTCCTATTAGCCCATAGGTACCACTCAGACCAAAAGGACCCCCTAAAAACTGATGTGCAAGTCACAGAATTCGCCTGAGCTCTAGCAAGGGATGTCTGTAAGGAGAAATCTAGCTTTAGAATACTGTGAATTTTGTCACCTTTATAGGTTTTCTGCTTGTTTTTAGAGACAGGACCTCAGCTCTGTTGCCCAGGCTGGAGTGCAGTGGCATAATTATGGCTCACTGCAACATCAATCTCCTGGACTCAAGCAATCTTTCTGCCTTGGCCTCCTGAATAGCTGGGACTACAGGTATACACCACCATGCCTTTTTTTCTTTTTCTTTTTTTTTAGTAAAGACAGGGTCTCATTATGTTGCCCAAGCTGGTCTCAAACTCCTAGCCTCAAGTGATCCTCCTGCTTCAGCCTCCCCAAGAGCTGGGATTACAGGCATGGGCCACTGCAACCAGCCGAGTTTATAGGTTTTGATGCCTTTTGCCAGAAATCAAAAGAAGTGGTTGAAAAGTTAATTGATCTCAGAAGAATCAATGAAAAGCAAGAGACTGTAACTCTCAGCAACTCTCCTTTTTCTCTGGGAAACTGCTTAAGGGCACAGACTTTGGCATCAGATACACCTGGAATCAAATCCCAACTCTACTTAGGAGCTGTATGACCTTGCAGTCTTCAGGTTCCTTGTCTGCAAAATGGGTTATCTTCCTACCATTTGGGGTTGCTGGTTTACGTGGTTCATGTAAAATGCCTTCTGTTATTTGTTAAACACCTTATCTTTCCTTCCATGTATATAATTGCTTTCAAGTATAATGACCTCACCTATGTTATTAGAAAAATGCAAGAAACCTCTTTTCAAATAGTATAGACACCTTAATAGATATTTACTGGAGAAGAGGCACACATTAAAATACCTCCAGTAGAAATATTAATATATAGAGAAGTGGCTAGTCTTGGACTTCTGGTGCCGTCTCCTGGAAATTAGTCATGGTACAACAGTCAAGAGGTTAACCCACAACGTGAGCTACAGAGAATCTGTTTGCAATAGCAAGTATCTCTTTATTTTCCAATCTGTCATTGTTTTGAGGATGAACCAATACACAAACAGTTGTGTGTCCAGAGTCTGGTACAGGCTAATGGAAAAGGTTGCTGAATGAATGAATCCAGAAGACACTGCCCCATTGGTGTTCTTGTTTCCAGAGTTCACATTAGGAAGTTCCTATTATTGAAATGTTTACAATGATACTCTAAATATTTCAAACAGTTGTTCTTGAAATGTCTGCACAGTCACTTGAGAATCTTACAGGGGTTTGGAAATAGAAAAATATCTCTTATGATGCTTAGGGAAGTTAGAATTTATGATCTACTGGCACAGAAGCTGATGATGCAATAATTAACATATAAATTGCATGAGCATTGCAGTGAATGACACTATGATCCTCTGAATAAGTACTGTGGGTGATAAACTTTTAAAAAGATAGCCCCTGTTTTTAATGAGCTCATACTTCATTTGGAAAAAATCTGGCAATAACATCAAGTGCAAGAGACTCTCCTAGGAGAAAACAGCATCAATGAAATGTTTGTCAAAGGTATTAAAAGCCAAATAGGGTTCCTCGAGAACATTTCAGGAAGAGGTAAAACCTAAGCCATGTTCTGAAATAGATTCAGGTCAATGAGAAGGAAGAGCTCAGTGTGACTGGATTACTTTACTGCAAAATTTCCAGTACCACACTGCACAAGGAACTTGGTAAAAAAAATTCTGCCACTGCAGGTATGCTTCACAGTGCAGGAAACAGAAACCAGACAAGAGCCTTACAAAGCAACCTGAATTAATATTCTATTGTTAGTAGTGACCCAAGTTCAAGAATGGCCTAAAATTTAATCTTACTACCTGCCAGTAGACCTCTTTTATATGTTTCCCATTTGTAAAATAGGACCAATTTATTTTTATTTTTAAACAGGGCAGTGTTCCTTTTGCATCAGTTGTTTTTGTTCTTTTTTGCCTTGAGACGGAGTCTCGCTCTGTCATCCAGACTGGAGTCCAGTGGTACAGTCTCTGCTCACTGCAACCTCTGCTTCCCGGGTTCAAGTAATTCTCCTGCCTTAAACTCCCAAGTAGCTGGGATTACAGGTGCGCACCACTTTGCCCGGCTAATTTTTCTATGTTTAGTAGAGATGGGGTTTCATGTTGGGACAGGCTGGTCTCAAACTCCTGACCTCAAGTGATCCACCCACCTCAGCCTCCCAAAGTGCTGGGATTACAGGCATGAGCCACTGTGCTCAGCAAAATAGGACCAACTATTTGCTTTAATTAAGTAGTGGATTGGGATGACTATTTCAAGAAACATACCATTAATCCTAATTCATATTGTGCTAAAACATGGGCACAGATTTTGTTAGGGTGGCTACAATAGAAAAGGTGGACAGTAACAAGTACTAGTGAGGATGCAGAGAAATTAAAAACTGCATACATTACTAATGTAACATGTAAAATGGTACAGCAGCTTTGGAAAAGTTTGGCAGCTCTTCAAAAACTTAAACATAGAGTTGCCATTTGATCCAATAATTCTGCAACTCCTATTACTGAAAGTCAAAAACATATATTCACACAAAAACTTGTACACAAATGTTCACAGCAGTTCTACTCATAATAGCCAAAAAGTGGAAACCACCCAAATGTCCATCAGCTGATGGATAGCAAAAATGCAGCATACCCACACAATTGAATATTATTCAGCCATAAAAAAGCATGAGGTAGTGACACATGCTGACCCTTGGATGAACTTTGAAAGTAGTAAGTGAAAGAAGCGGGACACAAAAGGCCACATTTTATTATGCCATTTATCTGAAATGTCTGGAATGGACAAACCCATATAGTAAATTAGTAGTTGCCAGGGACTGAGAGAAAGAGAGCATGGGAACTGACTACTGATGGGAAAGGGTTTCTTTCTTTCATGATGGGGTGATGAAAATGTTCTGGAGTCAGCAATTAGTTGTGCACCCTTGTAAAAACACTGAATTGTACCCTTTAAAATGCAAATTTTGTAGTATGTGAACTGTATCTCAGTTTTGAAAAGTGAATGAAGTGGTTGGGGGGAAGCAAATCACCCAAGGTAGTGAATAACTTAGAGGCAAACTCTGGGGTTTTCCAATCAATCCTGATAAGGCCACTTACTTGAGTTTTTCAAGAACTTACCAGAAGGAATAAAAACTGTGGAA
This sequence comes from Sapajus apella, assembly GCF_009761245.1. Classification (NCBI taxonomy): domain Eukaryota; kingdom Metazoa; phylum Chordata; class Mammalia; order Primates; family Cebidae; genus Sapajus; species Sapajus apella. Next base: position 701,536 of record NW_022436943.1, on the reverse strand, counting down.
GACTGAAAAGACAAACTATTCCACCCCATGATTGGAAACAAGGTAAAGATGTCCTCTTACCATTCCTATTTAACATTGCACTGGAGGTGAAGTCAGTGCAGTAAGAGGTTAAAATGTTATAAAAGGCATCCAGATTGGAAAAGAAGTAAAGTCTTTATTTGCAGACACAATTATCTATGTAGAAAAGCATATAGAGGCCAGGTGTGGGGCTCACGCCTGTAATCCTAACACTTTGAGAGGCTGAGGCAGGGAGATTATCTGAGGTCAGGAATTCAAGACCAGCCTGGCCAACATGGCAAAACTGTCTCTATTAAAAAAAAAATACAAAAATGAGCTGGGCATGATGGCACACATCTGTAATCCTAACTACTCTGGAGGCTGAGGCAGGAGAATTGCTTGAACCCAGGAGTGAAGGTTGCAGTAATCTGAGATGGAGCCACTTCACTCTGGCCTGGGTGACAGGGCAAAACTCCAACCAAAAAAAAAAAAAAAAAAAAAAGCCTATAGAATCTACAAAAAAACCCTACTAAAATTAATATGACTTACAAGGTTGTAGGATTCAAGATCAACATACAAAAATCTACTTTATTTCTATATACTAGTAATTGAATGTAATCACAAAGTGATGTTTTTAAGAGATTGGTACACTGAAAACTATAAAGCATTGTTGAGAGAAAGAACTGAATAAAAGGATATACTGTATTCCTGGATAGGAAGGCTTGATATTGTTAAGATGCCAGTTTTCCGCATATTGATACATAGGTATTTCAATGGTATTTCAGTCAAAATCCCAGCAGACTTTTTGGTAGAAATCTAGAAATGGAGTCTAGTGTAAATACAGTATTCAAATCAGTGAGAAAAGGAAAGATTATTTAACAAATAGTGCCATCACAAATGGCTATCTGGAAGGATGCAAAACTGGACTTTTATATTACACTAAATGCTAAGATCAATTGAAGATAGATTTTTAAAAATATGACAAATTTAAAGTCTCACTATAAACCACCAAAAGAGACTCCAAGTACAATTTAGGAACAGAGGAGACTGGAAGGTCTAAAATATTAAAATTAGACACACAACAGGCTTCATATTGCAGGAAAAAAATGTAAAGAATATATGGGAACCCTGAACTATTGGTACCTTTTCTATATATCTAAAAATATTCCAAAATGAAAAGTTTACTTAAGGATAAAATAGAATGTACACACATACAACCTAATAAATAGTCAAATGACAGATATGGAGAAAAATACAAGAGTCAAACTATTAGTATAGTATACAAAAACCTATTTATTTTCATTTTTTAAAATTATTTTTCCTAGATGGAGTCTTGCTCTGTTGCCCAGGCTGGAGTGCAGTGGGGTGATTTCAGCTCACTGCAACCTCTGCCTCCTGGATTCAAGCTATTCTCCTGCCTCAGCCTCCCAAGTAGCTGGGATTACAAGTGTGAGCCACTACGCCTGGCCCTATTTTCATTTTTATTTATTAATAGAGATGGGGTCTCTCTATGTTGCCCAGGCTAGTCTTGAATTCCTGGCCTCAAGTAATCCTCCTGCCTCAGCCTCCCAAAGTGAGCCATTGCACCTGGCCAAAATACCTTTCAAACTGACAAGAAAATAATCCAAAAGAAAATAGGCAAAGGATGTAAGAGCCAATTTAGAAGTCAGCAAATTCAAATACTTTCTTCTACCTGCTGGGCCTTAAACTTCATATGGAACCAAAAAAAAAAACAAAAGCTGGCAGCATCCCACTATCTGACTTCAAACTATACTGCAAGGCTATACTAATCAAAACAGCATGGTACTGCTACCAAAACAGAGCTATAGACCAGTGGAACAAAACAGAAGCCTCAGAAATAATGCCACACATCTACAACCATCTGATCTTTGACAAACTTGACAAAAACAAGCAATGGGGAAAGGATTCCCTATTTAATAAACAGTGTTGGGAGAACTGGCTAGCTATATGCAGGAAGCTGAAACTGAATCTCTTCCTTACACCTTATACAAAAATTAACTCCAAATGGATTAAAGATTTTAACACAAGACCTAATACCATAAAAACCATACAAGAAAACCTAGGCAGTACCATTCAGGAAATAGGCATGGACAAGGACTTCATAACTAAAACACCAAAAGCAATGGCAACAAAAGCCAAAATAGACAAATGGGATCTAATTAAACTTAAGAGCTTCTGCACAGCAAAAGAAACTATTGTTAAAGTGAACCAGCAACCAACAGAATGGGAAAAAATTTTTGCAAGCTACCCATCTGACAAAGGGCTAATATCCAGAATCTACAAAGAACTTAAACAAATTTACAAGAAAAAAAAAAACAACGTTGAGATTCACTCAGGGTGGCTGGCAAAATATTAAAGAAATATCAGGAAAAGTTATAGTTTTGTCTCAAACCTTTTGGATGGCCAGAAGGTTTTATTGGGACAGGCCGAAGGTGGCAGGTCCATTGAGTTAGGGAGAAGATCGGGACAATAAGAGGCTTTCCCAGTTTAAGTCTGCTCACCCCACATCCCTTTGTCTCTACTCTGTTTACTCATGTAAACTTTGTGCTGGGTGGTCCTCTCAGGCGGAGATTAAAGGGGAATTACCCGTTAATAGTGTTTATTCTTGGCCCAGAACCTAAAGCTTTTATTATTTGTATAACCACTCTTTTAACCATGTTAATTATCCACAAGTGTATTGCCTTACAACCTGTTACAAAATCTTTTTACATGTAATGATGGAGAGGGAATCTTGGTCGACTGGCTGCATTTTACCCTCTGAAAGCAGCTGACGACCATCCCTAGCCACTTGAATCACTGTAATGGTGTGAGAGTGCATTCATTTATCCCTCACTGAGTCAGGATCTGCAGGCCAGACCTCTACAGGTGGTGGTCAATGTCTCACAGAATCTACAAAGAACTTAAAAAAATTTACAAGAAAAAAACAACCCCATCAAAAAGTGGCAAAAGATATGAACAGACACTTCTCAAAAGAAGACATGCAGCCAACAAACATATGAAAATAGCTCATAGGGAGAGATCCAAGATGGCCGATTAGGAGCAGCTCAGGATCGCAGCTCCAAGTGAAAGCGCAGAGAGTGAGTGGACACCACATTTCCAGACGGATGTTTACTGCCCACAGACCAGGAGATTCCCAGGCAGAGGAGCCCCACAGGTTGCCAGCGCGACTCCTTTGGCCGGCGCGGCTGTTTTGCCAGCACCCCAGCGTGGTGGTTCTCAATACAAAATACACAGGACTGAGTGCCCTTTTAGCTGGCGAATGGAGGTCCGGGAAGGCAGAGTCACCCATTCAGCTGATTAAAAAGGGGACTGAAACAGCGAGCCAGATCAGGAGATTCCCTGGCAAAAAAGTGCCACGAATCTCAGCCCCACTGTTTCAACTGGCGCAGTGGGTCACCACACGGGAAATCACACAGCAGCTCTGAATGAACAACGGAGCCCACAGCTCAGCACTTGAGCTCCTATAAAGGACAGACTGTCTCCTCAAGGAGCTCCCTGACCCCCGTATACCCAAAAAAATTACCTCATAAAGGAGAGTTCAGACCGACATTTGGCGGGTATCTTTCTGGGACAAAAATAGCAGAAGAAACTGATAGCAACCCTTACTGTTCTGCAGTGGCTGCAGGTGATCCCCAGGCAAGCAGGACCTGGAGTGGACCTCAGCAGTCCTACAGCAGAGGGGCCAGACTGTTAGAAGGAAAACTAAGAAATAGAAATAACTTCATTATCAACAAACTGGACGTCCACTCAGAGACCCAATCTGAAAGTCAGCAACTACAAAGACAACAGGTGGATATATCCACAAAGATGGGAAGAATCCACTGCAAAAAGGCCGAAAACACCCAAAACCAGAATACCTCTCTTCCTACAAGGGAACACAATCCCTCATCAGCAACAGAACAAGGCCTGATGGAAAACGAGTGTGATGAATTGACAGAATCAGGCTTCAGAAGGTGGCTAACAAGAAACTTCTGTGAGCTAAAAGAACATGTTCTAACCCAATGCAAAGAAACTAAGAATGCTTAAAAAAGATTTGATGAAATGCTAATGAGAATAGCAACTTAGGAATATAAATGAATTGATCGAGCTGAAAAACACAGCAGGAGAACTTCACGAAGCATGCATAAGTTTTAACAGTCGAATTGACCAAGCAGAAGAAAGGATATCAGAGGTCGAAGATCAAATCAATGAAATAAGAAAGCAAGATTAGAGAAAAAAGGGTAAAAAGGAATGAACAAAGTCTCCAAGAAATATGGGACTATGTGAAAAGACCTAATCTACGTTTGATAGGTATCTTCCCCAACCTAGCAATGCAGGTTAATATTCAAGTCCAGGAAATACAGAGAACACCACAAAGATATTCCTCAAGAAGAGCAACCCCAAGGCACATAATCGTCATATTCACCAGGGTTGAAATGAAGCAGAAAATGCTAAGGGCAGCCAGAGAGAAAGGTCAGGTTACCCACAAAGGGAAGCCCATCAGACTCACAGCAGATCTCTCAGCAGAAACCCTACAAGCCAGAAGAGAGTGGGGGCCAATATTCAACATCCTTAAAGAAAAGAACGTTCAACCCAGAATCTCATATCCAGCCAAACTAAGCTTCATAAGTGAAGGAAAAATAAAATCCTTTGCAAACAAACAAGTACTCAGAGATTTCATCACCACCAGGCCTGCTTTACAAGAGCTCCTGAAAGAAGCACTACACATAGAAAGGAAGAACCAGTACCAGCCACTCCAAAAACATACCAAAAGGTAAAGAGCATCAACATAATGAAGACTCTACATCAATTAATGGGCAAAACAGCCAGCTAGCTTTAAATGGCAGTATCAAATTCACACATATCAATATTAACCCTAAATGTAAATGGACTAAATGCCCAATCAAAAGACACAGACTGGTAAATTGAATAAAAAGTGGCCCCATTCTTAAAAGGCTTCCAGCTTAGTTGGGGAGATAGCAAATATGGTCAGATAATTATTAAATCAAAACTAGAGAAATTTATAACTAACATGGAATGAGAAAATTGAACTTTGAATGCTTTAGGACTAAATGTTATAGTCTTATAAAATTCCTCTATTCCTACTGAAGATTAGCCATGAATTTTGAGGTGAAAGAACTCATGACTTTAGCTAAGGCATCCTATTGTCCAGCAGAAGTTTCAGCAATAAAGGAAATGTTTGATAATCTGTGACATCCAGTAAGATAGCCACTAACTACATGTGGCCTTTGAGCCTCTGAAACGTGATTAGTGCAACTGAGAAATTAAATGTTTAATTTAATTTATATTAAAATAATCACACACAAAAAGATACTCAGTATCATAGCTCATTAGGGAAGTGCAAAATAAAATTAAGACACTACTATACACCTTTTAGAACTGCTAAAATAGAACAACTGATAATACAACATGCTGGTGAATATGTGGGACAACTGGAGCAAAATTCATATGTTTCTGGTGGAAATACAAACATGGTAGTCACTTTAGAAAACAGTTTTCAAAAAAAAAAATGAAATTTTTATTTTAGATTAGCCTGGCACAGAGGTGTATGCCTGTAGTCTCAGATACTTGGTAGGGCAGCCTTAGGTGGAAGGGTGGCTTGAGGTGAGGAGTTTGAGGCTGCACTGAGCTATGATTACATCACTGCATTCCAGCCTGGGCAATAGAGCAAGACTCCCGTTCTCTCTCCCTCTCTCTCTCTTTCTTTCACTCTTTCTTTCTCCTTCTTTCCCTCCTTCCTTTCTCAAAAAAAGAAAAAATTATATATATAAAAAAAGAATGCACCTTTGGGGAACTCAGGAGGAAGAAAAAAAAAGAAAAAAAGCTCATCATCACTGGTCATTAGAGAAACGCAAATCAAAACCACATTGAGAGACCATCTCATGCCAGTTGGAATGGCGATCTTTAAAAAATCAGGAGACAACAGATGCTGGAGAGGATGTGGAGAAATAGGAACACTTTTACACTGTTGGTGGGAGTGTAAATTAGTTTAACCATTGTGGAAAACAGTGTGGTGATTCCTCAAGGTTCTAGAATAGAAATACCTTTGACCCACCAATCCCATTACTGGGTATATATCCAAAGGATTATAAATCATTCTATTATAAAGACACATGCATGTTTATTGCGGCACTGTTCACAATAGCAAAGACTTGTAACCAACCCAAATGCCATCAATGATAGACTGGATAATTAAAAGGTGACACATATACACCATGGAATACTATGCAGCCATAAAAAAGAATGAGTTCATGCCCTTTGCAGGGACATGGATAAAGCTGGAAATCATCATTCTCGGTAAACTGACACAAGAACAGAAAACCAAACACTGCATATTCTCACTCATAAGTGGGTGTTGAACAATGAGAACACATGGACACAGGAAGGGGAATATCACACACTGGGACATGTTGGGGCTGGGGGGCTAGGGAAGGGATAGAATTAGGAGAAATACCTAATGTAGATGATGGGATAATGGATGCAGCAAACCACCATGACATGTGTATACCCATGTAACAAACCTGTACATTCTGCACATGTACCCCAGGACTTAAATTATAATTAAAAAACAAAAAACAAAAAGATGTATAAACTAGTCAGGAAAATGTAACAGATACTATTTTACATCAAACCGTTTAAAAATTTGTAAAGCTCCAATACCTACTGTTGGTAGAATGCAGGGAAAAGGGAACTCATATATTGTTAGCAAACTGTAAATTGTGACAGCCTTTCTTGGAAGACAATCTGGTAACCTTTAAAAAAATTTAATATACATGGACTTTAACCTAGCTATTTGATTTCCTTGAATCTATCTCCCATACTTAGAAATACCAGAATATAAGGACGATAAGTATTAGAATGTTTTCTGCAGTGTTTCGTATTGAGGAAAGAAACAACAAATAACAGACACAAAGTGAATGCTCATCAATATGAGAATGTCTGAATAACTGCAGCATGTCTATACTACAGAATTTATGCAGCCATTAAAAAGAATTAATTGGAGTTATACAGTTGAGTTGGACAGATTTCGCAAAGATATCACTGAGAAAAATCAAGAAAATTAATGTATATATGCATTGTGTGTGACTATGAACATGGAGAAAACTGGCATCACACACATTTTGTCATTTGCAATGGTTATGGGGGAAGATAATGAGGGAAGGTGGCAGAGAAGAGAAGGGGAGAACAAAACAAAAAGAAGACAAGGAAGAAAGGAAGGGGAAATAATTCGTTTGTGCACATTTTATTTAACCTTTCAAAAGAAAGTCTCTAAAACATCAGTTCACAATACTCCTAAAGCAACTGTGATTTCCTTATCTAGTTGAAAGTATTATATTTTCTTTAAACAAGCAAAAAAGTAATAAAAATCCCCCCAAAGCAAAATTAAAATGCCCAGGCTATACTGACCCTGAAAATTAGGTTCCAATGGCTGTCATACATGATAGGGTATTTGTAAACTAACATATTTGGTATAAAACTTTGTTAAAAGTGACTGTCTTTTCAGCCACTGTATTGTTTGAAACAACTTATTTTACTGTACAATATTATGAAGTGACTGGTTATCAACTCTGAGTTGAGTCCACAAACATCCTAATTCCCTTTGTTCAGTTGTTGTTCTGTCCTATCAGAATTTCCCCTTCTAAGTATAGGAAAAATAAAAGGAAAGAAAAGGTCCCTGCTCTCAAAGACTAGAGTGTCTTTAAGATTTGTTATCCTAATATTTTGAATACAGAAATAAGAATCTGGAGGTATTGATACCTGGAACACATGGGATTATGTAATGTCTGTTTTACCGCCTTCGTGCAAGACAAAAGGTGGCAGAAATATGTGCTGCAATGCTATTTGGGCAAAAGGCTGGAAAGGAAAAAAATAAAAGCAAAGACTATGTTGTCACCAGCCAGTCCAGACATTCTAGAATTAGTCAACTCTTACAGAGCAAAGAGATTGCCTTATTTTACTGCTCACATAGATGAAAATTAGCTGCTTGCTAATCCTCAAAACCTGGCTCTCTCATACTAAAAAACAAACAATTCAAGTGCAGACAGCCTTAACAGCAATTTCTACCAAATATTCAAGACATCATTCCAATCTTACACACCCTGATCACTGATCTGCCTCAGGTTAACGTTTGAAAAATCAAATTTACCACATTAACATATTAAAGTAATCACAATTATATGACAGATGCTCCCCTCACCAAATAAACAGCCAATAAAATTCAACATATTTTCCAAAGTAAAAACTCTTGGCAAACAAACTAGGAGTTAGAAGACAATTTACTAAATTCAATAAAGGATCTCCTATAAATATATCTGCAGCAATTATCATAATGAATAGCTGAAATGATGAAAGGTTTTTCTTTGAGGTTAGGTTATTAACAAATCAACAATACCCCCTATAACCACTGCTATTCAGAAGTACACACTAGAAGTCCTAGCCAGTGCAAAGGGCCAGAAAAATAAATTAATGATGAAATGATCTAAGACAAAAAAAAAAAAAAAAAAAAAAAAGCAATTGGAATCCCACCTCTGTCACTTAGCAGCTATGCAACTCCAGGCAAAGTACTTAACATCTGTGCCTGTTACCTCATCTGTAATGAGGATAAGAATACCTCCTTCACAGAGTTGTTCTGAGGAATATTTTATTTTGACCAACTCTAATGATAATTAAGACTTTAATATATAATTTGATATGTAATTACCTTTTGCATCTTTCTAAATTATATGACCCCTATTCATTATTCAAAGTCAGCCTATTATCATTTTTTAATTTAACTTTAAAGTTCAGGGGTACATGTTTTTTTCTTTCATTCTTGTTTGTTTGCTTTTCAGTAAGTTACTATTTAAAAAGTGCTCACAAAGTATTTGAGACTTCAAAGCACTGTAAAAGTGTTTAATACAAATATTCACAAACAATTGTTGAGTGATATCCCAAAGAATCTGGAGATAAACCATTGGAATTAAAAGTAATATCCACCAGATACAAAATCATTATACAAAATCAATAGCATTTCTGGCCGGGGATGGTGGCTTTCACCTGTAATCCCAGCACTTTGGGAGGCTGAGGCAGGTGGATCACCCGAGGTAAGGAGATTGAGACCAGCCTGGCCAACATGATGAAACCACCTCTCTATTAAAAATACCAAAAATTAGCCAGGCATGGTGGTGAGATGTCTGTAATCCCAGCTACTTGGGAGGCTGAGGCAGCTGAATTGCTTGAACCCGGGAGGCGGAGGGAGGGAGGGATGGAGGGAGGAAGGCAGGAAGGCAGACAGGCAGGCAGGCATTTAAAAAATATACCATTATAATAGGATTAAAAATATCAAGTACCTTGGAATGAAATTTAACAGAAGATGTAAGACTTTTTTTTTTTCTTGAGACAGAGTCTCACTCTGTTGCCCAGGCTGGAGTGCAGCGGCATGATCTTGGCTCACTGCATCCTCTGCCTCCTGGGTTCAAGCAATTTCCATCCTCAGCTTCCTGAGCAGCTGGGATTACAGGCACCTGCTACCAAGGCCAGCTAACTTTTGTATTTTTAGTAGAGATGGGGTTTCACCATGTTGGCCAGGCTAATCATGAACTCCTGACCTTGTGATCCACCTGTCTTGGTCCCAAAGTGCTGGAATTACAAGTGTGAACCACTGTGTCTGGCTGTAAAAGACTTCTATGAGGATAATTAGAGATTTTATGTAATCCCAGTCTAAATTGGTGGAACACAACAAGGTTATTCTAAAACGTTATGGAAATGTAAAGTGCCAAGGACAGTCAAGACACCATCGAAGGAAAAAAGGTGGCAGACTTGCCCTAATAGGATAGCAAACTTACAATCCAAGACTGATGTCTAAACTGTCCATTAACTCACCTTGGAGATGTTTCTGAAATGCTCATTCACCAGTTATGTTTACAGTTCATTCTTCATTTCCTTTATATCCTGGGACAAATGTCTTCTAAACAGAAATTTTTCCTCTTCTGCCCTGTATAAAACAGTACTGCTTCCCCAAAACCGCAGTTACTCTTATTAGGCCCACCTCAAATTTTTCATAGCAACCATCGTCTGGTTATTTTACATCTGGTTCCATTATTTTAAGCTACGTGCATATGTTTATTATTTTTCTATCTTCCAAATTCTAATACAAGCCTTCTGAAGCCTGAGTGTTTATTTGGTACTATGCTGTATTTTCAGCATCTACTTTGTTGAATGAATAAACTGGTAGAAGTAACAAAAATTCTGACTAGCGTATGATGTACAGTGATTCAATGTGAACTAAAATTGAAAACTGCAAACTTTTTCATATCCATCTATTAAATAATAGCTACCCTAAATAACATAACTCTGTCCAAGTTTAGAATACTATTTTTGGCATTCAAAAATCAACCAGTATATAAACACTGGCTGTTAGCAATGATTTCTCTCTTCTACTTTAGTGAAGGAAATAAATGAAATGACAAATCCATTAATAGGAACCATATGAAATGTTGCCTTGAGAAAAGAAAATTTTTCCTTAGGTCCAGGAACAGACTAGAAGCTGTAAGAAGCTTCATGACTCTGAATGGAAAGGCAAAACGATCTATGGAGGAGTTTCTTTTGCTCATATCATGTAGCAATTAATAGCTCTGACAGTTTTCAACATACATACTTTATATGGTGATTTGTCTATATGTTTACCTAGGCAACAAGCTATGGAAAGTCTTACATGTTTACAAAATTAACACAATTTCCAGCAAAAATAAGCTAAAAGTGGTGGATTATGTGCATTTAATATAAAAAGCTAACTAATTCAATGCTCTGGAGCTGGGAATTTGTACATTGAAGTGAATCTACCAGTTAAATTGGTGGTGTACATAATCAACAGTACGTTATACTATTATAATCTTTGTATTTCTTTTCTTTCATTACCAGATGATTTTTCCAATAGGCCTTAAAGTACAAAGGGTTTTAACAAGATTTCAGCGAGTTAAGGCTTGTTTTGCGCACCCTGGAGGTATCTCTTGCTTCAGGCTAGCCCAGAATTAAGCTCCAGGGAAAATTGGCTTGGTCCTAAATTAATCCAACTTTGAAGGATTCAGAAGACAAGGAATTTTCAAAGCTAGTTGGAAGGTGTGAATGAAGTGATACTAGTTAGGAGTATCACCAGAAGAAGGTGTAGGGTGAATGAATGCACCAGCCTCCTATATGGCACTGTTTTTGCTGTGTTCCTCCAAAGATCGTTTAGCTTTCCATTTCATTTTTAGCCTTTTAAAGAAACATAAAGAAGGCAGTCAACATATTCATAAGATTATTTTGGCCGGTACGGTGGTTCATACCAATAATCCCAGGATTTTGGGAGGCTGAGGTGGGTGGATCACTTGAGCTCAGGACTTTGTGACCATCCTGGGCAACATGGTGAAAGCTTGTCTCTACTAAAATACAAAAAAAAAAAAAAAAAAAAAAAAAAAAATTGCCGGATGTGCAGATGTGCGCCTGTAGTCCCAGCTACTTGGGAGGCTGAGGCACAAGAGCTGCTTAAGCCTAGGAGGCAGAGGTTTCAGAGAGCCGAGATTGTGCCACTGCACTCCAGCTTGGGATACAGAGTGAGACTCCATCTCAAAATAAACAAAAAAAGATTATTTTCATGAAGTATTAAACATGAACCAAAGAAACAGAAAAACTATGCATTTTATAGAGCTACAGGAACAGAAAGCATTTGATTACAATTAGCTTGAATTTAAATGGTTCCAGTTTCATAATCTAATGTTGCTAGAATAGAATCCCTTAAAATAGTCTTTTAAGATCTTTTTACTTTTTCCCCCTTTTCCCAAGTTATCTGATCTTTCCATTTTTCTAAGATGAGGATTTATAATACTGATGTCTCTTCACAATTTAATGCTAGATACAGTTACTCAAGTTAAACTCAACCAATTTACTAAAAAAAAATTATGATGATGTATACAGCATCTTTTTTTCTGGTAGGAAGACAGGAATTAGGAAGAAAGGGTAGTTTCTAAACACTGTTAAAAAGTTCAGCAAATGCTTGCTTCCCTTTGGGCTGACAACAGAAGGCAGAATCATCACAATGGCTCACAATATTTATGACTACCACCACAGGGCCAATGAATATTCCCATTCTTATGAAAAAAAAACTTGTGCACACACTAGAAGAGAGCAATACATTAGTATTTACATTTATTTCAGATATGCAGTTTACACACTCATTATTGAACAAAATTGGAATGCGAACAAATATACAAATACCATAATAAGCATTATCAAATAAAATAACGGGCACTAGTGTTATAAGCATATTAATGGACCTGGTAGGGAAAAGTGATGGAAGAAGACTGCAGCCCATGGCATTTTTCTTTTTATCAAAAGAAAACGCTCAGTAGCACCATAATGGTAATACTTAAAAGAAATAGGTAAGATAGAACATTTTAACTGCTATCATTGAGGTTAACCTGCTTTATTTAAGTGAATTATATAGGAAATTAACAGTACAGGTAGTATTTGGCCAACTTCCGCTATGTCAGCTGAACATTGTCCATAAACAAAAGCAAAAGAAAATAATGCTAATCATACATGGACCTTTTGTACTTGGTACAAGCTCTGCACCGTGCTTTGATTTCATGGTTGGAGAAGATACGCATGTGTTAAAAATTGAGGTTATATAAAGTTATTCACTAAAGCCTGAGTGTGTCTTTGGTAGGCTAATACTTCTTCAGCATTGTTATTAATCACATTCATGTTTATCTATTTCCTGTATTTTTCTATATAATCCAAGGTGACTAGAGAAGACATGGAAAACACCACAGCAAAATCCTCAAATAACTATGCCATTAAAACCCAATCTATCCCAAAGGCACCAAGAATCAATGGGGTACAAATTTCCCCTTAGAGAAAGGTGGCTTTTTTGTAATACTTATAACCTAATGGGATTTTATTGTGTAGTTTTATATATCTTATTTGTTGCTGTCATATACTTAATTACTTACCTTACATTTTTCCTCTAAGATGGCATCAACAATATACAAGATAGAGTACCAGGTATTTCTATTTCAAAGTTGTGCAAAAACTGCCACAATTTTGCTCAAAGTGTCTAAGTATCCAAATGGTAGCAAATGAGCTGCACTAAGCTTTATATAACCACATTGCATATGAAGAAAAGAAAATGAAATTTATGCCCAGATATAAATAGAAATGTTACAAAGAGTATTATATACTGAGAGTAACCTATGCAGTTCTTTTAAACTTATCTCTTAGTGGTTTCAATAAAATATCACTAACCACTTATACCTAAAGCCTCAAGTTTTCTTCATTTGAATGCTGTAGAATTGCATTAGTATTTTGTATTGATTATAAATTAAGACCAATTTCTAAATACATAAGTATGTGCTTCAAGCAATGTTCTGTGGCAAACACACAAAACATGCTTTGCTCTTCAAATTTATTATCCTTAAAATAATGCACTTTTAAAGCCTTCATTTCATAGTTTGGTAACTAATATCCACATGACACACAATGCCTTGCTGAACACAGAAAATGTATCTGCATTATGATAATGAAACCCGGCTTTTGCTGGTAACTTGAAACTTAAAGTAGTCACATGTAGTTCAACCAGCTCCAAACAAGGTTGTACACTGGTAATTATTTTGCAGCATCTATGGGCCTAAATTTCAGTCTGAATTGCAACTTTTAATTCCATTGTCTGATGTGAGTGGTTGTTATTTGTTTCTTTTAGTGCATCACCAAAATATAAATCAACATTAGGTTTTACTCCATTGTTACTATGTTCTTCAGCAATATGATTCAACTGTGGAACTTCTGAACAGGAAGCAGTTTGGGTAACCACAGAAATGCTACACTGATGTGGGGAATTTTCCAGACGGTCATTTTCTACCTCAGGAAGAATGTTAACAGTAGCAAAGCGGGTGTGATAATCACTGGAACCATGACTACAAGAAGTTTTCATGCTTTCTAGGTCAGAACAACTAAATTCAGAAAAATGACTAGAGTGGGAATCTGCTACAGATGGCATACTGTCACTGAGGGATGGAGCCTCAAATTCACTTGAGTTCGTGCTTTGTTGTTCTAACAACTGTGCATCCATGTCCTCTCTGGTCTCATTTATCTTCATGTTACCCTTTTTCCTCAATTTACCACTTTTTGATTTTTTCCCTGCTGTTGCTTCTTTGGACCACTTGGTGGCACTAGATTTACCTTCAGGCAAGCCACTGGATGAACCACCAGGATGATTTCGGGTGGCACTGCCATCATCCACACTACTGCTTCCACTGTTGTGCCTGAATTTTGATGGCTTTGACTCAATATCTACTTGCACCTCCATACTGTTGCCTTCTCTGAAACATAAGAGTAACAAATATAAACATAATTTCTGACTTCTTTTTGTTCAGATTACTAGGAGAAGGGTTTCTGTGTGGAAAATTCAGAGTACATGTAAAGCTATCAGACCATCTTAACACAAGACACGTTCTACTTAAAAAAACGTACTTGAAATAAGAGAACTCTTTATAATGCTTCAATTTTTTAAGTAGTAGTAGATACATTTATTACTTAACGCTGTTCTAGGCACTATGCTACCTTTTAAAGAACAGCTTTATTCTGTTCTTCTGATACAATTCCCTGTTTAAAGTGTACAATTCAGTGATTTTTAGTTGTGATCAGAGCTGTGCAGCCATCACTACTACCTAATTTCAGAACATTTCATCATCCCAAGAAGAAATCTTGTACCCATTAGCAGTCAGTTCCCATTCTTCCCTCTTCCAGCCCTTAGCAACCACAAATCCAGTTTATGATGTATACAGATTTGCCTACTCTGGACAGCTCACTGTTTCCTTTTCTCAGAGAACTTAATAGTTGGTAGCCATTTTTCACTGGTAATTTGTCTAATGATAGGAATTATTCCTTTAAAATTAATTTTTAAAATCCTTTCAATTTTATAACAATTTTTTCCTTACTTGTCCAATGGGATGTAGGAATTCAGGATGGATCCTGCCATTGCTTTGGTGCTGGCATTATCACTAACTGTTCCCAAGCTGACTGTGCCAGATTCTCCACTTAGACTGTACCGTTCTTTCTGTACATCTGCTTGAACTTCCAACCTTAAAGGGAGGGTATGAAATAACCAAAATTATATTTAATATCAGCACTACTGTAATATGTATCTCTAAATAATTCAGTTAAGAACCCTAGTAACCAGAAGCTATTTTGGGAACCATTATTTTTTTATTTCCTTTTATTTAATTCAAAGTTTACTGCAGCACACTGAATAGTACCACCCAACCAAATAAAATGGGAAAAACTAGTTGTCTGCCAAATAAGGTAGTAACAGAACAACACAAAAAGGACACAGAGGATTTTTACTTAAATGTGCTCCATTATTCTCACTCAGGATATGGCACTTTGTAATGTTTCAACGCAAAACATGAAGTTAGAATACATTATTAAACATGGCAGATCAATGAATACAAAAATCCTTGGCATCTATATTAAAAATGGCTCTATAAATGACACCTGCCTTTTAATATTTTATTTATTTATATATATTAGAGACAGGGTCTCGTTATGTTGCCCAGGCTGGTCTCAAACTCCTGGCCTCAAGCTATCCTCCCATCTTGGCTTCCCAAAGTGCTGGGACTATAGGTGTGAACCACTGAGCCCAGCCAAAATTTGCCTTTTTAAAAATAGGTTATATATGACACTATAACTTAAGAGTTTGTATTTAAATGCAAACTACGTAAAAAATAAGATAAATATGTCTGATTTTTCTTTTAATTCATGTATTCTCTCCCCTACATTTAAAAAAGCAACGCTTAGCATAAGTGAAAAATAGTGAAATAAAGAGAAACAGGGGAAGATAATTTTTCCTACTTATCTACATGGCTATTGATAAAAGACTTGGTGAGAACAAAGTAAGCAAGCATTAATACATAAAAGGCCCCTAGCCAATTATCCCAGTCCCAGTTCACACATTCCTGGGGACTCAGCCAAAGTCCCATCTCCTAGTATCCAGCTGTTGTTACCCACAGAAGTAAGATCTAGGCTTAAATATTGCCTTTGCTTCTATGTCTACTGAAGCAGCTGCAGCTATGATTTATAATATAAAATCTGATAAGGACAGTGAAAAAACTGGCAGAATGTTATTCCTTAGCCTTAGAAGTCTACCATCAAATTTCTTTTTTCCCTTTTTTTTTTTTTTTTGAGACGGGGTCTCACTGTCACTCAGGTTGGAGTTCAGTGGTGTGATCTCAGCTGAATTCAACCTCCACCTCTCAGGCTCAAGTGATCCTCCTGCCTCAGCCTCCCGAGCAGCTGGGACTACAGGTGCATGCCACCAAACCCAGCTAATTTTTTGTATTTTTTAGTAGAGATGGGGTTTTGCCATGTTGCCCAGGCTGGTCTCAAACTCCTGAGGTCAGGCAATCCACAGCTTCCCAAAGTGCTGTGATTACAGGTGTGAGCCACTGCGCCTGGTCCCAAATTTCATTTTTAACATTACTATTTTGAACCTCCACATAGTAGGGTTGTACATAATCATCATGCTTTATGTTCAAAATTCTCACCTAATTAATAATTTGTAGTTACCAGAAGGCAGAACCAAACCAAACCAAAACACACACCTGTTAAAACAGTTTACCATGGCACTTCCTGACAGACTCCCCGTTATACTGGCTCCAGCTAGTGCCATGGTGCTGGCCGTTTCACTCAGGTTGTCTCGGATGGCTCCTATTCGATCCATGTGGCTTCCACTTGCACTCAAACTGCCAGTCAGCCCACCAACACTTCCCTCCCCTATGCTAGGGTTGTGTCTTGCTTCTGCTACTGATGTTGTATCTAAATGCAAACATTTCAAAGAAACTAAGTAAGTATGATTATCAATTTTCCCCTTCTTAAATTCCTCCATGATTTCAGAGAGGACATTATATAAGGTATAAAATATACACAGACATGGAAAAATATTTTTTTCAGGCTAGTCCACTAGAAGCAGTCGGAATAAAGCCCTTATTTTAAATGGTTACTAGTTTCTTTTTTTCAAAAATCCAGATTTTAGGAATTTAATAAAGAATATGATTATTGAAAAATACAGCTGACTTCAGAGGAAAATTATGTGACAGTTTTCATTAAGGGTGTCATTTAAAGAGCTTATTATTCTCTAGGTCAATAAGAATTGGCTAAACGTTGATTTCTAGCTTTATCCCACAGTTCTATCTACAAGCTATTATTAAGATCTGGTGTTCCAACTTTATAGTATCTCTCATACGTTTTGTATTGAAGAAGTCATTTATTTCCACCATATTTGAGCTCCTATTATATACCCAATCACATGGTGATAAATGCTATGAGGAAAAATACGAGAGAGTAAAGGGGAGAAGAGTGATGAGAAATGCATGTATGTACACGGCTGTGTGTCATTTTATATGATGTGATGAGGGAAGGCCTCTTTAATAAGGTAATACTTGTAGAGACAAATGAAGTAAAAAAGTGAGCCATTAATTTTTCTAGGGAAAGTATTCCAGGCAGAGAGAACTGCAAGTTTAAAAGCCTGTAAGTAGGAGCACGCTTGGAACCCTCAAAAATCAAGTGAGAGTGGTATAAAATAGGAGGGTGACAAGAGACGAGCTCAGAGACACAGCTGGGGCAGATCATGTGGAGCCTTTTGGGCTATGATAAGGAATTTGGATTTTCTTCCCCAGTATAGTTAGAAGCCATTGGGGAAGTTTTGAGCATAAGAAAGACATAATCTGACAGGGTTTGGGCATGTGACTATGGCTGCACTATGGAACAGTGAAGAGAAGCTGAGAAGTTGATACAGTAGTTAAGAGGCTATTACAATTGCCCAGGAAAAAGGATAGTAGCTTGAACTAAGGACAGGGCAGTGAAGAGAGTAAGAAGTGGTTGGATTATAGCTAAATATTGAAGGAAGCAGCAAAATTTGCTGACATATCAGACGTAGGTCATGAGGGAAAAGAGGGAGGCATTGCAAGGGAAGGTTTTTGGCCCAAGCAATAGGAAGAATGGAGAAGCTACTTACTGAGTTAAGGAAGATGGAGGGAAGAACATATTTTAGAGCAAAAAATTTGGCTATAGACAAGTAAAGCTTGACATTCTTGTTAGACATTCAAGTGTAGATCAAGAGCAAACTTAGACATGCAAGTTTGAAGTTCAGGGGAGAGTACTAGCCTAGATATAAATTTAGAGAGAGGTCAGTCTATATATTATTTAATAGATGAGATTACCTAGGGCAAAAGTGTAGAGAAGAGAAGGATTCTGAGAACTGAGTCCTGGGAAACAAACATCTAGAAGTCAGAAGAGGAAAATGAACCAGCAAAGACGAATCAGATGAAGTGGACAGGAAATTTGGTTAAGAAGTGGTTTCCCAGAAGAAAAGTGAAGTATTTCAAGACGGGTAGAGTCTATCATGTCAGATAGACTGTTACATGAAGACGAGGACCAAGAACTGACCACCGTATTAAATTACATGGAGGCCACTGGTGAGTCTGCTTTAGTGAATAGCAGAAATAAAATTCAGGAGTGGTAGGGAGGAACAAAAGTCTGATTGAGGTGAGTTCAAGAGAAAATGGGAGATAAGAAAGTGGGCATTATCTTTATACATCTGCCTGATTATTTCCCTATGACAAATTTCTAAAACAAGAATTGCTAGAATATAGAACATGCACTTAAAAAAAAAGGTTTACTGACATACCCCTACTGGCAGTCTAAGAAGGCTTTTTTATTCTTCATCTCTGCTAGTTACTATCCTAATTCACATTTCTTTGAATAACATTGAGTTGAAGATATTTTTGACTTACTGGGCATCTGTATTTCTTTTTGAACTGTATTTCTCTTCATATCCTTTACTTCATGATTTGTAATGTTTCAGGCAAAATTTAAAATGAAAAGTTTATGATTTCTAAGATATTATATTCCCATTAGAGGTCAGGTACCCAAAATTACCCCCACCTCTTTCATCCATACACTTCTCCTTGGCAATTTATTCACGGACGTACTTCTGAATGAATACTATTAGGCCTAGTAAAAGGAGGGCAATGGAAATTCTGACTTGCATGTTATCTCTGGTCTCCCCACTACTTACACTGTTAATAGGCACATTTTCTTCCTTTGCTTAAAGGACTTACCTACAGCTGTGTTAGTTCCACCAACATTTATATCATTTTCATCATCAAATTCAATCCTGACTCCTTTTCCATTGCCTGCTGAGACTCCACAACCTCCACTTCGACAAAGAGAAATTGGAACAACGCCATAGACATAAGCTAACATAATAGGAACACCAATACCTAAAGAGAAATTAAATCAATCATTACAAACAACAACAACAAAGTAACTCACAGAAACCTGAGTTTTAGAAAGTCTTTTCAAGAGAGGCATACAGAGAAAAGTGCCTGGGTTCTGAAGAGTTGGCCAGAACATTTGCCAAAAGTAGATTTAACCAGTTGTTAAGCAAATTCAAAGTTCCCAGTCTTTGAATTTGGGGAGGAGTGGTAACCTAACCCACATGAGAAGAAAAAAAGAGAGATGTAAACTTTTTTCTTTTGAAGTGCCAGGACTCTGAACTGCACTTGGGGTGGAGTAGGGCAGAAAGGGTATCAGCCACTAACAATTTACCAACTACTCTAACCAAAGAAAGACTTAATGTAGGCTCAATTTAATTAATTTAATTTGTACTTAAATTAAAAAACAAAAAAGTAAACATCTTCTCTTCAAACACTTCATTTTTTAAAAATCCTTCCACAAAACTTTAACTCCATAAAATTTTAAAATTAGTACTTTTCAGCATTTTCTTACCTACAGTCACTGCAGCTACTACTGGAGACACGATTACAGACAACGTTACACCGCCTGCTATGGCCAAATTCCGTTTGTGCTTTGAAACATCCTTGCCTTCATAGCGATTGTGAATCTTGAATTCATAAAAATAGGCATAGGGGATTAAAGAGAAAAATACATTACAATTTAACTTAGTTGAAATAGGCCTATACTTGCTAAAGTTATTTTTCAAAAAGGTTCATAGCTGAGTATCTTAGCTCAACTTACTGGTTCACTAACAGGATACTTCTAGTATTCTAAAGGTTTCTTTCTAAAGAAGATTGTCTAAATGGTAAAAATTGGCTTCTGGGAAAGGTTTCTTTTTAAAAATTGACCTTAAAAACCATTTCTAATAAAGAAGTATGATTAAACAGAATTATTTTTTCTCAGATCCCTTTTTATGAAGACAAATATTGACAAATTACTCAAAATCCAGGGCTTTCATTTATAGCTCAAAGTAAAGGGCAGAGAAACAAAAAAGACGATAAATAATGGCTAACAGAGGACAGGATTGAATTCACTCAGCATCTCTGTACAGGACAGGTGTTAATAGGCAGAATCTGATATCATCATAGAAGCAGGGATTAAAAAGTGGCTTGAGAAATTATATGAACTTTGACATCTTTATTTTCATGGTTTGCAAGGGCTGTTCTAAGACAGATTCAAAACAGCCTCAAAAGTATGGGGACTCTAAAATAAAATGACTTACAAACAATATTACACATGAGACTTATAAAATAATCTATTGTTACATGGGTGTAATAATATCTTTAGCCTTTGGAAGGCTGTAAAGTATGAGGAGTGTTGTAGGATATATAAAAAAGTGGAAAAGTTGGGGTGGGAGGTGGGTGATGCGGGTATGGGATGAGAAACCTTTCTATTTCCTAGTCAGAATCCCGTTTCCCAGCATTGACTAGAGGTTCCTTCTAAATGAGCCTCCTCACTTCCCTACACAGTCCATGCAGGCAGAGATGGCAGACCTCCCCAGGGTACCTTTCATTATCCTTCAGTACTGCAGCTAATTCCTGCTCCTCCCCACTCCCATTCCTGGGAAACTTAGCACTGAAGAAGAGAAAAGGCAAAGCAACAACTGATGGAGCTGACTTGCAAAGGCAGGCTGCCAAGAGAAATAATTCTTCCAGAAAATTTTTCAGCTTCAAGCACCAATGTTCAATTACAGTGATTACATCATCCCACTATTTCTGGTTCAACTTTTCTGTTTACAATTTTTTGCTGCATTTTCTATTTTTTAATTGTTAAGTGAAGGCTCAGCTTTTGGGTACTTTATTGACTTAGTAGGTATTCCTGGGTTGGTTGGGATCCCAAGCACCACAGGACACTATTTCAATGGAAAACTAATTCATTCATTTACAATGCTCTGGGTACATGTTTGAAAAAAGGAAGCCTGTAAATGTACCCTATGACCTGAACAATGAGGTAAATAATCTCTCCTCTATAAATTATTTATAGGTACATGTGGTACAACAGTCTCTCTTTTCCTTCTATTTCTAAGTATCTGAATAAATAGTTTTGTTTTCAGCAAAACCTTGCTTTGAATAACTACATGAAAAATTATAATCAGCTACTATATTTTGAAATTTTTTATTTTCTCTCTTTTTTGGAGATAGGGGCTCTCTGTGTCACTCAGACTAGAGTGCAGTGGCAGGATCACAGCTCACTGCAGCCTCAACCTCATGGGCTTAATCAATCCTCCCACCCCAGCTTTCTTAGCAGCTGGGACTACAGAGGCATGCACCATCATGCCCAGCTGATGTTTTAATTTTGTGCAGAGACAAGGTCTCATTGCGTTGCCCAGGCTGGTCTCAAAACTCCTGGATTAATGCAACCCTCCTCCTCACCCTCCCCAAGTGTTAGGATTACAGGCATGAGCCACCACACATGCCCCAACAAATTTTAAAGTTCAGGTTTACTCACTTAAAACCTTCTGAAATATCTGGCTTATAAATATGTTTGTCATCAGTCCCAAAATTAATTTTTAAGAAATTGTATATATTATTCTTCTGATTATAAAATGTATGTTGAACATAAAAAATTCAGTTGTTACATGAAAGAGGATCAACTTTACTCTGAGTCTGGTCCCAGAAGTCAGAAACAGAAATAAAGGAAACAAACGGAAACAGTATCTGACTCAAGGAAAGAATTTTATAACAATTAGTAGCCATTTTACAACAGAAGTGGTTTTCCCATAACTGAAGTTCCCAAATGGCTAATAAAACTTAATCAGGGAACCTATATTAAGAATTCATGCATCTGAGTTCAAATCTCAGCTCTGCTTCTTTCTGTGTAACTGAAGATATATAAATTTTCCTCTCAATATTTTAACATATCAATTACTGTCCAAAAATTTTTTTAAATTGTATTTTAGGTTTTGGGGTACACATGAAGAACACGTAAGATTGTTGCATAGGTACACACATGGCATACCAAAATATTGAGGTTACTGCAGTGTTCAAATGAGTCAAAGTACATACATCACCTATGACACGGTATGACAACCTTTAGTTCCTTTTTTTATTTTAGAGATAGGATCTTGTTCTATCACCCAGGCTGAAGTGGCACAATCACAGTTCACTGCAGCCTCCACTTCCCCAGCTTAAGCAATCCTCCTATCTCAGCCTCCCAAGTAGTTGGGACTATAGGTGAATGCCACCATGCCCAGATAATTTTCAAATTTTTTGGAGAGATGGGGTCTCACTATGTTGTCCAGGCTGGTCTTGAACTCCTGGCCTCAAGTGATCTTCCTGCCTCAGCCTCCCAAAGTGCTACAATGATAGGAATGAGCTACCATGCTCTGCTTGTTTCCTTTTCTTCTTTTTTGAGACAGAGTTTTGCTCTTGTTGCATAGGCTGGAGTGCAACCTCTACCTCCAGGGTTCAAGTGATTCTCCTGCCTCAGCCTCTGGGAGGCTGGGATTGCAGGCATCTGCCACCATGTCTGGATAGGTTTTTTATTTTTTATTTTTTGTATTTTTAGTAGAGATGTGGTTTGCCATGTTGGCCAAGCTGGTCTTGAACTCCTGACCTCAGGTGATCCACCTGCCTCAGCCTGCCAAAGTGCTGGGATTATAGGCATGAGGCACCACACCCGGCCTATTAGTTCCTTTTATAAAAATTGTTATCCTTTGTTCTGCTTGGGTTGAGATTAGATAATTTTTAATTTTTTTGATCTTCCTGGATACCAAAGAAAATTTATTATTTTTCTTTTAGCCATCTCCTACTGAAAGGACCAAAGAAAATTTCTAAAATTACTTCTCAATTCAGAGATTCTGTTAATGTAGGCAACAATAGATTTCTTAGGACCTCATAAATTATCCCATTAGCCCTCAGAAAAAGAATTATTTGCTTAGCTAATGAAATATAATTCATCAATTAGAGGCCAGTGGTAGTCACTGGTATTTGGACTTTGACAAGATTGTTATAATTTGCAAAATAGTGTATTTATTAATAGCAGTAATCCAAGAAAAAAAAATGAGCTTTGAACTGCAGCAGAAATAATTCAAGAACTGGCTATTCTTTGCCAGAGGGCATGTGTTATTTAGCTATTAACTTTCATTAAAAAGATTTTATAGACCTGACCTTGCAAGGATATACCTATGAGAAAAATTTTAGGTGTGTATCCTTCAATATTTTATACTCAGTTAGTTTTATAATGCAAATGTACTAAAATTTTCAGATTCAGAAAATTGTAAAGCAAGTCTGCCTTGTATGTATTCACATATGATTGCCAAACATTAAAAATTTATGAAAAAAGAGTAACTTTTATACTGAAGAAACTAAAGGTACCCTTTGCCTAAACAAAAAGCCAAAACAAAGCAAAAAATTGTCAATACTAAAAGAATATACCTAAAGATTTAGAATAAGATAATGGAGTAACAAGAAGTAAACATTTTACCTTACGGCCCACATACACAGGAATGCCAATAATCATTGCAGGAATAGCAATGCCAGCTATTAAAGCGATTCCAACAGGAGCACCAACCAGTGTTCCTAGCTGCCATAATATTTTCTTCTTTCGGCTCCAAGGTTTCTTCCCCCAAAAAGTACATCCTGAAGGACTAATGGAAAAAATTATAATGAAAGGAACTGCTGCAAAACACCACAATAACAAATTAATGCAATATATTAAAGCAATGACTATTTTTAAAAACTTTTCATACTTAGGATTCTTTTCCCCATTCTTTAAATTCTAAGTTCATTAAACTAGGTAAGAACTACTATAAATTATATTAACAAGATACTGATAACTGAGATACAGGTTAAAAATGTACCCCTGGTCCTCCATTACCCTCAAACCCTTGTTAGTTTTTTAATAGTAAATTAATGCAAAACATGCATATTTTTAGGCATCAGTTATCTGATTATATCATAAACACATTCTGAAGCCTAAATGATAAAATTTATGTATGGGAAAATTAAATGCAAGTATTTACGGTCTAGCATAATTATACAGGGTATTACATACTAGCATTCTAGTTTAACGAAAACAAAAAGAGGAAGTACCTATTTCCTATTTTTGACCAGTTATTAATTCCAAACAACTAGTATAATAACTTGGTTTCTTTTAAATTTATGTAACTAAAATAAAACCAATTCCTTTAAGTATCTTACAAAACTAAGTTTAAAAATGCTTAGGATAATACTTTTTAAAAACAAGTTATTTTGTCTTACAATATAAAATTACATTTACATATAAAAAGCTCCTTCTATAAACTTACCTTAGATAATGTAAATCTGAGATTTCTTTCATACACAACCAACAAAACTCACAACCACAAACAGCACATGTCATGTGATTGCAGCTCCCATCATTCATCTTTATTATATAAGCAGCACATCGTGGACATGGTTTTATATCATCGGCTATTGGGAATATAGAGAAATCTATTAAGTATATAAAGCTGGTTTAAAAATAACTTCTGGCAATTTACAGAAAATCTTAAGATGTAGATAGTTTGTTAACTCATAGCTTTAGTGTGCTGTTTTTAGTATATAAAGCATTTTTTCTTCCCTACTAAGAGAACACATTTTACATTAAAATATCAAGTCCCAAACATTTTTCAAACATAGTAAAACATTAAGAACAAAAAATAACAAAAAATAAATAGAGAAAGGAGAATCAAGGACAGCTCTAGGCAAATTGTAAACTACATAGTAAAGTTTGTCCTTGTCCTGGTTCCACAGAAGTGTTCTGAGTGGTACTTCCTGGTTCTAGAACTCTTCTAACCATCTTCCCTTAACTCAAATGTACACGTTTTGTATACTATTCCTTTAGTGAATGAACACTAACAGGAGGTGACAATTTGATATTAATCTGAGGTGCTATATCCAAAGCACTATGAATTTACTTCTAATTATATCAATTATAAGCACCATAAAAATAGCAAAAATACCTTTAGAAAAACAGCCTTTTCCCAGTATTTTACTTCACACAAAAGAGAGATGGACCTTGCAAAGAATCAGTAGCCAGAATACAAGGAAGGAAGCAAGAGATTAAGGAAGGGTCATATGGTTACAAACCGTGGAAAACACTTTCAGAATAAAAGCAATCATTGTTAGTTATGCTCATGACTTTTAAATTAATTGTCTTTATCCTTTTTATTCATTTATTCACTCATTTACTCAAATGTTGTTGGTATATGCTCTTTGTATAATAATATGGTTACAATGCACAATATTGTCAAATTAAAAATCAAGTATAACCAGGAAAATTATACAACTATTTTGCATGTTGGCATCTGTTTAAATAGCAACTTGTAATTACTTTACTATTAGCCAGCTATATTTTCTAACTGCTCACAGTTTAGAAAAGATATTTATAGTGCTAACCACTGAATTTAAGTATTTGTTCCAATTTCTAACATTACAAGCATTAAGCTATAGTCTATTCTTTCTACAAGTTTTATGGTCAAACTTTACCTGTGCTTCATCAGTTAATTCAGGTTTCCTTAGCGCTTCTTCTAGGACCAAAACTGCTTTTTTTTTTTTTTTTTTAACTTAAAAACTGGCCAGTGATCACATTAGTATTTTAATGATTCAAGCAATTTTGAGCAAACTGATAACTCTAAGCAGCCAGACCAAGATAATTACTAGAATATAAAAACTAAAAATAACCATAAGTCATGATTTAAATGAAAGAACATAAAGTCTGCATTTAACAATTTTAAACATTGGGGTATAAATGAAAAAAAAGCTGGCTTTTACCTAAAGCCTGATACAACATGCAGTATATCAAATTAAAGAAATGCTAATCCTATCTGCTTAAGTAGATGTTAACTGATAAACTTCCTCATTCCAGAGTATACTCAAGTAGCAGATATCTCAATTAGATGGGGGAGTAAAGAGACTCAAGCTTTGGTTCTGATGCATGCAATCTTTGGAACAAACTGAAAGGTAACATCCCCATTTATTGCTTCCAATTCTAAAAACACAAAACAGCCTTTTAATATGCTAAAATTACACATTAGAGCATGAAAACCACAAGCAACGTATTTTTGATAGGTCTCTATATACTTGTACCCACATCTTTCACTCTCTGTTTACTTATTCATCTATGAAAGGCTGTTTAGTTTGCTTTGTCTCTTTTCTCAAAGCAACAAATTAGGAAAAATTTACTGTGCCCATTATAAGATGATATATTTATCTCCAAATACCCTCATAATGCAAAAATCCTAAATGAAATTGTTTATGGTCAATTGATCCCCCATACCCCAAGAATCAATTAGCTACAGTTCCCTAATATAAAAAAGCTTCCCATTTCTATTTACAGTGTTTGGCAAAGCTTTTGTCTTCTTTGATTATCTTTTTGTTTACTGCTAAAATATGGGCCATTGTCACATTATGAAAAACAACAGGTTACAAAACACCATGTCTCAAATGTTTACAATGATTATCTCTTAGGGTGGTAGTGGTAAGGGGACAGAGGCAGGAGTGGGAAGCCAATTAAATATTTTATTTTTATAAAATGGGAAAACTATAGTAACAAAAATGAAAAATATGTAGTTCATTTAAATTTAACTCCAAGTGCATAAACATCCTAGTAGCTATAATGCAGTACTGTCACAGTTTAAAGACAAATGTAAACATTATAATATAAATATTATGCTATTTTACAAATACAAATACTAATATATTTTATGTAACTAAGCACACGTTTGTCTTTAGTAACTGATTAGGAAAAAACCAACTAATCATTATTATACCAATTAATATTAAAACTAGTTTTTCAACATATGGTACAGAAAACAATACCAAAATACCTGGAATAACAGTAATAAATAAAACCATTTAGATGGTAGCTTCCTTTTTCACTTTCCACAAGTCTGTGAGAAGCCAAGTTCACTACATTTTTTTTTTTGAAATAGGGTCTTTTTCTGTCACCCAGGCTAGCATGCAGTGGTGCAATCTCAGCTCACTGAAACCTCCACCTCCCAGGGTCAAGCAATCCTCCCAAGTAGCTGGGACTACAGGTGCACACCACCATGCCTGGCTAGTTTTTGTATTTTTTGTAGAGATGGAGTTTCATCATGTTGGCCAGGCTGTTCTCAAACTCTTGAGTCAAGCCATCTGCCTGCTTTGGCACCCCCAAATGCTGGGATTATAGGTGTGAGCAACGGCACCCGGCCCTCAATGTACTTTTAATTATTTTTTTTCAAAACAGGGTTTCGCTCTGTCACCCAGGCTGCAGTGCGGTGGCACAATAACATTTCACTGCAGCTTTGCTTTCCTAGGCTCAAACGATCCCCCCCACATCAGCCTCCTGAGATGCTGGGACCAGAGGTGTAAACCACCACGACTGGCCAATTTTTAAATTTTTTGGTAGACATGGAGTCTCACCATTTTGCCTAGGCTGGTCTCAAACTCCTGGGCTCAAGGGATCCTCCAGCCTTGACCTTCCAAAGTGTTGGGATTACAGATATGAGCCATCATGCCCAGCCAAGATTTTTAAACAAACATGGAACAAATTCCAAGTGAAGTTTGTTTTTCAAAACAATCACCTGGAAACTATTTATTCCAACAATGCTACTGTTTGGCTCAAATCATTTGGCAAGGTTTTCTTTCATAATTACTTTCAAACAGCTCATATATATATATATATACACACACACACACACACACATATATATATATACACACACACACACATATATATATAAAATCACTCATGATCACATAGTCACATTTTACTTTGGATCCATCCCAAACCAATAATTCAACCTGGTATGACACTCTGTTAGACTTAGCTCTAAAGGAACTTTTAGTCATTCTCAGAAATCAAACTGTCAAATCAAACTGATATTAAACTGACTATTACCTAAAGGTTATGCCAATGAGGCATTCCAGGGAAGCACTGCTGAAATAAACACAAAAACTCTCATGGTGACTGCTTGGAGGAAGATCAATATTCATCTGGATAACTAAATCATGATGTTTATTTAAAAAAATAATAAAAGTAATTTCTGTCATTTTTTAATTTAATCATGGCCCATACATACTTAAATCTCTATAAAGTGACTGTGGTTTCTCTAAGTTGCCCTACCTCATATAGCAAAAGCACTTCCTACGAGCCAGGAAATGTTTCAAGTATATGGACATAAGCATTATTAGTATCTTTATTTTATTTTTGAGACGTAGTCTCTCTCTGCCGTCCAGGCTGGAAGGCAGTGGCGCAATCTTGGCTCACTGCAACCTCTGCCTCCTGGGTTCAAGTGATTCTCCTGCCTCAGAATCCTGAGTAGCTGGGGATTACAGATGCCCGCCATCATGCTTGGCTAATTTTTGTATTTTTTGGTGGAGATGGGGTTTCACCATGTTGCCTAGGCTGGTCTCAAACTCCTGATCTCAAGTGATCCGCCCACCTCAGACTCCCAGAGTGCTGGGATTATAGACATGAGCCACTGTGCCCAGTCAGTATTTTTATTTTAAAGATGAAACAAGTAACTTGCTCAGGATTGCACAATGAATAAGTAGAGAATGTAGGATTTGAATTCAAGCAGTCTGATTCCAGAGTCCATTCTGTCTTACTCTATATGACTATGTGTTCTGTAACCAATAAATATACACCCCGACTTGGAAGAGAAGAATGTCATTTCCAAGTGAATACCCAATGGCTATTGCTGACTCTTTAGGGAACAGTTTAGGTATATTCAGGTCCTCTCTGAATTGCTTCTGGACCCATACCTACAAATTATTACTAATATCTTTGGGTTCCACAAATCTTTAGGAAAGGAAATAGAAATAAATCAATCAGCAAACAAATATAAAAATACATTTACATTACAAAAGTATTAAATGTTGAATATTCTGTGTTAAAATTTCATTAGACTTTTTTTCTAGTAGCATAAAGCACATGATTATCTCAGATTAATAGCAGAAACATAAATTATTTTCTTGAAAAATTTCTGTATTTTCCAAGTTTTTCCCTGTCATCTCAGCAAGAAAAATATTTTTTCCAAAAAGGAATAAAATTCCAATAAATATATTTGTCACACAAAATATTTTTTTTGAATTTTTATGCAAAGAACATGAAGATGGTCCTTTTAATAATTTTTTTGAGATTTCCGATATGTATATATTTTACATTTATAGATCCCCAGAAAACTTAAATTTCTGGCCAAGGACCAAAGACACCTTAAAGTTCTTAGTGTCCTCCCCACAAAGGTATGATTTTTTTTTAATAGACAGGGTCTCACTCTGTTGCCTAGGCTAGAGTGCAGTGGCATGATCACAGCACACTGTAATCTCAAATTCCTGGGCTCAAGTGATCCACTTGCCTCAGCCTCCTGAATAGCTAGGACTACAGGTGCACACCACCACATCAAGCTAATTTTTTTTTTTCCAGTGGAGATGGGGTCTCACTATGTTGCCCAGGCTGGTCTTAAGCTCCTGGCCTCAAGCTATCCTCCCGCCTTGGCCTCCCCAAGTGCTGGTTACAGGCATAAGCCACCACACCCGAACAGTATAATGTTTATATCCTTGATCCTAGCATTGGATGAGACATCTGCAAATGAAAAATGCACTTTGTAAAATATTTAAATGAAAATGATTCCAACAATAAATACCATTTCAAATCTGATTCCATGATATTTATATAATCAGAAATAATATAAATATGATATATTTTAAATTAAAATTTCATTAGGAATATTTGGTACATTTTACATAAGATATCTTTTTTTTTTTTTTTTTTGAGACAGAGTCTCGCTCTATTGCCCAGGCTAGAAGGCAGTGGCATGATCTCCGCTCATTGCAACCTCCACTTCCCGGGTTCAAGCAATTTCCCTGCCTCAGCCTCCCAAGGAGCTGGGATTACAGGTGCACACCACCATGCCTAACTAATTTCTTTAGAGATGGGGTTTCACCATGTTGGCCAGGCCGTTCTCAAACTCCTGGCCTTAAGTGATCCACCTGCCTCAGCCTCCCAAAGTGCTGGGATTACAGGTGTGATCCACTGTGCCTGGCCAAATACCTTTATAATCAACAGTTTCAGACCATCTTTGGCTATCAGTTACATAAATTATCATGACACTTCCTTTTTTCCTTTTTTTTTTTGGACAATAAATTTTTCCACATTTCAGAATCACTTTCTTTCATAGGAAAGAATGAGTGCTTCTGGGATAGAAATGCACCTAAAAACACTTCTGGCATGTAAAAGGAAAACAGGAATACTTAACTTCAAAAAATTAAAATAACTAGTGTTCTGTGTCAAATATTTTATTAGAAAAAAATTAGACATAAATACCTGCTGCTCCAGACTCTTGACTATAACTAATGGATGAAGAACGTATAGTTCTCAAACGTAAGCTCTGGGCTCTCTCTTGTCGAGCAGCATCACAGGTCTGGTTGGGGTGCCAAATCTGTTTACAGTGGTAGCAAAACTCTGTTCCACAGCCCTCTCGCCCACAAGTTAATTTTGGACAGCTGGCACATCCAAATGCTATCACAGCATATCTTGAAAGAACAAGAAAAATGATTTAAAATGCGACATAAAACAAGAGATACTCATTTCAAAAAGTATCTAACAAAATGTTATTCCTGAAAAACATTTTCTATTTATACATTAGCAAACAGTCATAAGTACAAAACATTTTAAAAGTTCAATTTTTAATTTTCAGGGTTTTTTTTTTTTTTTCAAAGATTCAGGGGATATATGCGCAAGTTTGTTACACAAGTACGTATACTGCATGATGCTGAGGTTTGGCCTTCAATGATTCTGTTGCCCAAATAGTGAACACAGTACACAGTGAGTAATTTTTCAACTCTTGTCCCTCTCCCTCAACTTTTAAGTAAGATACCAAACTGCATTTGGCCTAATCCCAATTTTATAACAACCATATTAAATTCGTACAGTACTGTATGCACATAAAAATGAAAGGAAATACATCAAAAATCTTAATAGTGGTTTTCTTGGTATTGAGTTTTAATTTTCTTGATTATATGTTTATACATTTCTGATTTTCTACAATTACTTGTTAAAGTGGAAAATCTTAAAGAAAAAAAGATTACGTGTTTAAAATTGTAATGACTATATGTAAGTTATAATTGTCAGGTAATGGCATACTGTGTCAATTTATAAATTTTGTGATATCTTGTATGTATGTAGAAGTCTCACATTTTTCTAAGATGCATGGCTAAAGTTGTCTTTGGTGCCAACCTCCTGCCAAAAAATACAAACTGGTTTCTTTTCTTTTTGTGGCTTCAGATTAAAGACTGAGAACTGTAGATTCATGACTAGCACTAATACCTTTCTCCGAGTTAATATTTCTGACACTTTAAAAACTTATGACTTAAATTCTGGGCATTCTTTGGCATTTATCCCAGACAAATGAAAATTTGTGCTCACACAAAAACTTGTACACTAATGTTCACAGCAGCTTCATAATAGTCCAAACTGGAATGAGCCCAGATGACTTTCAAACGGTAAATGGTTAAATAAGCTATACTGCATGCACACTATCACCAATAAAGAAAGTATTGATACAAGTAACACCTTAGGTGAATCTTCAGATAATTACTCTGAGTGAAAAAAGTTAATCTCAAAATGTTACACACTGTATGATTCCATTTATATGATATTTTTGAAATGTCAAACAGGTTAGTGGTTGCCGAGGATTAGGAATGGGGACTGGGGAGGGGAAAGAGTTGGGGTAAGTACATGTGATTATAAAACAGCAACACAGGCTGGGTGCGATGGCTCACGCCTGTAATCCCAGCACTTTGTGGGGCCAAGGTGGGCGGATCACTTGAGGTCAGGAGTTCAAGATCAGCCTGGCCAACACGGCAAAACCCCATCTCTACAAAAAATATAAAAATAATTAGCCAGGCATGGTGGTGCACACCTGTAATCCCAGCTACTTGGGTGGCTGAGGCAGAACTGCTTGAACCCAGGAAGCAGACAGAGGTGGCAGTGAGCCAATATCATGCCACTGTACCAAAAAAAAAAAAAAAAAAAAGAAAGGAAAAGAAAAAAAATGAAGCAACATGAGGGACTTCTGTTGTGATGGAACTGTTCAGTATCTTGACTATGGTGGTGGATACAAATTTACACGATAAAATGCATGTAACTAAATACACTGAGCACAAATAAATACAAGTAATTGGGAAAATTGAGTGAGATTGGTAGATTGTAACTATGCCAATATCCTGGTTCTGATATTGTTTTATAATTTGTGCAAAATGGCACCACTGAGACAAACAGTGAGAAGGGTACATAGGATCTCTGAATTATTTCTTACAACTGCATGTTAATCTACCATTACCTCCATAAAACTTTCAATTTAAAAATTTCTAGAAGTTTTTAGTTCCCTTTGAAAAGAAGTGACAATCAAGTCTTACCAATGTCTAAGAGTCTCTTGTAAATACCAAACATTTCCCTTTGCCTGGAAATTTAGGGGAGTTTTCAGAGCTGGCAATAAAATTTAAATAATAATTGTAACTGAGATTGTATTAAGTTTCAAGATACTCTATAAATAAATTGTGCAGGATTTTAAGAGTCAGGGAGTTCCCTCCATTTTTGGACTTGCTGGTCCCCTAGTACCACATTCTTTAAACTTAATTTAAACTTAAATTCCATCTTATTTCTGATAGACCAATTCTCTAATTACCATTCTCTATCACAGACATGTTCAAACAGGACTGAATTAAAGGCAATTTATAATCAGCTTTGGGTAATTTAGCAAAGCTTCATTTCCCTGAGCTTTAAAATTTCCAAGGCAGCTTATTCATTCAGTCCCAAGTAAAGAAAGAAGACCCTGTTTTTTTTTTTTTAAATCAAAGTTATAATCTAAAGTATCTATAAGCTAAAGTATAGCCTTTGTTTTAAAACAAAAATGTCAGTGAAAAGGAAATGGCATTTTCTTCCAAACTTCTTCTCTATATACCTTTTACTGAAAGAAGGAAGAAGGAAAGAGGAGGGGCAGAATGGGGAAATTTGTGTATGCAGGAGACAATGACAAAACCATTTTCTGAAGTCAGTTACAATTTACAAAGGTAGCAAAGAGGTTTTAGGGTGGCCAGTCCAAATTCCACTTCCACCACTTATTACTTGTATAATTTTAAGTGAATTACATAATCTCTCAACAACTAAGGTTTCCCAAACATAAAACAGGCATTCACTTTAGTTTAGCCTCCGTATTCGGCCAAAATAATTTTCAGCCTTGGCCTTGGCCTCTAGAAGGCCAAATAAGCAAATGACTGCTTTGATGACATTTCTCATACCCCTACACTTGTACTTGACTAATAACCATGTGATCATACAAATGACTATCATTTCTACAAAAATAATATAAATTATATTCGGATTAAATATTAACATCTTTTGGTTGGCATTTTAGACATAACTTAAGAGTAGAAATTTTTTATATGGTGAAATTTTACTGGATAACTTAAATGTGCAGTATGTTGCAAGAGTAAAATCCTATAATCTTTGCGATGACTGTAAAAGCCAAATTTAGGTAGATGCTTAATTTTCAAATAATTAAATAGGAAAACAATTTACAGCTAATATGAACACTGAGAATGCTTTACCTATATAAATTTAGTAAGAATACATCCTTTCTGAGAAAATGAATATTTATAAAAATATACAAGGCAGATTAATAGAAGTTAGGTTATATATAATTCTAACCTTTGTAGAAGGCTGCTCAGTATACTAGTATTCATAGCACTACACAAAATTTTAAGAACTGACCTAATTTTTAATTAATGATTTAGATAAATCTTTAAAAAAACAAATACTTCCAGGGACTCTACATCTTGAGAAGAAGAATTGAAAGCAAAACATCAATACTGCCCTTTAAAAATTTCATGACAAGTTCCAAAATCTGGTACAATTTCCATAAAGAAGTGAAGGAGTTTGGCAAGAAAACAGAAAACTGTGGACTTAAAGCATATTTTCTTCTCAATTTTTTCTTTGTATTTCTAACAGTGTTCAGATCTTCTCAATAATTAAATTTCAAAACAGCTTCATAAATTGCTTTCAGATGATAATTCCTTACAGTTCTGAGTCTAGAGTCTTACGTGCATTGAAAATGACTGCTTATAGAGAACAAGTTTCTTGAGATTTACCCAAACTTTATCACAAATACAGTGTTCTCCTATAAAATGTTACTATAAAATTTTTTCCTCAATTATATGAATAGTAATATTATTAAACTGACTATCCATTTAGAATTTTAATATACAGTATAAATACACACACACACACACACACACACACACACACACACACACTCACATATACAGTGTATCAGGAGCAAACTAACAGCTGGCAGTGTAGGGGAAATTACCATTCCTGCATTATTATGTCAAACATTTAATGTCTGATTGCTAGTTTTATTTATTTATTTTTAAATAAGACAGTGTCTCACTCCATCACCCAGGCTGCAGCACAGTGGTACAATCTCAGTTCGCTGCAACCTTTGCCTCCCAGGTTCAAATGATTCTTGCGCTTCAACCTCCAAAGTAGCTGGGATCAGGCCTGGTTAGTTTTTGTATTTTTATTTTACATTTATTTACTTCTGAGACAGGAGTCTCCCTCTGTTGCCTAGGCTGGAGTGCAGTGGCACGATCTTGGCCCACTGCAACTTCTGCCTCCCAGGTTCAAGTGATTATCCTGCCTTGGCCTCCTGAGTAGCACGCCGGGCTAATTTTTTTTTTTGTATCTCTAGTAGAGACAGAGTTTTGCCATATTGGCTAGGCTGGTCTCGAACTCCTGACCTCAAGTGATCTGCCCACCTTGGCCTCCAAAAGTGCTGGGATTACAAACATATGAGCCACCGCAACCGGCCCCAATTTTTGTATTTTTAGTAGGGAAAGGGTTTTGCCATGCTGGCTCAGCTGGTCTCGAATTCCTGGACTCAAGTGATCTGCTTGTCTCAGCCTCCCAAAGTGCTGGGATTATAGGTGTGAGCCACCACATCTAGCCCTTGATTGCTAGTTTTAAAAAATTATTTAAATAAAAATTTCCACTTATTCTTGTATCCCAGAAGTTCATCAGACTATGATGAAGGTATGTGACTTTGGCTACCTGGCATTTGGTCAAAATATATCCCCCAAACTAGGAAATAATAAAGAGAGTTGTGAGATTAAAATAAGATCACACATATGTAGTGTTTGTATGTGAAGAGAGACAGGAGAGGAGAGAGGAAGACAGAGGAGAGGTAGGACTACAGGGGTAGAGAAAAAAGGAGAGTTAGTTTAGTTCATCACACATTATATATACTCAAATGTTAAAGTACAAATGTTATATGCTACTTCTCAGTATTCTTTAAATGGAAAAGCAAAGATGTCCTACCCTGAATTAAACATTCAAGTTTATTGAATTTACAAATTCCAAAGAAAAACAAGATTACTTTAATATACTGACCAATGTTTTCTTAAATGTATACTCTAATGACTATAAAAGTTAGAGCAGTTTGTCTAGCAGTTTTTTCTTATACTAACAATTATTGAGTGCTTCCTACGTAAGTGTTTCACATTCATATATATTCAATCCTAACCATAACTGTATTAGGCACATTCTGTAATACATCAAGGAATTAAATGTACCTAGCACTCACACATTTTGAGAACAGATTGTCAGAACTCCTGAAGATGATTTTCCTTTTGTGGGAGCTGAACTTATTTTCTACTGGAAAATAACTCTGAAATTATAACGGTAGCAAATGGTAAAACTAAATTAAATACAAAACACTCGCTTTACAGAAAATTTCAGGAGTCTCTCTGCTCTGGTATAATAAGTGTTATTTGGAAAAAGAACAGACTCAATACAAGGTCACAGATATAACTGAATAGTGGTTAACTAAACATCTCTGGCTCAAACAGCACCCAAACCTTGGTTTAGTAGTTAGCTCCATTTCCTTCTATGGTCCATTATTTAATTCAAGCCTTACATTACCTCTGTATCCTTCAGCTGAAGGTCTCTAGCTACTTGAAATGCTTACACCAGGAGTGGATGGAGAGGAAGAAAGTGGGGAAGACAGGAAGGGGTTGAAACAGCATTCTCTCCAGAAGTATCTTCTGTTCACTGCATTGTTAACAAGTGAACCACATGAAGAAAGAACTCAGTGGTAAAGTTAGGAAAATGCCAAGTAAAATTAAAGTGGTTTTTGTTTTTTATTATAGGATTTGATAAGAATTTTTAACACACCAATGCTCAGTACATAGTAGGCAGTATTTTCTAAATTTATTTAAATTCAGTCATTTATACTATCTCCTGAGAGACTTTCATAGTACTAATGTTTTACAAATTATACTATTGATAACATCAAGCAAGTAGGGATACCAGCTAGGGTGACATATTCTGCCTAGATCAAATTCCTTATGAGAAACAAGTAAGAAGAAAAATAAATACCTAACATGAAAAGTAATCCTAAGACATGGCAGTCTCAATAAATATTTGGATTAAAAAAAGACTGCCTCTCATGTCCCTTCTGTCAATTGAAAGAGAATGAAGAAAAAGTATCTGTAAGTCCAAAATAATTTTTTAAAGCATAAAGCTTTTAAGATACCTTTAAAAAACTGTTTTTTTCTTTCTGTAAGAACAGAAAGAAAATATAATCAGAGATACTAATTTGATCCAGTTAAGGTGAACAATCAAGTTTTATATCAGAATCAAGAAGCTCATGTTTCTTTCTACTTTAAAGTTATGATTATTCCCATGGAAAAGGAATAACTTACTTTACTTCAGAGAAGGTCTAGACAAAGTGCGGCTCATCTCCTGGTTCCCTTTTTTTAGGATTTGCATCCTACAGACAGGATACATTCTGTTCTGTTTTCCACTACGTGCTGTAAGAGAGTGCTTCAGTTATTGTCAGGCCTGCATGCCTGAGACTAGTTGGGAAAGTCTGTCTAATTTACGGATGAAGTGTTAGCAAGCCATTTTGGCTGCATAT
Organism: Sapajus apella; assembly: GCF_009761245.1. Lineage (NCBI taxonomy): Eukaryota > Metazoa > Chordata > Mammalia > Primates > Cebidae > Sapajus > Sapajus apella. The sequence goes on along the minus strand of NW_022436943.1, from coordinate 664,287 downwards.
CCAATGCTACATTCTTTAGTCAACTAATTAGAGAAAACTGACATGTCTCCTGTGTCATATATTAACACGGTTTTGAATGAGGATGGAGGGGAAGAATGTTATTTTTATTAACTCATTAAAACATCACCAAAAATCTTACTATCAATGAACAATGTTTGCTGGTAGGAGTAACATAGAGGTTGAGTATCTCTAATCAAAAAATTCAAAATGTGAAATGCTTAAAGTTTATTACATTGTCAGAAGACACAGATAATGTGATTTTTAAACTTCAAAGAACTATCCACATGGTATATTGAATTATTTGGTATTAAAATATACCTGGGTTAATTTTATGGTTAGGAAGCAGAATAAATTAAAAATAGCATTCTCAGTTCAAACCATTAACTCTTGTTCTAACATATACAATTTATCACTAGTCATGAATTATAACTTACCCTGAAATGTAGTTTATTTCATTATGGCTCTCTATACCCAAAATCTGTTTTCTAAGTTCCATGTATGTGTTTTCTCTGGATAAAATCAAAGTTAGATCTATAATCTCCGCAAAATTTATAAAAGGTCAGTCTACAAAAGCATTTCCAGCATGTCAAAAGATGGTCAAGGTATGGCTAAAACACATCTTTATAGGATGAGAATGACAGTCACACAGACATTAATTAGAATTCTAAAAATACATGTTCTTTAGTCCCTAAGCCTATGGCTCTATTCTTTTTTAATCCATTAAGAACAATATTCTCCACCAGAGTAAGTTATCATTTAAATGTCATAGCAAACCAGCTTGAAGCTTACACACAGCCAATTATAGTTGATCACATTACCCAAATGTATATGACTTACGTTAGTGGCATATAGTCAGGCTGGTTCATTGAACAATTTTTTTTATTGAGCATGGGGTTAACCTGTGCTTCCAAAAACAAAACACAACTTTGCTGGGGGATTTTTGGGGGGCTCACAGACATTAAACCATTAATTATATACCAGTATAATAAATGTTCTTGTACATTCAAAGTTCCCCAGCAAGGTTAGAAGCACTCACAGGAGAAGACAAGGATAATGTGTGCTGGCAGCAGGGTGGCCTTAGCCAACTGAAACAGGTGATAGAAACTAAAACAACAACTTTTTGCTATCTGCTTAGACAATGCACTAACTAGGACTCCAAGGCAGAAGGTAATCCGATATTTTTATTCAAGACAGGTTCTATGCTTCTCCTCCTTGCACACTGGGATCCCTCCCCCAGTTTTTCTCCCTAGCTATGGCCAGATTTTTCTCTGAACCTGTGAGGACTGGCATGTTCTAGAAGCTGGCTAGCTAGACTCATTCTGGTTAAATCACAGCCCTCAGATTTGGACCCCTGGGCCCGTTCTCAAGTGGGATTTTTAGAAATACTGTCCTTTAAACAAGTGTGATCAGTCCTAGCCCTCAGAAGAGTAGAAAGAATATTAAGGTCAGAAACCCCAAGAGATCTTAAATGGAAACCAGGTCAGGTAGAACTCTTTTCTATCTAAGGTAAGGACAGTATTTCTCAAGGTGCATTAAACTGTATGTTTAAGTAAAATTAATGTCATATATGAAAATGGCCATATTTATAAGTAACAAATCCAAAAGAAAAAATTTGTAATTTCACATCTAGCATTTCTGGAAAAGAACCTTTCAAGTGTGTTATATAATAAAAGGGGCTAAATACTACATATATGCCTATGGTCCTGGCACCATTGCTAAACATTTTTATAAAAATCAAATATTCAGATATTTACCAATATTCCTTATGCCAGACTTAAATAAAAAATGGAGTTTTAATTTTTTTTAAAAAAGGTCCTCTGGGTGTTCCAAAGGTTTCAGTAAGCTCCAATAGGTCAGGGATTTTTGGTTTTTGTTCATTAATAAATCTCCAGTACCTGACACATAGGTGCATTAAGTATTTGAATGATTATTTAAAAAAACATAAAAGCAAAACTTCGAAATAAAATAAAGAATAATAAGAGCAATGACAAGCTTACTGTGTGCTAGGAATTTTGCTAGTAATAGCATTAAAGATCTCACTTAATCCTTATAACAATAGGATAGGTATTTACAGCTCATAATAAGTAAAGCTAACTTTTAATGAGGGCTTATATAGCATCATATATTTTCAAAGTATACATACAAATTTTATATTATTGAGTGACATTTTCTACAAAACACAACCATAAAACCTAAGTTATCAAGTATGTGAAATACGTTCTTAACAACTTACAGAGCAGTATAAATCAAATATAAAGGAAAATACATAAAAGTAATCTCTGTGACTATTTTTCCTCTTTTGTGGGTAAGACTACTGACAACCAATAACACCAAAAATTAATGTATAGCCCAATTAATAATGGACAATTATTTGTTAAATTTACATAACAATGACATGATTATTTTCATAGTAACAGTCTAGTAAAGTGTTTCTATTACTTTATATTTTATACTTGAGCTCATATTTGAGTTATCATCTCCAAAATATTAATATTGAGCCATTTTACTTTTTAACAATGAAGTTTCAATAAGAAAATGTGTCAAAATATCCCAAAGTATGAGTTTTTGAAAAAAAATTAAGAACTCTATAAAAAGGATTTATAAAGAATAGTAAAATAAATACTCCTGTATCTACCATACAAGTTAAGAACATTATCAGTAGGATGATCATTAACTCATAATCTAAATTGGAACCCTTAAGAAAGAAATGTAGTGATATTAAAAATTATACCAGTACACTAAGCATGAAGTGGCAAACAGAACCTTTATTTATCAGTGGCTTCAGAAGTAACTTGGTGACACCCTGAAGTTCACATCCCCTCTTCCTACTCTCAAGAGGTAACCAGTAAACTAAATATACTTATGTATTCTACTGTTAATGAACATTTTTTTCTGTTATTGTGGTACATCCCTAAATAAATCTCTTGGTACATAAGTAAAGATTTTCTCTACAGTACTTACCTAGGAGTTGAAATTCTCAGTTGTAGAGTAAATGTGTGTTCAATTTTAACACAGAAGGTGAATGATTTAGCTAATCATTCACCTGCATTTTGTTTTTGTTTACTTTTTTTCCCTTTATATAACCTAACCTCTGTAATCTGTTTTGATTTTAATATATGTGGTGACAATCTAATTTTCCCCCCTCAAATAACTATTTTTCATAATTCTATATGTTGAATAATCAATCCTTTTCCAGTTGGCTTGGCATGCTTCTCCTAAAATCAAGTTCTTATATGAAGTATAATTTGCTTCAGCCCTACCTATTGTGTTCAATTAGGTTGTGAGTATTAACTATACATTAAAATTACATTATCAATCAACCCAGTACAATATACAGCAGTCAACTGACCAGAAGGTTTGTGCCCCTGGATTTACTGTCTTAATATCTCCTGGCCAAAAGCTGTGACAACTTAAGTCTCCTTTTCCTTTGTTCTATCCTTGTCAGATTTTTTTTTTTTTTTTTTTTTTTTTTTTGAGACAGAGTTTTGCTCTGTTGCCCAGGCTGGAGTGTAGTGGCACAATCACAGCTTACTGCAACCTCGAACTCCTGGGTTCAAGTGATCTTCCCACTTTGGCCTCCCAAAGTGCTGTGATTACAGTCATGAGCCACCACACCCAGTTGGAGATTTTTTTTTTTAAGCTATTAAACATTTAGAGGAATGTATGAAGCACCTCTTGTACCGTGGGGTTCGATGAAGGATAGATAGAAAAACCACCCTCTTTCTGTGGATGAAACGTAACATAGACATATTCCTCAGTATTTGAACTCTTGCTATGGGAGTATTTGTTATAATGACTCACGGAAAGTTTTCTTTAAACTAAAATTTGCTATCCTACTTGAAATCTACTCTAATTTCAAGAGTATAACTTGCACATGTTCACCAGTGGAAATGCTGTGCAGGGTCAGTCCATGGGATCAAGAGTGATTCAATCATATCTAAGCTGTTTGTTTCTGACAGAATACTGTCTTCTGCTCAAGTTACTTAAAGTTACTATTCATAATTCCTATTTTTTTCCCACCGTTTTCTTGAAAATTTAGCCCTGCATCCACACCCCAGAGTTTGCTTCTGCCATTACACCTGGAAACACAGCTAACCTTGGCCCAGTTTAGATAGTATCTGTAACATATTTTGTTGTCTATCTGTATTACAGTAAAAGTTCCCTGCAGTATAGGACACCATAATTCATACCTGATAATGAATAGTATCTGAGTTCTACACACAACTAATTCATAAAATATTAATTAGGTAAATTTTAAATGTTGTATATTACACAGAGATCCTTGGTGGGTGGTTAAGGGTTAGTGATACATGGGAATATTGGGATTTGCACAGGCAGGAAACACTACTTTTCTCATTTTAAATTACAGAATGTAGGTTAGATGCAATCTGAAAATTCACTACCCAAGAAACTTTTCAATAGTGGATTTGATTCAGGTAATGAGTCTTGAAATTATAATTTGATAAATGAAACTCACATCCCAGCCTTGCCTCTGAGATTATACCCAGATAATCTTGGAAGTTCTGGGTTTCCCCAAACTCTTATTTATAATCTCTGGTTTACTAATAGTATGCTACATATCATATTAATTGTTTGTGGCTTTTGCCATTCTTGGAAGAGTGTATGACTGTTGTTTCCCTAATTCTGACAACTGTACACAATAAATGCTCTGTAAACAGGAGCTGCTCATGAACATAATAATCAAATAGGTAAGCAAAATTATTTTATTTTAAACGTTGAGGATATGTTATGTGTAATTCAAAAACTTGAGGCAAATTAAACATAATATAACCTTTAGAACTTCAGACTAGCAAATGCTTATGTATATCAACATGAACCCATCATACTGTGGCACATGTTAAGATACCTTTCAAAAGGGCCATTTATCTCACGTGAGAAACATGTCAACAAAGAGAAAAGAAATAAATTAGAAAAGAGGGTCATTTAAGTTTATGACCACAAATAACCCCCTCATCACAAACAACCCTAATCATTTCATCTGTTATTACAAAATTAAAATTCTCCTAATAGATGGAAAAACCAATTTTGTTTACCAGATCCTGTACTCTACCATCTTACTCTGTTCCTTTAAAAATGCTCAGTGAATTTGTAATGCAGAGACAATATAGAAATGAGTAAGATAGCACCACTGCCTTTAAAACCTAAATAGTGCCAGACATATGGTATGCACTCAACCTGTTTGTTGAATGAATTCTCTAGCATGTAAAATTTTTTCTTTCGAATAATAACAAATTATTTTATCCACAGAGAAAAAAAATTAACTCAAGAAAAATCAAACAACATCTTCTTACCCACAATCTGGAGCTGGACACCACCTACAATCAGGATCTGCAACAAGCCACCTTCTAAGCATAAATTCTTCATATTTTTCCATCAAGACATCATCACTTAATATCAAGCGAATATCATGGGGATTAAACCGTTCAGTACATTCTGGGCAACTAATATTAACTCTACTTTCAGAGATTTCTATCCTTAGATATTGTCGTAAGCAATCCACACAAGATCTATGATGACAAGTCATTATATCAGGAAATCTGTCTTTAGAATGCCGCAAAAGGCACAATGGGCACTCTATGAAGTCTCCAATTTGTTTGCTGATGGAAGTTAATCCATTGTCAGAAGAGGTATTTGTAGAGAAAATGGAGTTCTTATCAGTACACATTTCAGAATGTATACTTTCAATACTTGCAATTCCATCCACCCCGCCATTTAGCTCCCTTGATTTACGTTTGTTATCTTTTTTCCTCCGAAACAGGGAGCCTATTGAAATTCTTCTTTTTTTGGGTGCCTTTTTGACTGAAGGCAAGCTCACAGATGAAGCAGAGGACTGAAGATCTCGATCTGAACCCATTTGCCGATGTAAACTCATGTCTAAAATGCTTGTTAGAATTGAGTCAGGGTCAGTGCTTACACACAGCCCTTCATTATACTTAGAGATAAAACCTATTTCTTGTTCTTGCATTCAGATTAAGTCATGATGTAAGAATATCCTACTTGGTTCCTTCAGAGAATTCTTGAAAAGTTCAATTTACAGAAGACTGTTATCACGGATGTTCTGAAAAATAAAAAATAAAAGATCATTTAGTTGTATTCTTAGTTTGTATATTTTTATAAATATGAAATTTCAAACAAGTATGTTCCTTAACCATTTTTTAAAATAAGGCCATTTATTAAATAGTCTATAAGAAATGATAAGACGAATGCTGAAATAACAAGGGCATTCTTTAATCTTAATAAAATATTCTAGATTTGAGCTGACCTAATCATTATTAATATCTTAGAAAAGCTTCTGGTTATTATCACTCTGACTTCAGTGATTTCTCACTCCCTTTAGCAGGTTTTGTTGTTGCTGTTGTTTGTAACTGACAATCAAGTATACATGCACATACAAAGGGCTAAGAATAGCTTACACAATCTTGCGGAACAAAGTGTGGAAAGGGCTCTAACACCACCAGATATAATGACTTATTATAAAGTTACAGTAATTAAGACAGTGTGCTATGCCACAGGATGCATATATAGACCAGTGGAACAGAAAACAGTCCAGAAAAAGTTATATATATATATATATATATATATATATATATATAACTTTTT